>NW_024729094.1:1866845-1979345 GCF_018991925.1 Homarus americanus
GTGTTTGTCATTAAATTACTGTGGCCGGACAGATGGCCAAAGGACATTTGGCCGACGGACTTTTCACCGACGGACATTTGACCGAACGGACATTGAACCGACAGACATTTGGCCGAACGGACAATTAGCAGAACGGACATTTGGCAATGTGATACATTTGCATGATAGAAAATTCTTGTTTGCACATTTGTATAGGCTAGGTTAGGTTAGGTTAGTTTCGGCCATTTGTCCATTCGGCTATTTGTCCGTCGGCTCAATGTCCGTTCGGTCAAATGTTCGTCGGTGAAAAGTCCGTCGGCCAAATGTCCTTCGGCCATTTGTCCGGGAGCCGAACATATACAGTAGAGCAAAAGTTTGTATCCAGAGTTCATCCCCCCAAAACACGTCTCAGTGTGATATTTGCTTATAAGGGAGATTTTTTTCCCCAAGGATATGGGTAGGGGGTTAAGTTAGATTAGGTTAGGTTAGGTTAGGTGACTGCTGGAGCATCAGATAGGGATTTGATTTTCATTAGGTTAGGTTAGGTTGGCCTGGCAGCCTCTCCCCTAAACGCAGCCAACGACTATTTCAATTATGGTCGTAAAGAGATAAATTAATGTTTATGTTACAAATGAATCAATATTGTATTCAGTATACTGATTAGTTCTGCTTCACACTTTATACGTGCGTAAGTCATTGTGTGTGCTAAATTATCTTTGTGTGACGACGTTTAGCATAATAGAAAACTTTAATTCCGTTTCACAATATGTTCTGAGAATGCTAGTGTGTGACTAGAGGGAATAACATGACTGCAGTATGAGTGACGACCACAGCATGGGACTTTACGTACAGTAAAGGGGGCGGAAAGGGAGGGGGGAGAGGGAAGGACAGGGGAAGTAATGTCACTCACCAAATAATACTCACAATCTATTATTTATCAGAATCATTTCACAGGAATTATTTATACAGTGGAGCATTAACAGATCCAGTATTGAATTGTCGGAAATAAAGTGTCCCACGAGACCTGCTAGTGACCACTACCGTCCCACCACCGCGACCACCTGCCATCACCTACCCACCCACCCATCACCCCACCACACACACACTACCACCCACCCACCCACCACACACTACTACCACCCACTCAGCCACCCACCACCACACACTTCTACTAACCCACCCACCAACCACACCACACACCACTTCACCCACCACACCACTACCACCCACCCCACCCACCCACACACACACCCCACCTACTCACCCACCCACCACCACAAACTACTACCCACCCACCAACCACCACACACACCACCACCACCCACCCACCAACCACCACACACTACTACCACCCACCCACCAACCCCACCACACACCACACCACCCACCCACCAACCACACCACACACCACCACCACCCACCCACCAACTACGCCACACCAATATCACCCACTACCAACCACCACACCACTACCAACCACCCACCCACCCACCACCACACACCCACTACCACCCACCCACCCACCACCACCCACACACCACCACCACCACCCACCCACCAACCAACCACCACACACCCAATACTACCACCCAACCACCCACCCACCACACACTACTACCACCCACCCACCCACCAACCACCACACACCACCACCAACCAACACCCAACCACCATACACACCACCACCCACCCACTCACCCAAACAACCACCACCACCACCACACACTACATCACTACCCCCACCCACCCACCACCACACACACCACCATTACCTACCCACCAACCACCACACACCACTAGACCCACACCCTACACCCACCCACCCACCCACCCACCACCACACACAACTGACCACCCACCACACACACACACCACCACCCACCCACACACCACCACACCACTCACCCACCCACCCACCACATACCACCACCCACCCACCACACACCACTACTACCACCCACCACACACACACACACTACTACCACCCACCCACCACCAAACACTCACTACCACCCACCCACCACCAAACACACTACCACCCACCCAACACACCCACCACTACTACCCACGCACCACCACAAACACTACTACCACCCACCCACCCACCCACCAACCACCACTACCACCTCAACCCACCACAACTTACCACCCACCACCATACACCACTACCACCCACCCACCACCAAAACAACTACCACCCACCCACCACCACCCACACTACTACCACCCACCCACCACCAAACACACCACACCCACCTCCACCACCACACACCCCACCACCCACCCCCACACACTACAACCACCCACCCGCACACACCACACCACCCACCACCACAAACCACTACCACCCACCACCACCACACACTACTACCACCCACCCACACACACACCTCCAAACCACCCACCCACCACACACTACTACCACCCACCCCCATACACCACCACCACCCACCCACCCAAACCTAACTACCCACCCACCACGCACACTACTACCACCCACCCACCACCAAACACTACTACCACCCAACCCACCACACACCACACCATACCACCCACCCACCACACACACACCACTGACCACCCCACCCACCACCAAACAACAATAATCCACCACTACCACCCACCCACCACCACAAACAACACCACCACCACCCACCAACCACACACAACACCCATTACCACCCACCCACCACCACACACACACCACCACCACCCACCCACCAACCCAACACCACACCACCACTCACAACCACCCACCCAACACCAAAATCTGCCACCACCCACCCACCACACACTACCACAACCCACCCACCACACCACTACCACCCACCCACAACCAAACACCGAGACCACCCACCCACCCCCAAACACTCACCTAATATCCACCCACCACCTCAAACACCTCACTACCACCCACCCACCACCACACACACACACCACCACTACCACCCACCACACACACACACCACCACCACCCACCCACCACACACACCACCACTACTACCACCCACCCACCACACACCACACACCACTACCACCCACCCACCACCAAACACCACACCACCCACCCACCACCAAACACCACTACCAATCCACCCACCACACACACCACCACCACCAACCCACCCACTCACCACACACCACCACTACCCACGCACCACCACAAACACCACCATCACCCACCAGCCCACCCACCAAGCACCACCACCACCAATCCACCACAACTTCACCACCCAACCCCACACACCACCACCACCCACCCACCACCAAAACCACACCACCCCACCCACCACACACCACTACCACCCATCCCCACACACCACAACCACCCACCCGCACACACCACAACCACCCACCCACCACCACACAAACCACCACCAACCCAACCACACACCACCACCACACCACACTCCAACCACCCACCCACACACACCACCACCCACCCCACACCACTACCACCCACCCACCACCACAAACTACACCACCACCCACCCACCACCGCACACTCACTACCACCCCACCTCCACCAAACACCACCACCACCCACCCTCCACCAAACACCACTACCACCCAACCCACCACCAACAACACAAACCAACCCCAACCACTAACCACCACCAACACACCACACCAACTAACCAACCAACCCACCCCAACCAACCAACCACCACAACAACCACCAACCCCACCAACCAACCACCAACCCAACCCAACCAATCAACCACCACCAATCCAACCAACCAGTCCAACCAACCAACCCCAACCCAACCCAACACACCACCACACCACCATCCCCCAACCAACCAACCACCCACCACACTAATCACCACCAAACCCCAACCCAACCCAACCAACCCCAACTAACACCACCAACCCACCAACCACCAAAACACTACTTCACCAACCAACTAAACCCACCCACCCACCCCACCATACACTACTACCAATCCAACCACACCAACCCAACCCACCAATCCCCAACCAACCAACCACCAACCCACCACCAACCCCAACCAACAACCACCAACCCAACCAACCAAACACCATCCCAAACCAACCAACCAACCAACACCACTAACCCAACCAACCAACCACCAACCAACCAACCACACCACACCAACCACACACAACCAACCACCAACCAACCCAACCACACACACACACTCACCACCAACCAACCACACACACCACTACCACCCACCACCACACACCACACACCACCACCATCCACCCACCACCAAACACCACCACACACACACCACCAACCCAACCCAACCACACACCACCACCAACTAACACCACCCACCAACACACCCCCATAACCCAACCAAACCACCACACACCACCACCAACCCAACCACACACCAACCCAACCCAACCCAACCACACACCACACACACCACCAACCCACCCAGCCAACCCAACCCCACACACCCCCACCAACCCAACCCACCAACCACACACACCACCCACCCACCCACCACACACCACACCCACCCACCCACACACACCACAACCACCCACCAGCCACCCACCACCACACACACCACCTGCCACCCACCAACCCACCACACACCACCACCACCCACCCACCAACCACCACACACCACCACACACCACCACCACCCACCCACCAACCACCACACACCACTACCACCCACCCACCAACCACCACACACCACTACCACCCACCCACCAACCACCACACACCACACACCCACCCACCAACCACCACACACACCACACCACCCAACCACCAACCACCACACACCACTACCACCCACCCACCAACCACCACACACCACCACCACCACCCAACCAACCACACCACACCACTACCACCCACCAACCACCACACACCACTACCACCCACCCTCCACCACACACCACCACCACCCACCACCACACACACCAACCACCACACCACCACCACCCACCACCAACCCACCACCAACCACCAACCCCAACCCCAACCAACCCACACCCCACCACCAACCAACCCAACCCAACCCCACCACCACACCACCACCAACCCAAACCCACCAGCACACACCACCACCAACCCACCAACCAACCACACCACCACCCACCCACCCAACCCAACCCACACACCACCACCCACCCACCAACCACCACACCAGCACCACCCAACCACCCACACCACCCCACCACCCACCCACCACACACCACCACCACCCCACCCACCACCACACACACACACCCACACCAATACCACCACCCACCACACACACACCCACCATCACCAACCCAACCACAACAACAACACCACTACCAACCCACCCAACAACCAACATTACTACGACCCACCACCACTAACACCAATCCACACCAATCTCAAATCTAACCCACCAATAACACCATAACAACCAACACACCACTCACCAACACCACCACACCACCAACCATCCAACCAACCACACACAACCTAACACCAACCAACCACACACACACACCACTCACCATCCACCCACACCAACAAACACCACCACCACCCACCACACACACACATTATCACCACCCAACCCAACCCCAACACACACACCACTACCACCCACCAGCCACCCACCACCACACCCCTACTAACCCACCACCAACCACCACACACCACCAATCCCAACCCCACCACCCCAACCAACCAACCAACCCAACCAAACACACACCAACCCAACCAACCACACACACACCACCACCAACCAGCCACCCACCCCACACTCAACCAACCCACCCACCAACCAACACACACCAACCCAACCCAACCAACCCAACCAACTAACTACCAACCAACCAACCACACACCACCACCAACCAACCAGCCAACCAACCAACACCAACCCCACTGCCACCAAACCACCACACACCACCACCCAACCAACCAACCACCAACACCACCACCCACCCACCCACCAACCACCACACACCACCACCACCACCCACCAACCAACACACCAACCAACCAACCACCCCACACACACCACCCAACCCACCAACCACCAACACACCACCACCCACCCACCAACCACCACACACCACCACCCACCCACCAACCACCACACACCACCACCACCCACCCACCAACCACCACCACCACCACCCACCCACCAACCACCACACTACTACCAACCCACCCACCCACCACCACACACCACTACCACCACCCACCCACCACAAACACACAACCACCACCATCCAACCCACCACCACCACACACTACTACCACCCACCCACCACCAAACAACACTACCACCCACCCAAATCACACACACACAACACTACCACCCACCCAACACCAACATTACTCTGACCCACCACCACACACACCACCACCCAACCAACCACACACACCACACCAACCAACCAACCACACAACACCACCCACCACACACCACAACCACCCACCACACCACCACCCTCCACCACCACCACACCCAACCAACCACCACAACAACCACCATCCTCCACCCACCACCACCCATCCACCAACAATAACCACCACCCAACCAACCAACCCGAACACCCAACCACCCCACCCAACCCAACCAACCACCACACACCACTACCAACCAGCCCACCACCACACACCACTACCAACCACCCACCCACCCACCAACCAGCACACACTACCACCACCCACCCACCAACCACCACACACTACACCACCCACCCACCACCACCCACCCACACCACCATACACCAACCAACCAACCACCACACCAGCACCACCCAACCAACCAACCCCAACCAACCAACCACCAACCAACCAACCCCAACCACACCACCAACCCAACCCACCACAACCCAACCACCACCAACCCAACCCAACCAACCAACCCAACCCAACCACCACCAACCCACAACCGCCACCACCAACCACCCACCCACCACCACAAACTTCTACCACCCACCCACCACTACCAATTTCCACCACCACCACATGACTACACCCACCAACCACCATACCACAACACCACTCCACCCACCCACCAGCCCACCCATTACTAATTACCACCACCACACAGTACTACTACCTACCCACCCACCACCACACACTACTACCACCCACCCACCACCACACACACTACTACTACCCACCCACCAACCACCACACACTTCTACCACCCACCCACCAACCCACCCACCACCACATCAATTACTACCACCACCTACTACCACACACTCAGTACCACCCACCCACCCATTACCACACAATTCACTACTAATTCACCCACCACCACACACCTGTTATGTATCTAAGCTACTGTGCCGAGTAGCAACTTTGTTATAAGCTACTGTGCCGAGTAGCACTTATGTATATAATTACGTGGTAACACTGCACGCGTTATGTGGCAACATTGCCCCGAGGCTGCATATGGCAAGGCAGTCTCAGTCTGACTGTGTGAGCCGTGCATGGCACACGCTAGTCACCACTTGTATTTCTCTCATCCATAATAAACGGACTTCAGTGTTACACGGTGTTTCCCTACCCATCACTGCATTCTTCAGGGAACACTTGTAACCATCACACACTACTACCACCCACCCACCACATACTACTACCCACCCACCACACACCACTACCAACCACCCACCACACACTACTAAAACAAACCCACCACACACTACTACAACCCACCCACCACATACTACTACCACCCACCCACAACCACACACGAGTACCAGCCACCCACCACCAAACACTACTACCACCCACCCACCAACAAACACTACTACCACCCACCCACATACCACCACACACACTAGTACCACCCACTCACCCACCACCACACACTACTACCACCCACCCTCCACCATGAATCTGCTGGTTTGTCCAATTAGCCAGGCCGTTCACATATATTTATTATTTGGGTTTAAGTAACGAAACCCAAACTGTAATTCCTAGTTTTATTATAAAAGGATTGTATCTATAATTCCCGAGTGTAGATCGACCGTAAGTTCCAGTATATATCAGTGAATGAGAAAGGGACGGCGTTTATGTAATATAAACGTTGATCACGTCCTAACGGTGTAAGTTGCCGTGAGTGACTGACGGTTAAGGGCCTCGCAGTGCCTGCTTACATACAATGCTGACTATGGGTTTCTTCCCTCTTGGGAGAGTTGCCCTCTCACGTGTACGACTCATGTCTTACTCATAGACAGTGGAAAGTTACAGGGTGGTGAATCTGAATATAATATCAGATGTATTGACCCATTTATATAATATGTTCTGTTGATGAGACAGGGGCCCAGTTCATCGCTCGGTCACCTACCAGCCGAGCTCCGTGAGGCCTAAATAACTCACAGAGTACAGTACATCCTAGACAACCCCTAACCATGTTATAAACAGATATGTAGACACTAAGCTGGGGACTCAACTACTGTAGGGGTATTAGCTACAACAGGGGTCCTATACTTTAGTGTCTTACGGGTTAGTATGTTATGAACAATGTTGAATTTGGATGACACTGCCTTGTAATAGCAGAACAGGAACATAATTGCCAGAATTAACAAAATAGAGGGAATTGTAAGGCTTGGTATTGCAAATTCCCGTGATAAATAAAATGGCAAGTTATTTTTCAAATCAGCAAAATGTGTCTCGTTCAAGAATGCTAAAACTTTTAATTTCTCTGAAACTATTTGAATATCCTTAATAGTGAAATTCATTATAGGCAGTTGAATTAAAGCAGACTTGAGTTTAAGATTTAAAGCAAAATGCTGATGAGTAGGCAAGGTCCGTAATGTACCACAAGTTATTTCACAGTAATCAGGAGCCTTGTAGTATCCTTTCAAAACTAGCTGCTTAACACCATCATGGCATTTTAATATAACAGTAGTGAGATTTGGAAAGAACAAATACTGAACATTGTGCTGATGAGCGTGAAACACAGTTTTAACACTATCTGGCCTATAACTGTATTGCGCAAGTGCTGTGCGCACATTTGTTTGTATGACCGCCAATTCACATATTCCCTCTGCAGCAGGAATAAATGCAAACATGTAGGCTGGACATACGTGTAGGTGTAGATAAGACGACTTACACCGTGACAGTACCTCAGAATCCTCTATTGATAACAAAGAATAATCTTCATCAACTAAGAAAAGTTCTTTAGGCCTATCCAGAGTATACAGTGTGTCGTTTACAAACCAGGGGAAGGGTTCTAAATGCCATGCATTAAACTCGTGTTGCCCTCGCATAGGAATGTGGATCAGAATTGAATTGTGCATGAAGGTTGACTCCAACAGTGGGTAATAATATCGAACCTCATTGTCATTAAAAATAGGAGTTAAATGATACTGCAATTTTGCTATCTTTAAAGCTTCAAGAAGCGTCTGCACAGGCACACGCTTCGCGTCCACACGTCTTATCCCGGCATCTACAATGCTGTCTATTAGTTCAGTTTTAGTGGTTACAATTTTAAGAACCGAAATTTCCGCAGCATGCAAATATTCTGTGAAATAAAGGAGCCATTCTAACGTCGGGATTGCTTTCTGTAACCTAGTAACAATCCTCGAAACTTGGTTAGACCCATCTATTATTGCATTAACCTTTGATTCTAGAGCAGTAATCGCGTGAAAGGTTTGAGAAATAACACGATTCTGTTGAGATACAGCCTGAACGACAACGTTCATTCGGTCCCCCAATTTAGCTACATCATCGGCCGTTGCCGTGCCAAACAAGGCGCTTTGGATGAGACCCACAAAATTAAAGAGACCCCTTTTTCGTCGTGCCTGAGAATGCACTTCTTTAGCAAGATCCGCTTGAGACGCCCTTAGATTTTTCCCAACACCGACGAGAAGCTCGCGAAGGTTCTGGAGACGAAAGTGTAGAAGGTCTACACAACCACACACTACTACCACCTACCCACCACCGCTCACTGCTACAACCCACCCTCCACCAAACACTACTTCCACCCACCCACCCACCACCACACAAACTACTACCACCCACCCACCCACCACCACACACTACTACTACCCACCCACCACCACCATACTACTACCACCCACCCACCAAAACACGCCACTACAACCACCCACCACCGCACACACATATACCACCCACCCACCACCACACACTACTACAACCACCCACCCAGCCACCACACACTACTACTACCACCAACCCACCACACACTACTACCACCCACCCACCACACATTACTACCACCCACCCACACACCACACACTACTACCACCAACCCACCAACACACACGACAACCAACCAACCCACCACCACACACACTACTACCAGCCACCCACCCACCACCACACACTGCTAATATTAGAATTGTTAAAACAATGTATCTAGGCTATATAAGATCTCTGATAGATTACCACGCACCAGCCCTGGTCATTCGTGACGGGAAAGGCGTTGACAAGCTCGAGAAAATGCAAAATAAAGCCCTCAGAATTATCCTAGGATGTCCCATGAGCACTAAAGTCCTTAATATGAGGAAAGAACTAGGTATACCCAGTGTTAAAGATAGAATAATTGAAGTCAACCTCATGATAGCCCTGAGGCTTCTGCGTGGTGATCCTGATAACATTGTTTCCTTAAAATTGCTAGAATGTATGAACCATGGGACTACTGAGTCTAAATGGATCCAAACTACAGCTACACATATGAAGATATTTGGACAAGACCACCTGTACAAAGTTGAGACACAACAGCGCTTCCTGCCACCCTGGCGGACAGTTCCCTTCGATATCACAATACCGACGTATCCGCCTAAAAAATTAATTATACAAAGCATTTATCTCCAACACACTGCCAAATTGAGAGCTCTTGAACACATACACACTCTACAGACTGATGATAATATCACACAGACCATCTACACTGATGGATCTCTAAACACCGCCTGTGGGAGGGCTGGAAGTGCTATTGTTGTGACTCAACCTGACGGTAATATAATTGAGAAAGGAGTTAGAATTAACAACTGGGCATCCACTCTACAAACTGAATTAGTTGCCATACTCACAGCTATTAAATTCATTGAAACCACTGTTACTGACAGTCTCATCATCACTGACTCTCTATCCTCACTACTTGCCCTTGGTACCCTCGACTCAGGTTGTCACGATCTTGTCTCTGAAGCCAGACACAAATATGCGTGCCTTGTTGACCGGGGTGTCAGGGTCAAACTGTTGTGGATCCCCTCTCACATAGGCCTCATAAAACATGACAGAGTTGATGCCCTCGCCAAACTCGCGTCTAACAAAGACACCGTTGAATACAATTTGGGTCTGTCAAAAAGAACCCTTAAAACTGTAATTAGGAAAGAACTTATTGATGAGTTTGACGCAAGTAGACAAGTGCAAACAGGCACTAGTCGATCCATAGTTTACCATGATGAGATGTATCAAGTGAAACATGTATATGGAGCAAGTAACAAGATCACTAGATTACAAGATGTTGTAACCGCTAGATTAAGGTTAGGATATAAGTACCTTTGGCAGTATGTTCCTCAAGCAGATGTAAACAAAACTAAATGTAAAGTGTGTGGCCATACATATGGCCACACACTTGAACACTACGTCCTCGACTGTGTGAAGATAAACCTTTTAGGGACAGGTCCAAGCACACTGTGTGTGAAATGGCACAACACTTCATCTCTAATATCAAGATAGCCGACATATTAAGATTGTATCCACTTTTTTGCACCTAGTAACTATATCAGTTCTCATGTACAGAACCAAATACGCAATGTGCTTGAATACCTCCCACGTAAATGTGAATAACAAACTGTGAGGCCAGACATACTGCCTCACACGCCTGTTCTCACGCATTTGTGAATAAGTTACCCTTTATGTATAGAACTAAACAAATAATGTAAATGAAATACTGTGTAACTTTCAGTGCCATAATATCCTGACAACCGGGGTTAATTATTATGACCCTTTGTAAACCCTACTCTGTAATCCTTTTGCGCTACCGCTCACAGGATGAGTGTGGGGTGCACAATAAAGTAGCCGCTGCAAGCGGCAAAATCAAATCACCCACCCACCCACCACACACTACTACCAAACTAACCACTACGACCCACCCACCACCACACACTACTACCACCCACCCACCACCACACATTACTACCACCCACCTACCACTACAACCCACCCACCACTACCACCCACCCACCACTACCGCCCACCCCACCACTACCACCACCCCCACCACCCACCCACTACCACCACACCACCCACCCACCACACACACCACACCCCACCCACCACACACACTACTACCACCCACTCACCCACCTACCACCACACACACTACTACCACCCAACCCACCAACCACCACACACTCACCACCCACCTACCACTACAACCCACCCAATACTACCACCCACCCACTACTACCACCCACCCACCACTGCCACCCACCCACCACTACCACCCACCCACCACTACCACCACCCACCACTTACCACCACCCACCCACCACCACACACCTACCCCCACCACCACCTAACACCACTACCAACCTACCCACCCACCACCACACACACACCCTACCACCCACTCACCACCACACTACTACCACCCACCCACCACCACACACACTACTACCACCCACTTACCCACCTACCACCACATTAATTACTACCACCCACCCACCACCATACTATACCACCACCCACCACGCACCACTACCACCCACCCATCTACCACCACACACTCTACCAATCCACCCACACTACTACACACTCCACCACCAATCACCACACACTACTACTGCCCATACACTATTACCACCCACCCACCCACCACCATACACCAGAACCACCCACCCACCACCAAACACTACTACCAACCCCACCACCACACACTACTACCACCCACCCACCCACCCACCACCACACCACATTACCCCCACCCAAACCCACCACCCACCCACCCACCACCACACACACTACTACCACCCACCCACCACCACACACCACCCACCCACCCCACCACCATACACCTACCACCCACCCACCACCACACACACCACTACCACCCACCCACCACCCACACACCAGTACCACCCACCCACCCACCACCACACACCACTACCACCCACCCACCACCACTCTACTACCAATCACCCACACCCCTACTACCACCCACCCACCAGCAGAATCTGGCAAAAGATCGAACGATCAGAACAAGAACTCCTTCAAAGACTCCCACCAGATAACGACAACAACCATACATGGTTCCCAAAAAGTTACGAAATCTCAAAAGGTCCATTACCACCCCCGATCTACACGGCCAGGCAATAAACAACCCCCCTAGACCAACATCCGCCAGTAGGGTCGGCGGAATATGAAATAAGGCCCTTAAAACACCCATTTATGGGATAGGGTAGGATGTGTAGTGCCTGTACCGACAAACAGTAACTAACCCATGACACAACCCTAACACATTATTAGCTTAGCTAGGCGGTCAGCCCGCCCTCTCTTACCTCCTAGTAAACTTCTTCAATTTCCGAACTACAACTTCCTTCCCCCACCTCAAATCTTCTTTCACCCCTCCTTTCTCTATATAAAAAAAGCACCACACACTACTACCACCCACCCACCACCACCCTCTCACCTAGGGACTACCAAGAACGTGTCTAAGTATAGTCCATCCTGGTGAATGTGTGTTATGCCTGGCCCAGATGGTAATACGAGCAACAACAATAACAAATATAGCAGAGAGAGAGAGAGAGAGTACCACTGTAAAATATTAGACAATAAAACCTTATGTTCACGTGTAATTCACTAAACTTATGTGTGGCTGACAGGTGCTGACGGCCAGTTAAGTGTGGTGGTGATAACCCTGCAGGAGGACAACCATCCCGTGGCCACCTCCTGGGTCCGCCTCCCTTCCTTGCCCGATCTCCGCGACTTCACCTCCTGTTACTTCATCCAGGTCAGTCCTCACTTCACTAACCTAACTTAACCTGAGTCAGCCTAGTTTATAATCAAACGTAATGCCATATAAACTAACCTAACTTAGCTTACCTTAAAACCATATAGCCTAACCTAACCTAAACTAACCTACCTTAAAGCCATATAACCCAAACCTAACCTAACCTAACCGTCCTTAAAGCCATATAACCTTAACTTAACCTAACCTATCGTAAAGCCATATAACCTAAGCTAAACTTGCCTTTCTCCAGTGCTGTCCACTGACCAACATTAACTACATGTCATTGCTGCCAGATTCCAAATTTTGCAAGGAAACAATTTTTAGTGAGAAGTTTTAATATGAACTCACCTCCAAAGCTCAGCAGATTTGCTGTAAAAGCTAATGTAGAAGATCAACTTTATTTTAGATGGTGAGAGAGTTTCATAGTCTTCACGTCCCGCTAGGGGGTAGTACAGCATACTAAATAGTAATTCTTCGGTGCACAGGGAGGTACTTTTCTTAGCACTGCACTCGATTTCCTTCACGTCCCAACTTGTAAATTCAGGTACCTGTGAAGCTGAGTGGACAAGGCATACTGTAGATGTCCTGGGAGTGATCCAGTGACACCTAGGGCAAGAGTCGTAGCTAAACATTACGCTGATGGACACGTGTCGTCCTGTGAGAGACGGGACAATGATAGGTCACAGCCAAACAACCCCGGAGGAGGAAACAAAATTAGTATTGGTTGATCGCGTATGTGTATGCAGCACTGGTCATCGACTAGCACACAGAAGCGCTGAATTAAACATGATTCTCGTGTGTGTGTGTGGTGGGGGGGGGGAGGGACCTACATGATCCCTATAGTTAAAACGCCAATAAAACGCTAGCATGACGGCTTGAATATTTCCTTTAGATTTTATACAAAAATATATTTCGTCTCAACACTTATAACTCACATTCACTCACTACTAAAACTTAAAGTAATCATCAGTTATGTTCTGAAAGCGAAACGGATCACAAAATAAGATTAAATTTCATACGCCAATGAACGTCCCTCACCATTGTTTACAGCACTTAAAATCCGAGGGAACATTGCTCCCGTGATATACAATAAATTTTCCTTGAATAATTAATTATAAATTTTCCCTGTTTGTTTTCGTGTATTTAAAGCGTAATTGTTAATTGTATTTTTAGTAAGGCTTAGGTTAAGTGTACAGTACAGTAAATTAAACGGTACTTCACTTCCTGCGAGTCTTTCTACATTTTTGAAGAGTTTAAATTAGAAGATACCAATCATTTTCTTGGTCAACACACTCACACACACACACACAAACACACACAGCTATGTGACGCGACGATGCATCTACAATCCATAGATGTGTACAATAATTATGTCTCGTGCGTCGTACACCAAAACAAAACAAAATATTTTTTCACAAATTGATGTGATAATTGTCTTAGATGCTTCCAGTTTGTACATGTACATGTGTATTTAATGTCCGAACGGTGGTGTGATCAATATTCTTATCTGGTTAATGGTTTTGCGGTGGTGTGATCAATGTTCTTGTCTCGTTAATGTTCTTACGTTGGTGTGATCAATGGTCTTGACTGGTTAAAGTTCACGGTAGTATGATCAATGTTCTTGTCTGGTTAATTGTCTTACGGTGGTGTTATCAATGTTCTTGCCTGGTTAATGTTCTTACGGTGGTGTGATCAATGTTCTTGCCCAGTTAAGGTTCACGGTGGTATAATCAATGTTCTTATCTGGTTAATGGTTTTGCGGTGGTGATCAATGTTCTTGCCTGGTTAATGTTCTTATTGTGGTGTGATCAGTAATAATAATAATAATAATTGTAGGTTATGTATCTAAGCTACTGTGCCGAGTAGCAACCTTGTATATAAACTACTGTGCCGAGTAGCATTTATATATGTAATTACGTGGCAACACTGCACGTGTTATGTGGCAACATTGCCCGAGGCTGCCATATGGCAATGCAGCCTCAGTCTGACTCTGTGGGTCGTGCATGGCACACGCTAGTCACAACTTGTATTTCTCCTATCAGTTAATAAATGGACTTCAGTGTTACCCGGTGTTTCCCTACCCATCACTGCCTTCTTCAGGAAACACTTGGAACCTTCATGGCGCAGTGAGTAGGATTTGTGGACTTACAAGTGTCGTGAACAATGCCGACGGTTACATCTGCCGGTGATGTGCTCGTCTACTCTAGTGTGTTGTGTTGTGTTGTGTTGCGTTGTGTTTCGCCACGACGTGCAGTGTTGCGCCATCACAGTGCGTTTTAGTGACGGTGGCAGTGTTAGTGTCAGTGTATTAGTGTGTCTAGACCTGAGAGTTGAGCATTGGCCTGTTTTTTGTGGTACCCACGGAGCACGCAGGCGTACACCCTTCTCGTAAGTGTGACATCCGGGGAGACACTAACGTTCTTGCCTCCGCCGCGGCTCTAGCCACCCGCATTAAGGCCACCACAATTTGCTCTCTCAGACACACACACACAAACACACACGCACGCACGCACGCACCCATGGACAGAACAGTGGACTCTATGCAATATTTCTGCGCTGTTTACGTCATATATATGTGGTTCGAGCTGATGAGGCGCCACTTTATATACTAAACAGCGCAGTTCAAGCACACTAAGATGGGTGGTAAGAAAGGACAAAGGCAAGATGGGAGACACGACTCCCCACCTTCCCCTCTGCCGGGCGCAGACGGAACTTCTGCGCCCACTGCCCCTCCACCTCCAGCGACGGACATTGCCACAATTCTGAGGTGGATGGACGACAGGGACGAGAGACGCAGAGAAATGGAACTTCAGAGAGAGGAGATACGAAGAGAGGAGGAAAAGGCGCGCTTTGATGCAATATTGGCGGCCCTGGCGCTAACCCACCCTGCCTCACTCGCAGGTAGCGCGCATCAAGGCGCCAGTACCCTCCCTCCGCCACCACACCAGCGTCGTCCAGGCACTCTTGCTACTCCAACAGCTCCCAAGGCATCTGTTCAACCCCCACCCGCCCTCTCACCAGACGTCATGTTTCAGCTTTTTCGTGAGTGGAGGCGGCGGTGGACAGATTACTCCACGATGATGGACCTTGGTAGCACGCGTCCAAACAAACAGCTCATCCAACTGCGGATGTGTTTGTCGCTGGAGACCCAGAGAGTTTTCGAGCACATGTTGCAAGTGCCTCCCGATTCTACGTCTTCAGTGACGGATGTGCTCGACCTTTTGCAGGAGCACGTTAAGGGTCGGAATAACGAGGCTTTGAGTCGCCGCGTCTTCACCAGCTGCAAGCAGGCTGAGAATGAATCCTTTGACGACATTTTTGTACGTTTCAAGAGTTTGTCGGAGGAGATCGACGTCTGCAAGGCGCACAGCCGGGAATGTGAGGAAGCCTGGATCAAGCTCGGGATTTTGACAGGTGTCAGGCAAGAAGAGTTGGTTCAGCGACTCATCACCCTGGACGCTTCCTCCACACTCCAGGTGGTAGTGACTGAATGTCGGTCATACGAGGCCATCAAGTCCGCCACCTCTGCCTTACGGGCCCCACCTGCTGTGAGAGCTATCTCAAAGTACAAGAAGGGTAAGAAGGCGGCCAACAACGTGAGGGCTGCCGCACGTTCTTCCACGCCTCCGCCTAGTGCTTCCTGTGGCAGCTGTGGAAAGCAGCATGGCCCCAAGACATGCCAGGCCGCCGACGCACTGTCTCGCGGATTTGACCGTAAGGGCCACTGGTCTAATACAGACAGGTGCCCTGCACGAGGCCACAAGTGTCAGGCCTGCTGTCGCTATGGACACTACAACAAGTGCTGCCGCCAACCCAAGCCCAAAAGCCCGAGACGAGGAGGAAAGCAGCTCACTTACCTCGGGGTGGTTTGCACGCAGCCCCCTTCAGATGGCCCACGCAGCGCCAAGCAGCAGCTGAGTCACATCAGGAGAGTAGAATCGACCACACGCCCCAGGGCTACCCCTTCCCCTTCCATCCGCATCGCCGTCACACATGGTGATGTGTCGGGTCACATCGAGGTGATACCGGACACCGGCGCTGATACTACGGTGATAGACCTGAAGCGCCTCCAGAAACTGGGCCTCAGCAAACGCGACCTCAGACCACCGCCGCAGCTGCTGTACCACAATGCGGACGGCTCCCAGATGCCGGACGCTGTGGGCTCCTTTCAAGCGGAGATCACCTACGGCGACAGGTCGTGTCATGGATGGATGGACGTGCAGCCTACTCTCGCTACACCCTTGCTGTCGTGGGAGCACTGCAAGGAGTTAGGCGTGGTGCCCAGAGACTTTCCCAGCACCCAGGCCTCAATGTCGCCACTCGACAGCGATCTGGCCCTTGAGGAACTACGGACCGCGGACGCGACGACCCATCCTACACTCAGCTCTTAGAGAGTGTGAGGACTGGGTTCCCTCGCGACCATTTTGACCTCCACAACGCCCTACGCCCGTATTGGAAGATACGTGAGGACCTCTACACAGACGGGGACCTGTACGCTGCCCGTGTGGTCGTCCCTGCAGCTCTCCGTCGTTGCGTTCTGGCCCACTTACACGACAGCAGTGCCAGATCATGCAGCCCAGTCAACAGCAGGAGCCCCTCTTGTGCGACGACGAACCCACCAGGCCCTTTGAGTCCGTGTCTGCTGATTTCTTCAGCACAGCTGGGAAACATTTCCTAGTTGTCGCCGACCGACTCTCTAGTTGGCCTGTGGTGGTAATCTGTGGCTCGGACACGACGTCCGCGGCCACCATTCGCCACTTCCGGCACCTCTTTCGTGACCTGGGCGTTCCCGTACCTCTGCGGACGGACGGTGGGCCACAGTTCACCAGCCGGGACTTCACAGGATTCCTGGAGCATTGGGGAGTCCGCCACATCTTGTCAACACCCCACTACCCACAGTCAAACGGCCACGCTGAGGCTGCGGTCAAGACAGTCAAGCACCTCATCCTCAAGGTGGCCCCTTCAGGCAACATAGACAGTGAGGCGTTTGACAAGGGACTCCTGGAGTTACGTGATACTCCCACCCACACAGGACGCTCCCCTGCCCAGATCCAATATGGTCACCCTCTCCGCTCTTGCGTTCCTGCACACGTCAAGGCCTTTACGAAGGAGTGGCAGACCAGAGCCGAGAGCTGCGACCGCTGCGCCGCTACATGTGCCCAGGACGCCGAGGCTCGGTATGACGACCGTGCTCGCCCTCTTCAGCTGCTGGAGATTGGTGCCCTTGTCCGCATCCAGTACCCGACGACGACACGTTGGGACAAGGTGGGCATAGTGATGGGCGTCGGCCGGTCGCGGGACTACAAGGTCAGGATGCCGAGCGGCCGCGTCTGGTGGAGGAACCGCCGCTTCCTCCGGCCAGTCCCACCCCCTGCTGCTGGCCCCCTGACGGAGGACGAGTCCCCTACACCTCACGAGGATCCGCCCCACAGTGCACCTCGACGCTCGGAGCGACTTAGGACTAAGAAGTCCGCTCAAGACAAAGACTATGAGCGTGAGAGGGGGAGGGAGATGTAGGTTATGTATCTTAGCTACTGTGCCGAGTAGCAACCTTGTATATAAGCTACTGTGCCGAGTAGCATTTATATATGTAATTACGTGGCAACGCTGCACGTGTTATGCGGCAACATTGCCCCGAGGCTGCCATATGGCAATGCAGCCTCAGTCTGTCTCTGTGGGTAGCGCATGGCACACGCTCTTCATTACTTGTATTTCTCCTATCCGTTAATAAATGGACTTCAGTGTTACCCAGTGTTTCCCTACCCATCACTGCCTTCTTCAGGGAGCACTTGGAACCTTCAATAATAATAATAATAATAATAATAATAATAATAATAATAATAATAATAATAAAAGGTTTATTAATAGAGTTGCAGCCGGTGGCAGAAAATATACAGACTTACATTTGATTTAGACATAATGATATAATATGCATTGAATGCATTTACAGGGCTGTACAGTACATAAATCAGGAGTTGTTTATTATTTTAACAATACAGTTGATAGGATGGTGCTATTCTTATATCTATCGGTGCGGGCTCTTATGGGCTGAATTTTGTTGTAGCGGCGGACTGCGCGAGGTGGGTGGGGGGCTGCCGGTGGCAGGAGGTGGTGATGACGAGGGTGGTGCATTAGTTGGCTACCAAACCTTTCCAGTATTGGTGGTGGAGGTCACTGAGGGATGGCATTTCCAGGGTGGAGAGAGCATTGGTGTAGCCGGAGTATTCTGCACCGAGCATGATTCTGCAGGCCCTTTTCTGTACCTCCTCTAGCTGACGTTGTTGGGTGGAGTTGAGAGAAGACGACCAGGCTGGTGATGCATACTTTAGTTTGGGAAGAATAAAGGCGTTGTAGATGGTCCTCAGCTCTGGCGTGGGTGTCCCAAGTGACCTAAGTCGTCGTAGCATGTAGAGACGGTACGAGGCTGCCTTAACTGTGTTATTTACATGGGCCTTCCAGTCAAGTTTTTTGTCTATAGTTACACCCAGGAGTTTGGCAGACTGCTCCAGCTGGAGAGGATGGGCACTCACTGTGACTGCTGGGGCTTGCACTGGAGTGGTGGCGGTATTGATGTGCATGCCTGCGGTTTTGGTGTGGTTGATGGTGACCTTGTTCTCCGTAGTCCATGCCTGTAGCCTGTCCAGGGTGCCTTGTAGCGATGAGTAGTCTGGTGCGGTGTTGTCCACTGAAACCCCCACAGTGCAGTCATCCACGTACTTCCACCTGTGAGGAGTGTCCGATAGAGCGTCGTTGATCAAGATGAGGAAGCACAGTGGTCCCATCTTGGTCCCCTGGGGAACACTGCAGGTGAGGTGTTGGAATGTGGAGACCGAGCCCTGATACTTCAGTGCCTGGCGACATACACTCAAGAAATCAGTGAGCCATGAGACCAGATTGGTGGGCAGCCCTAGTGCACTAGCCTTGTTGATAACAGTGAAGTGATCAACAAGGTCAAAGGCCTTCCTGAAGTCAACAAGGGCAACGGCTAGTGATGTCTTACGTTTCTGCAAAGTTTTTGTGCAGAAAATCCATAAGCTCACCAAGCAGTGTGATGTAGAGGAGGTCCTCATATTGCCAAATTGCTGTGGATCAATTAACAGATAGATTCTGGCAAATGCCCTCTCAAAAACAAAGTCCTCACAAAGTAGACTGTGTGGGGTGGTAACCTTGGGGATGGGGGTGACAAATGCGGTTTTCCATTCATTAGGGCATTTGCTTTGTTTGAGGGATGCATAAATAATAGAACAGAGGGGGGTGGCAAGTTCGACTGCTAACTCCTTGTATATTTTGATTGGGAGGTCAATTGGGGTCATGGAGCGTTTGGATTTAAATTTCAGGATTTTGTTGGCGATTTCATATGGTTGAATACTGGGAGGGAGGGAGGGGGAAGGTAAGTAAGCCGGGAGGAGAGTGAGGTCAAGACTGGGTAAGGTATGACATATGGTAGCAAAATGGTTATTAATTATCTCAGCTGCCTCCTCACTAGGTAAATGTGAGATGAAAGGAAGTGTGGGAGACTGACGGTTGAGACCACAGAGATCTTTTACCTTGGAGTACCACTGACCGATGCCGACTTCCTTGAGGCCGTGCACTTTCCTGGGATAATAAGTCTTCTTGGCCGACTTGATTTCCCTGATGACCTGGTTACGTAGACTTTTGTACAGGCGGTTGTTGGTGTAGTATGCCTTGTTGCGCTGCTCAATAAGTCTTTTTATGCGGGGTGTAATCCACGGGACATCATCGGGGTGGATCCTCAGTGTTTTGGCTGGAAAGAAGTGGTGGTAGGCTTTGGTGATAGTGTCCAGGTAATTATCCCACTTGTTCTGCACATCGTCTACCGTGATCACTTCAGTCCAGGGATACCGGGTTATCCATTGTCCAAAACGCCGCATAGCAGAGTCGGGGGTGGGTCGGTAAGTCCTGGTGGCAACTGGCGGTGGTGAGAAGGTGGGGGTAGGTGACCACAGCAGGGACAGGTGTGGGCTGCGTCCCATGGGAGGCAGCGGCTGGGGGGGAAGGTAGTGGTTACCGAGATCAGTCATAATGAGGTCAAGGGTGGCATTGCCATGTGTGGGAAAGTCAACTATTTGTGTAAGGTGGAGGTGTTGGGTGATGTCACTGATGTCTAACTCATTGAAGTCACCGCATATCACTAGTTTAGCACATGGAAATCTGGATCTCAGGGAGTCAGCAGTGTCTATAATATGAGTAATCAGTACATTGGCGGTTGGTGCGCGGGGGGGATGATAGCATACACAGACAATGAGGGAGGCAAGCTGGCGGGGGTGGGAGGTGGGAGTGACCTGAACCCACAAGGCTTCTACATCTTCAGGTACATTAACACCTAGGGGTGATGGTTTGAGGTCACTGCGACAGTACAGAACTACACCACCACCTCTCCTGTCCTTTCTAAGGTGGTGAAATAACTCATAGTTTTCTATGGCACAGATCTCAGGAACAATTTACCACGCCTCGGTAATCGCCACAATACCTGCACCAACTGACTTCACTGTGACACTGACCTCCTCCACCTTGTTGCATAAAGATGTGACATTGGACAGCAGTAGGGATGGTAGGCTGTACTATAGTCGCGGCACTTCATAGCGAGTACACTGGCTTGACTTTCCTATGCTTGCTCGGTGTGATGATAGGGATTCGTCTGGGAATGCGGCGACCCCGTCTGCAGCCGCGGTTGTGGAAGATTCTCAGCGCCTTTAGTAGAGTGATGGTGTTGGGTGGAGGATAGCCAGCACCAGAATTCAGCCGAAACCGGTCGGTGCGACTAGATCGTGCCACTGGAACACACATATTCACAAGTCTGGCACTTACAGTCACTGACACCTTGAAAATACGCACTGTCTACCCGTAAAAGTACTGAACTGCCATAAGTAACTACAAGTCGACATGATGACCTTGGCTGCTACTGAGCGCCAGGAGACACGTCCTCATTCAGTGTGAGGTCACTAAGGTTGATGTTTTTACGATGGTGTGATCAATATTTGTGTCTGGTTGAATGTATTACTGTGTTGTGATCAATGTTCTTGTCTGGTTAATGTTTTTACGGTGCTGTGATCAACGTTCTTGTATAGTTAATATTCTTAGGGTGCTGTGATTAATTTGGGGCAATCAAAACGACTGGGGGTCTGCCTGAGGGCTTCTCTGTTTACCGAGTCGAAAGCTTTGGTTAGGTCGATGAAGGCCATATATAGGTCACAACGCTGTTCTTTGCACTTTTCCTGTATCTGCGGCAGCAAAGATCATGTCAGTGGTGCCACGTGATGGTCTAAAGACACAATGAGATTCTGGGAGGAAGTTTTCGGCCTCAGGAAGAAGTCTGTTTAGGAGGACTCGGGCGATAATCTTGCCAGCTACGGACAGCAGCGAGATCCCACGGTAGTTGCCACAGTCTTGTGGAGACGGCTAGTAAGCATAGGTCCTCCTGCTTTATACAGCTCGGCTAGGAATGCATCAAGCCTTGTGGCTTTGTTATTTTTCATCTGCTTGATGGCAGTAGCTACCTCATCCAAGGATCGAGGATAACTGAGGTGGGTCAGCTCTGGGTGCTGATGGACGTGCTGGGTAGTTAGGACATTCACATCTGTGTTTCAGTTGAGCAGCAAATGGTTATGCTTTTTTAGTGCTGATAGATAGCCTTCATCTTTAATTAGGAAGTTACCGTTGGAGGAAAGGAGGGAGCCGTGCCATGAGTAGTTGGGACATACTGTATATTGCTTTAGTGGATTTAAAAAATTCTTGCAACTTGTGTTGATCTGCAAATTTTGGCATTTCACATGTTTTACTTTTCCACCATTATTCCCTTACATTGCGAAATTTGCACTGAGCAATTGCTTTCTTCAGGCAGAAGATATCAGCTTTGGTCCGAGACTGAGGGTTGTTCTGCCAGTTAGTTAAAGCAGCACGTTTAACGTTGATGAGTACGTTGATTTCCTGGTTATTTACATCAAACTAGTCCTGTTTTTTCTCGATCTGGCCGAGGGTATTGCTGCAGGATTTAGTGATGACAGCATCTAGGATACCCCATTCGGCACTCAGGATTAGTTTGTTTGTTGCTGGATTGTTTATCAGCCCATCGTCGAGCTGATCTCTGAACGCACATTCTACTGCTTGATACTCCAGTCACTTGGTGTTAAAACATCTTCTAGAAGTTTGTTGCCTTCGCCATTTGGGGTGACGTTAAGGGAGAGTTTGGCTCTGACGAGCTGATGATCAGTGTCACAGTGGTCTAAGCCAAGCATGGCTCGGGTGATGAGCACATCTCAGCGATCTCTTTCTCTGACGATGATGTAGTCAATGAGATGCCAATGTTTGGATCGTGGGTGTTGCCAAGAACCCTTGAACTTGTCGGCCTGCCTTGACAAGGGGTTGCTGATAGTGAGGCTGTGTGTAGCACACTTGCCGAGGAGGAGTAGGCCATTGAGATTACACTTGGCCACTCCGTTTCTCCCTGAGGTTCCCTGCCATAGGTCAGCGTCTTTGCCAATTCTGGCATTGAAGTCACCAAGGAGCACAACCTTATCTTCTCTGGGTTTAGAGGTTAGTACTCTGACGAGGTCGGCGTAAAAGGGCTCCTTGATGTCATCCTTTGCACCCAGCGTTTGGGAATATGCTCTGATGAAGAAGGCATGGCGTGAGTGATTCAGTTAGACTCGGAACGTCATAGAGGTGCTTGTTGATCCCTAAAGGAATTTCAATTTGCCTATGTGTGATGGATTAACGAATGACAAAGTAATCTCCGTAAATGCAGTTTCTCTCCACAGTAGGCTTACCCCCGTTCTGTTAGTCTACCCTCGTCTGGAAGCTGAAACTCACTAATGACGATTTTTCTTTCAGAAAGCTCATTTGTGCCAGTATCCAGAAGGCTTCTGACATTCCATGCACTGACCGCAAGAGGTTGTATAGTTTGTTTTTGCTTTGATCTGCGATTATGTTTCCACTGCATTAAGATGATCTTACTGGGTACGGTTGCCCAGTCTAGTTGTTGTTGTGTTTTTAGGCAGGCTATGGACTGTTAATAGCCCAGTTTGTTGGGTTTCGCCTTAGTAGCCTGTCCATCTTGCATTTCCTTCATCCGCCGGTGTAGTCGTTGGGTTACCGTGTTGGTCACCTCTTTCCCCTATTCCGTCATTGGGATCTTACTGGAGCTCTGTAAGCATATCTGCCTGATGCGGGACTCGACCGCATATTTTTCATTTGGGGTTTATTTCCGGAGTCTTATACCTATCAAGGTTAGTCCGCAAGGCAGCGAGGCAGTGGCTGGTAGGTGCCAGTGGGCCTTTGAGCCTATGCTTTTCCGAAATCCCCTGTTGGTCTAGCCTGGGACCGCGAGGCACCCAGCTACCGTGTATTGTCACGAGGAGTCTGGATGGTGAAGAGACTATGTACTGGGAAGGGAAGAGTTAAGCAAGGTTGCTTCCCTGTTCACCACGAGGGCTAGTCAGCGGTGGTAGCTGAAAGCAAAAGGAAGCAGGTCGTACTTGCACTTTAACACTAATATAATTCTGCCACACTAGACGCATTACACCACGCTGTACAGAATAGTGCACCACCTAAGAGACACCCTTTACAGTATGGAACACCATCTATGTGACACCCAGTACAGTATGGTGCACCACCTATGACACACCCTATACAATATGGTGCACCACCTATGACACACCCTATACAGTTAGCGACAGGAAGCAATTAGTACATACGGGAGGCAGGGCCACAGAGGATGTACAGTCCTCTTCACTAGTGCGTTTACAGGAGGTCATCATATCTTTTGCAGTGTGACAGCCCTGTGTTTGTTTACATTCGACATAAGGAAACTCGCAATAGTAAACATACTATGGAATTAAATTAAAACTATTAAAACAAATATCTCAAAGATTATGATTAGTGGAATGATTATATGACGAGCCCCTGTAAACACACTAATGAAGGGGACTGTACGATATTTCACTTACGTTAATATTTCTAATACCAAACTTCCTTAAGAAATTATGTATTATGTTGTCATTATTGTGATAGTGAAGTTATCATTATTTTTTAAATTAGTCAGATTTATAATATAATATATAATGACTTTAGGTAAAATGTTCTTGAGTTTCTGTAGGTAAGACGTTGTGTGTGTTTCTTGGCTGCAGGTGTCTTACTACCGAGGCGCCGGCACCATGTTCTCCTACGCTTACTCCAACGCTGACGACAACGAGCTAGTGTTTGGTAAGCTGTCTCTCGTGTTTTACTTAATGTTCTTACGTTGTTTAGTACCGTGGGAGGTGAGTATATCCGTGAATTGGTCTTTCTAAATTCTAAAAAATTATATCGCAAAATTTCGAGTTTGTTGTGAGTTACATCCTTGGAATATTTTACTCTGACACACACACACACACACACACACACACACACACACACACACACACACACACACTGCCATTAAGAGATTCAGTCAGTCAAGCTAAAGTCATGGCTCCGAGAACTATCGTGAATAAACCAGGTTTATACATAACAGTGTACGTGATTGTACTTTGTCAACACACAGCGGCGTTTATTACACGAGTAGCTTATAAATAGCGGTGTCCTTCAGTGAATGCAACGCAAACAATACTGTACACGTATTCTTATTAGTTATTATTTCCCAATTCTTGTAATACAACTCATACACTAATACCAAATATTTTTGTATACGATTCTCTCACTAAATAAAAATACAGGTTTTGGGTATAATATTATTATTTTTCCATGTTGTTTTATTCCTCTTGTCTCTTATTTTTTCTTTTATTTTGTTATCCATTATTTACACTTCCTCCTGTGTCACGAATGTTATGTCAAAATTTTCTTGGTGCAAAATCGTACATTTCATTTATAACACACACACACACACACACACACACACACACACACACACACACACACACACACAAACACACACACACACACACTCTACAACTACTACTTTTTTTTTTCAATGGCCTCCAGCCTCCCCCAATAACCATACCTTCGCCGCCATTTTATTACCTTAATATTGAATAACCTAATACAAAAGTAGCTATCCTAGCTGTGTTGAGTTAGTTGAGCCGCAGATCTATGAGGCATTCAGTGACCGTAACCTCATAGTCAATATATGCAACTGTTGTCGGCATTGGGGCCGATGCTCTCGTTCCCCTGAGGCAGAGCAAAGCCGGCCGAAGGAGAGAGAAGGACAGTCGACATCTCATCCAGGCTGTAACATAACTTCTGGGCTGCTGCTTCTGTTCGGATATCACCTCCGCGAGTCTGGCGTAGAAGCATCTTGCACTTGGTCCCATCCCACCAGAGGTTGTGAACACTAGAGGAGTGAAGCTGCCTTGATAAACGTTCGGAATTCTCTCCCCGTATGCCCTTATCTTGTCGTTCTCGTTCCTCCTGTGTGCAGCATAGAGAGCTAAGTTACGGTGACATGCGGCCATGGGATCAAAAATCCTGATGTCGAAGAAAGCTCGCTGTCCCCGCATCCAGAATCCTCAAGCACTGACGTCAACACGGGCTTCGTTAGATGGGTTTGAAGTCCTATGTTGGAAATTCTCACCGTCCAATGGAAGGAGGGTCGGTTCTACCATGACATCACGGCAGATTTCCTTCAACATATTTCCTGTGAGATCCCTTACTTCGTCATGCCTCATGCATATGAAACCCCCTTTCTTGCACACCATGGCGTGATCGACGTCATAGGAAAAGCCACACACGCATTGGGAGGGCAAACCTTTTTCTGGCCTACCGTATCTTAGAGCATTGGCATCTGTAAATTCTTGTTTATTGAGACTGAAACCATTTGCCGTTAACGGTAACGTAGTTAACCAGTTCGAGGCGCCCACCTCCTCCTCTATAGCTACTTTTTTTTTCAAATTCTCTGGGTACTTGCAGCAACAGTTGCTGCAACTTATCACTTTGGCTGTACTGTCGTTCTCTCGTAATGGACATTCGAATCTTGTTTACTTCACTGGTATCCACCTCCCCTGTTGCGTTCTGAGCTATTATGTGGTCCGTGAGGGCTGCCGTGAGCTTAACTGAGTTTTGATGTTCGGTGGCAGCAATCTCCTCTGGATTGGTCAATCCCATTCTTTCCAGTGTCGGTGGTAGTGCAAGGAGTGATCGTTCTGCTGGGGTTAAGTGAGGGTGTTTCACTAATTTGGGAATGAAATTGACGCTGATAGCTTCTTCCAGAGGGTGGAGGAGGGGTCTGACATTAGGGATATTGCGCATCAGGTAGTTCCAGCTATGCTTGACTCCATGGTTGAATGCCGCAAAAGCCGCATGTGAGTCTGTGTTAGCAATCTCAGACAGAGCTTGGATTTCCCTAACCCAATCATCCACCTTTTCCATTACGTACTCGGTCTTGAAGTCCGTCGTGCCGATTACTGCGCTTAGGTGTCTTTGGCCATCCTTTGTTATTTTGACCTCACTTCCACCGAACACCTCCCTTGCCCGTTCCAACAGGCAGAGTTTCGTCACTGGGCGTATTAACACTGAGTCCTTTGTCTTCACTTTAACACTTCGCACTAGGCCATCTTTGCTCGGTAGAGCCTCCAGTACTCTCCCTAGCATCCACTGACTCCTGGGGAGGGGTTGTCCAGAGATGATCACAATATCCCCAGCGTGGAGATTACGGTGAGTTTTGAAGAACCTTTGTCGCTAATGTAATGTTGGGAGATATTCTTTTACCCACCTTTCCAAAATTGGTCCACAATGAATTGGGTATACTGTACTTCCATCTTCGTTGGTACCCTTCTCTCATGGATCGATCGCCTCTGGTGGACAGTGTCTCCGGGTTCACCCATAGTATGTGAAGCGGCGTTAATGCTCTAGATGCTTTGGGTAGTCAGACACAGGGGTGATGGGCCTTCCGTTGATAATTTCTTCTATGGCGCAGAACACAGTGCTGAGGCGTTCATCGTCTAGTGTCTGGGTGCCCACCACTCCTTGGAGGACCTTCCTTACATTGCGGAATTGTTGCTCCCACACTCCTCTCATGTGAGGCTGTCGGGGGGTTGAACTGCCATTCTATTTGTTTCTGTAGGAGGGCATTCCCGACCTTGTCACTGTTGTTCCAGCCGTTCACCGGCTCTCGTAACTCTCGGCTAGCTCCAATCATGTTGGTTCCCCTGTCAGACCGAACACGCTTGGGAGGTCCCCTGCGGGAGGTGCATCTTGTCAGGGCATTGGGGAACGAGTCGGTGTCTAGTGAGGTGAGGACTTCTACTTGTAGGTGTATGGCTCTGGTGCTCATGCAGGTGAATAAGCATCCCCATCTCTTCGCCCGGGCTCGTCCTTGTTTAACCAAAAAAAGGGCATGAAGTGATCAATGCCAGTGTAGGTGAACGGCTGGCCTAATGGGCGCACTCGATCTCCTGGCAGGTCGGCTTGGCGTTGATGGATAGGCCTCCAATTGCTTCTTCGGCAAGTCACACGTCCGTATTGTGCGGTCGAGTAATTTGCGGCACTTAGGTATCCAGTACGTCTCACGTATTATGGCAAGAGTTTGTTCTCGTCCTGAGTGTCCAGCTCTAGTTGAGTGTACCTCTCTCCCGATGAGCCCTGTGATCCTGTTGTCCCTTGGCAATAGTATGGGATTCTCCTGGTCTGGGTGGAGAGCGGTGTGTTTCAGTCGGCCACCTCCTCTGATCAGACTGTCCATGTCTAGATGAGGTTCCAGCCCCCTTATGTCGCTATCTCTCATGGGTTGTCCCTGTTGTAACATCCCTAGTTCTCGAGGGAATCCTTTCCTTTGCATCAATCTTAAGACGGCTAATTTCGCCTCTTCCAATTTGTTGACCTGGAGCCGATATTCTCGGTGATGTTTATTCTTTCGCTTCCCAAGCCGCCATTCTATAAACCTTCAATTCCACGCTACGCTTTTCAGAAATCGATGCCACGATGAGTACCTGGCTCATAGCTAATTGAAGGTGAAGGTTCCAAGTGTTTCCTGAAGAAGGCAGTGATGGGTAGGGAAACACCGGGTAACACTGAAGTCCATTTATTAATGGATAGGAGAAATACAAGTAGTGACTAGCGGGTGCCTTGCACGACCCACGGAGTCAGACTGAGGCTGTCTTGCTATATGGCAGCCTCGGGGCAATGATGCCACATAACACGTGCAGTGTTGCCACGTAATTACATATATAAATGCTACTCGGCACAGTAGCTTATATACAAGGTTGCTACTCGGCACAGTAGCTTATATACAAGGTTGCTACTCGGCACAGTAACTTAGATACATAACCTACATTTCCCTCCCCCCCCCCTCACGCTCATAGTCTTTGTCTTGAGCGGACTTCTTAGTCCTAAGTCGCTCCGAGCGTCGAGGTGCACTGTGGGGCGGATCCTCGTGAGGTGTAGGGGACTTGTCTTCAGTCAGGGGGCCAGCAGCAGGGGCTGGGACTGGCCGGAGGAAGCGGCGGATCCTCCACCAGGCGCGGCCGCTCGGCATCCTGACATTGTAGTCCCGCGACCGGCCGACGCCCATCACTATGCCCACCTTGTCCCAACGTGTCGTCGTCGGGTCCTGGAAGCGGACAAGGGCACCAATCTCCAGCGGCTGAAGAGGGCGGGCACGGTCGTCATACCGAGCCTTGGCGTCCTGGGCACGTGTAGCGGCGTGGCGGTCACAGCTCTCGGCTCTGGTCTGCCACTCCTTCGCAAAAGCCTTGGCGTGTGCAGGAATGCAAGAGCGGAGAGGGTGACCATACAGGATCTGGGCAGGGGAGCGTCCTGTGTGGGTGGGAGTATTACGTAACTCCAGGAGTCCCTTGTCAAACGCCTCACAGTCTATGTTGCCTGAAGGGGCCACCTTGAGGATGAGGTGCTTGACTGTCTTGACCGCAGCCTCAGCGTGGCCGTTTGACTGTGGGTAGTGGGGTGTTGACACGATGTGGTGGACTCCCCAACGCTCCAGGAATCCAGTGAAGTCCTGGCTGGTGAACTATGGCCCACCGTCCGTCCGCAGACGTACAGGGACGCCCAGGTCACGAAAGAGGTGCCGGAAATGGCAAATGGTGGCCGCGGACGTCGTGTCCGAGCCACAGATAACCACCACAGGCCAGCCAGAGAGTCGGTCGGCGACGAATAGGAAATGTTTCCCAGCTGTGCTGAAGAAATCAGCCGACACGGACTCGAAGGGCCTGGTGGGTTCGTCGTCGCACAAGAGGGGCTCCTACTGTTGACTGGGCTGCATGATCTGGCACGGACCGTATTGCCGATATCCGCGTCAATGCCGGGCCAGTACACAGCCTGCCTTGCGCGGCGCTTGGTGGCCTCTGCTCCACGATGGCTGTTGTGTAAACGGGCCAGAACGCGACGACAGAGAGCTGCAGGGACGACCACACGGGCACCGTGCAGGACGAGGTCCCCATCTGCATAGAGGTCCTCACGTATCTTCCAATATGGGCGTAGGGCGTTGTGGAGGTCAAAATGGTCGCGAGAGAACCCAGTCCTCACACTCTCCAAGAGCTGAGTGTAGGAGGGGTCGTCGCGTACCTCATTCCGTAGTTCCTCAAGGGCCAGATCGCTGTCGGGTGGCGACACTGAGGCCTGGGTGCTGGCGAGGGACTGTACGGCCTGCAAAGTGACGATGTTGCTGACAGAGAAACCGGCCTCGGTGCTGAGCATCTCGTCTTCAGGTGTCGGGCGGCTGACTGGGAAGCAGGAGAGGGCATCCGGGATGCACAACTCCTTACCTGCGCGCCAAGCCGTGGTGAAGACGAAGGCCAAAATCTTCAGGCGCTTGAAGCAGGGATTCTCGATGGCGTCCAGCGAATAGTGGTTAAGAATGGGGGCCAAGGGCTTGTGGTCTGTGATGAGGTCGAAGTGCTGTAGGCCAATCAAGCAAAACTTGCACTTCGATAAGGCCCATACCACTGCCAACAGCTCCAGCTCGATGGTAGCGTAGCGAGACTCAGCATCGGTGAGGAAGCGAAAGCCACACTGTACGAGCCGGTACTTTCCTCCACCGTGATCCTGGAGAAGGGCGTAACCAACCCCGTACAGGCGCGAGGCGTCTGTCTGGAGGACCGGTGGGGAGCGCTGGGTCGAAAGTAGCGAGGATAGGTGGACTTGACAGGGCCTCCTTCACCTTATGAAAGGCGAGGTCGTGGTCAGGGGTTCACGTGAAAGTCCTCTTGGGGCTCATCAGGGGGCGGAGAGGCCCAGCAATGGCGGAGACGTCAGGAGAAAATTCTGCCAGCTGGTTCACCAGGCCCATGAAAGACCTGAGATCTGTAAGGCTGGCAGGTTTGGCAAAGTCTGCTATGGCGTGAACTTTCTCCGGGTCCGCAGCAATGCCATCCCTTGAGAGTGGGTAGCCGCAGAAAGACACTGCAGGTGCGGCCAAGACGCACTTCTCGGCATTCAGAGTGATGCCGTGTCAGTACCTCGTCGATGCAGCGAAGATGCGTCAGGTAGTCCTCATCATAGAGGAGGATGTCATCCACTACCTTCACGCAGTTGGTCACGCCTTGAAGTGACATGTCACCAAGGAGACAGAAGGCGTCCCCCGTAGCAGCGAATCCCATAGGGCCAAGGCAGTAGCGGAAGCGTCCGTAAGGCGTGATGAAAGTGGTCAGTGGCTGATCCTCCTTCTTCAGTGGGTTCTGCCAGTAACCACAGAGGGCGTCCATTGTCGAAAAGTGCCGTACCTTCGGGTCCACACTCTAGTATAGCTGCAAAAGATGTGGGTGAAGGGTGGGCGGGACGGGACACCTGGCTATTAAGCTTAGACAAGTCGGTAGTAATCCGCACTCCACCGTTAGTCTTAGCCACAGCGACTAGAGGGTGGCACCAACGGGTACGATGACACCCTGGGCCACCATGGAATCCAGTTCCTTCTTGACTGAATCCCTGAAGCCGAGAGGGATCAACCGGGGAGTGTGTATGGCAAACGGTTGCGCATCTTCCCGCAGGTGTATCCTCATAGGCGGACCCGCCATAGCCTTCAGTGGCACGGTCCATAGGGCCTCCTTCGTCACCAGCACTTCCGGATACTCCTTCAGGAAGTAGGCCCTTGCGGCTGAAGGAGACGTCTCGCTGTGAAGAGGAAGCAGCCGTGACTTGGGTGAAGGCGGGGCGGGAGTGGACGTGGGTTCTGGGCAGCTCTGTGCGGCAGCGCCAGGCACGTCGCTCGTTGACTCACGCACCCTGCTGGCTGTGTACCGTGCAGCTGGGATCTGCTCGGGAACGTCTCTGGGCACCACGCCTAACTCCTTGCAGTGCACCCTCGACAACAAGGGTGTAGCGAGAGTAGGCTGCACGTCCATCCATCCTTGACACGACCTGTCGCCGTAGGTAATCTCCGCTTGAAAGGAGCCCACAGCGTCTGGGAACCGTCCCCATTGTAGTACAGCAGCTGCGGCGGTGGTCCCACGTCGCGTTTGGCAAGGCCCGGTTTCTGGAGGTGCTTCAGGCCTATCACCGTAGCATCAGCGCCGGTGTCAGGTATCGCCTCGAAATGACCCAACACATCACCGTTGAATCGGCTACTTGTGCAATTAACCAGGCCGTTCACATATATTTATTATTTGGATTTAAGTAACGAAACCCAAACGGTAGTTCCTTGTTTTATTATAAAAGGATTGTATATATAATTCCTGAGTGTAGATCGACCGTAAGTTCCACTGTATAGGAGTGAATGAGAAAGGGACGGCGTTTATGTATTATAAACGTTAGGTCACGTCCTTACGATATAACTTTCTGTGAGCGACTAAGGAGTAAGGGCCTCGCTGTGCGGGCTTACAGATATGCTGACGATGGGTCTCTCCCTCCTGGAAGAGTTGCCCTCTCACGTGTACAACTCATGTCTTAGTTGTAGGTTATGTATCTAAGCTACTGTGCCGAGTAGCATCTATGTATATAATTACGTGGCAACACTGCATGTGTTATGTGGCAACATTGCCCCGAGGCTGCCATATGGCAAGGCAGTCTCAGTCTGACTGTGTGAGCCGTGCATGGCACACGCTAGTCACCACTTGTATTTCTCCTATCCTTTAATAAACGGACTTCAGTGTTACCCGGTGTTTCCCTACTCATCACTGCATTCTTCAGGGAACACTTGGAACCTTCATTACTCATAGACAGTGGAAAGTTACAGGGTGGTGAATCGTACTTGGGCATGAATATCTGTAAAGACATGAATTTGTTTTGCCGCGAAATCATCCGTATTATATACCAGGTATGGCGCATCTGTAAGGATGTCGTAAGGTATACGTTTATCTGTACCATAGACAATGTAGTAGGGTATTTTGACCTTAGAGCTATTAACTGACCCATTTATAGACGCTGCAACCTGCGGTAACCAATCCTCCCATGCGTATTGAAAACCACTGACAATTGGACGCAGAATTTCTAGGATTCTACTATTGGTTCTCTCAACAAGGCCATTAGCCTATGGATGATAAGCTGTCACAAAAGTTTGTTTAATACCATTTTGTGCACATATATGCGCTACTAGCTGATTCTTGAACTCTGTGCCATTGTCAGAGAGCAGAACTTTGGGCGTAGTATATGGACATATAAGATTCATCACTAATGCATAGGCTACTGCTTTGGCCGTTTTGCTTATTAGTGGGACCAAGACCACGAACCTTGAAAAATGATCCACACACACTAAGACGTACGCTGATCCCTGATGACTCATTGGGAGTTGTAACAAGTCAATAGCGACTGTGTCAAACGGACGGTCTGGTGTAGGATATTGTAGAATCGGGGCTGGTGATCCTGTTGAACCTTTATGTTGAGCACACGCCAAAGAATTAGCTATGTGTAATTCTATGTCTTTCTTCATAGTGTTCCAGAAATACTTCTTTCGTAAATCCGCTAAGCATTTATCACGACCTTGGTGACCTGCCAGTGGGACATCATGGAACAATATCATTACTGCTTTGCACAACGTGTCAGGTACGACTATTTGAGACACATTACCCTCAGGAGATTTTCTCGTCCTATGGAATATGTTATGTCGTAATTCAAACTGACTTAAGGGAAGAATTAACTTGGGGAGTTTAACATCCTCACCCGATTCGAGAGCAAAAATAACAGCTGACCAATATGGGTCGCGTCGTTGCTCATCTTCCAGTTGCGAAAGAGTGAATGTTGATACAGGCATTACTGGTGCTATATTTCTTGACAGAGCGTCGGCGACAACATTCGCCCTCCCAGGTAAATACCTAAATTCGGGGTCAAACTCTTGAATTGTCAGATACCAGCGTGCTAATCTGCCTGAAAAGTTTCTGCCATGGTACAGTTCGGTGACTGCCGCATGATCAGTAAAAACAGTTATCTTGTAGCGAAAGATAATGTCTTTGAACTTCTTAAGTGCCCACACAACGGCTAACGTTTCTAAATGCGTCACTGAATAACGTGTTTCAGCATCAATTAGTTTACGACTTGCAAATGCTATCACTCTAAACTTCCTACGCGTATCCTCTTGCATGAGCACTGCTCCGACTCCAATTCCGGAAGCGTCAGTACAGAGAGTGAAAGGTTGAGTGTAGTCTGGGAATGCTAGAACCGGGGCATTGGTAAGCGCTATCTTCAATGCCGTAAAACTATCTTCGTGTTCAGCGTCCCATATAAACATTGCATCTTTTTTGAGCAACCTTGTTAGGGGCGATGCTAATGTTGCATAGTTCTTGATAAAGGAACGATAATAACCAGATAAGCCGAGAAAGCTACGCACATGATCATTTGAGGTAGGACGCGGGAACTGAGATACAGCTTTGACTTTATCATTAACTGTGTGTATGCCCTCACCGTCGACTACATGACCAAGGAAATGGATTCTGGATTTTAAAAACTCACACTTCGAGAGTTTTATTTTGAGGCCTGCTGTGGAAAGTTTGTCCAACACTTCACGCAGTTTAATCAGATGGGAATCGACGTCCTTACTGACTACTATTAAATCATCCAAATAAGCGCAGACTGTCGTACCAATCAATCCGGCAAACAGGGTGTTGATGATTCTTTGAAATGTTAGTGGGGCATTTCTGAGACCAAATGGCATTTGTAGAAACTCAAAGTGGCCTAGAGGCATGGTAAATGCCGTGATTTCTCGTGATTTCTCATCGTGTGGTATTTGCCAATACCCACTAAGCAAATCTAAGTTGCTAAATACCGCAGTATCCTTGCCTAAGGATTGCAATATGTCGCTCAAGATAGGCATAGGGTACTTATCAGGGATCGTTTGATCATTGACGCGCCTGAAATCTATAACAGGGCGCCATCCACCATCCTTTTTCGGGACGAGGAATAATGGGCTATTAAAGGGGGATTTTGAGTGTCTAATGACATTCTCATCTAACATACCCTGTACCATATCTTGCACTACAGCTCGCTGGCTATGAGGTAGTCTATAAGCTGGTACGTAAATAGGGTTGGTTCCCTCCTTTAAGGCTATATGGTGGGATGTTAAATCTGTCTGACCTAGCGTTTCCCCTGGCAAGGCTATTATATTTCTATAGTCGGCAAGCAGCTCTAAAAGGCGTGTCTTGCCCTGGGGATGATCGATCACCTTAACATGTGGTGCTATTTGATCTATCCTGGCCTGTCGAGTCTGTTGGCATTTTGCAACAATACCTCGAATTGGAAATTTAGTAGGCTGTACTTCGACATTGTTGTGATATACTAGAAAATCACACAAATAACGTCCTTTCTTTAAGATTCGCTCAACGCCTTTTCGATTTAGAATCAGTACGTCGGTCAAACCACCAGGGCGTATAGTACTCAGGGTAGATTCACATGACAGCCCTCTTACCTTGCATGTTTCCGGGAGACACACAACATCTGTGCCCGTGTACACGTTGGGTAGTTCGACAGTTGCTTTGGTGATTTCCTCATTTTGGTAATGGAGAGTACTCTTCAACACTGCTGGTACGATCGTCCAACTCTTGCTGCTGTAATCACGCTGGGAAAGTGTGTGGTTGTGGTCAAGAGGTATCTCTGACGCACGATCCGCCTTCCTCTTAATAGGATTGGTAGACAACACTTTCACCCTAGCTGTGAGCATAGGTCCAGAATGACTCATTGCTGTGTAGGAAACACCTTTAAACGTAACACTATTATTACGTGGAAGAACATCTATCATGTTCTTTCGAAGAGTTGATAGACCAAGTAACCCGTCGGCTGGCAAATTAAACTGCTGGACTATATAGAAGTCCGCATAGAAGGGCGTACCACGTCTTGAGAATCTGAGAGGTAACGTCACCATTCCTTTGATGCTCAGCTGAGTACCTGAAACTACTTCGAGCTCAGCGTTACTAGGCCTCCATTTGAAGTTGCGGTGAGGGAAACGTTGTAACTCGTGATATGATGTCAAGGCCAATACATTAGTGCAAGCACCTGTGTCTATATCAAGAGCCAATCTGGTATTATCCACTCTCACCGGCACTGACAACACTTCCACTCTGCTAAGCGCCGCTACCAACGACGCCGCTATAGAAGTGCTGTGAGGAGGGGCGGGAATTTCCCAATCTATCCCTCTCCTTGTTGTGGTGTGCGCTGGTCTTCCCCCGACGACTTGTCCTGGGGATGTTTCTGCTTGTGCCTATACGACACCTCTGTTTCACTAAGGTCCACACCCTTAGCCTTTATTAGCACATCGCACTCCTGTGAACTATGAGATGTCGATTTGTGAAGGGCTCACCATTTGCGCGCTTTCTGGTTAAGAGGAGGTGCTGGTCTGGCTGCCTCACTGTATGACCTTGAGAATGGCTTTGCACTGGGTGTGGCCTTAAAATTTGCACTATTACCTCGGGGCTGAAAACAATCTTCCATTACGTGGCCACGTTTATTACAATGTGCGCATCGTAAAAATGTTTTTTGTTTTTATGTCAGGTGGGGAGGTGCAATCGGAGCTAAGTGTGTTGCATAAGGAGTCTGGGAGGGAGGCATGTGCGCCATCTGAGGCATCTGGGGTTGCACTATAGACGTCAAGGGTTGCAGTGACGTCACTGAGGGCTGTGCCATTAAGGGGCCCGTAGCCTGGGGACAGAGCTTATTTGCGTATTCCACCATATCCAGGGGTGGCTCATACTGTACTTCTTGTGCCCGGCTATATAGGAGACGACGGACGGAAAGCAGAAAACTTATTAGCTCTATCAACGTTTCCACATTGTCCGCTGACATATTACCCTGCGCGTCGTACCAGTCTGAGGTCCGGAATGTCGCTTGCATGTCCTGGCGAACCTCGCCTGCGATGTCGACAGCATCGACAGGCGTTTCATTGCGTATCCCTGGTGTACAACGATCCATCCATCTGAAGATCCATTGAAGCTGGCCCAGCTGTGACCTACCCCCAAAGATCCCAATTAACGTTCGCTTAAATTTTTCATAATCAGGGCTCTGCAAACCAAACGCAATTAAACAACCACCGGCATAAGAACCCTGCGTAATATGGGAACGTACATATGCCTTTTTGTCTTCGTCAGTCGTTATTTGACCAGTGCGCATGTTATCTTCACATGCACGAATGAAATGTACAACCCTATAATCATCTTGGCCCGTGAAATTCCGAACATAGTCGCCACGCTGCATGATATTAATAATATTATCAGGTTTAGGTGTGGTAGTATTACTGGCGTGAGGGTTAGAAGAAGCCATTGTAGTGTTAGTATTAAGCAAGTTAGTATTCTTACTCCTAACAGAAGGCTGGGTTAATAAGGTTGTTACTGATTTAGCAACAGACACACTATCACCTGTAACAGGGGTATCTGTTTTTGCATACTTAGGAGAAGTACTATATTGATTACCAGATCGTAAGGTACGACGGTTTAAGTCGTCAAATGATTCCTCAATAACTTTCTCACTACTTCCTACCGAATTGTTTAACTTTCCCGACTCAAGATCAATGTCAGTCTCTGCTTGATCATCGACGAGTTGGTTATAAGCAAACAGTTGCGCTAGGCGTTCAATGTCATCAACTTTAGACATGGGAAACTTAGAAAATTATCTATTAGTCTCTCGTGGGTCAATGAATACTTAACAGTAAAAGCAGATTACTTGCCTCTCATTTACAAGGTAAATGAATATGAATTGTAGTTAATAATTAAACTATCAATAAGAAGACAGACACTTATAAACCACTGTAAATGATAGAATTTCAATACATTAATTTTACATTCGACACTTTATCATTGAAATAATCCTATCCGACGAACCTATCGGTGTGAAGATATCTCTCGAACGTGTTCATGTGTGTATAATTATGTAATTTAAATACCTATTTATACAGGGTGTTACGTCTGTATAGAAAACGTGATCCTTCAAGCCGAGTTCCGAGTCGAGTCTTGTGTGGAGGGTGGGCGGGGCCTCTTCCTGGTGATGCGTGTGCTGCTCCTGGTTTCCTTGGCAACGAAGGGACGCTTCTACCTTGGCGAGAGACGAGTCCACTTCAAACTAGGGGAGGTTCTCCACAGTCGGTCAGAAACTGCTGATGATTGGTTATCACTCTGTTCGTTGCTAGGTCGCTAGCGAGACTGCCGTGTGCCAAGTCTTCACAGTCTACGTATATATGGAGATCTGTATGATGACACCGGAACTTCGTAATTAACACTGGCGACACAACAAAACTGTTCAGCTGCTTGTGAAATATCAATTGTTAGTCCAAGTTATGAAACCTTTCTTCAACACTGCAACACTGTAACTAGAAAATGCTGAGTGGGGCCTACTTCAACCGGCACAAACTAGATATTCACCAACAGGCTGTGATATATGTATATTACGAATTCTGCACGTTTTTGTATGTGACAGAGATAAGGAGCACTCACTAAATATTGTCTCGATACGGAAAATAGTTTTAAACACTCGGATTATGTAACGCGTCACTGTTGTGTGTTTTCTGTTTTCAGAAAAACACTGACGGTTTGATACGACTACCAGTTTAAGAATCCGTACACACTGCTTGCCACCTATATGAATCAGCTACTTGTGCAATTAGCCAGGCCGTTCACATATATTTATTATTTGGGTTTAAGTAACGAAACCCAAACTGTAGTTTCTAGTTTTATTATAAAAGGATTGTATCTATAATTCCTGAGTGTAGATCGACCGTAAGTTCCAGTATATATGAGTGAATGAGAAACGGACGGCGTTTATGTAATATAAACGTTGATCACATCATAACGATGTAAGTTGCCGTGAGTGACTGACGGTTAAGGGCCTCCCAGTGCTGGCTTACATACAATGCTGACTATGGGTTTCTTCCCTCTTGGGAGAGTTGCCCTCTCACGTGTACAACTCATGTCTTACTCATAGACAGTGGATAGTTACAGGGTGGTGAATCTGAATATAATATCAGATATATTGACCCATTTATATAATATGTTTTGTTGATGAGACAGGGGCCCATTACACCGTGTGTGACGGCGACGCGGATGGTAGGGGAAGGGTTAGCCCTGGGGCGTGTGGTCGATTTCACCCTCCTAATGTGACTCAGCTGCTGCTTGGGTCTGCGTGGGCCATCTGAAGGAGGCTGCGTGCGAACCACCCCAAGGGAAGTGCGCTGCTTTCCTCCTCGTCTCAGGCTTTTGGGCTTGGGTTGGCGGCAGCACTTGTCGTAGTGTCCATAGCGACCGCAGGCCTGACACTTGTGGCCTCATATGACCGACATTCAGTCACTACCACCTGGAGTGTGGAGGAAGCGTCCAGGGGGATGAGTCGCTGCACCATCTCTTCTTGCCTCACACCTGTCAAGATCCCGTGCTTGATCCAGGCTTCCTCACATTCCTGGCTGTGCGCCTTGCAGACGTCGATCTCCTCCGACAAACTCTTCAAACGTACAAAAATGTCGTCAAAGGATTCATTCTCCGCCTGCTAGCAGCTGGTGAAGGTGCGGCGATGCAAAGCCTCGTTATTCCGACCCTTAACGTGCTCCTGCAAAAGGTCGAGCACATCCGTCAATGGAGACGTAGAATCGGGAGGCACTTGCAACGTGTGCTCCAAAACTCTCTGGGTCTCCAGCAACAAACACATCCGCAGTTGGATGAGCTGTTTGCTTGGAGGCATGCTATCAAGGTCCACCATCGTGGAGTAATCTGTCCACCGCCGCCTCCACTCACGAAAAAGCTGATACGTGACGTCTGGTGAGAGGGCGGGTGGGGGTTGAACAGATGCCTTGGGAGCTGTTGAAGTAGCAAGAGTGCCTGGAGAATGCTGGTGTGGTGGAGGAGGGAGGGTAGTGGCGCCTTGATGCGCACTACCTGCGAGTGAGGGAGGGTGGGTTAGCTCCAGGGTCGCCAGTATCGCATCAAAACGCGCCTTTTCCTCCTCACTTCATATCTCCTCCCTCTGAAGTTCCATCTCTCTGCGTCTCTCGTCCATGTCGTCCATCCACCTCAGAATTGTGGCAATGTCCGTCACTGGAGGTGAGGATGAGGGGCAGTGGGGGCAGAGGTTCCATTTGTGCCCAGTAGAGGGGAAAGTGGGTAGTCGTGTCTCCCATCTTGACGTTGTCCCTTCTTACCGCCCATCTTAGTATGCTTGAACTGCGCTGTTTAGTATATAAAGTGGCGCCTCATCAGCTCGAACCACATATATATGACGTAAACAGCGCAAAAATAACGCAGAGAGTCCACTGTCCTGTCCGTGAGTGCGTGCGTGCGTGCGTGCGTGTGTGTGTGTGCGTGTGTGTGTCTGAGAGAGCAGATCGTGGTGGCCTTAATGCGGGTGGCTAGAGCCGCAGCGGAGGCAAGAACGTTAGTGTCTCCCCGGATGTCACACGAGAAGGGTGTACGTCTGCGTGCTCCGTGGGTACCACAAAAAACAGGCCAATGCTCAACTCTCAGCTCTAGACACACTAATACACTGACACTAACACTGCCACCGTCACTAAAACGCACTGTGATGGCGCAACACTGCACGTCGCGGCAAAACACAATGCAACACAACACAACACACTAGTTGACGAGCACATCGCTGGCAGACGTAACCGTCGGCATTGTTTCTGCACTTATAAGTCCACAAATCCTACTCACTGCGCCATGAAGGTTCCAAGTGTTCCCTGAAGAAGGCAGTCATGGGTAGGGAAACACCGGGTAACACTGAAGTCCATTTATTAATGGATAGGAGAAATGCAAGTAGTGACTAGTGTGTGCCTTGCACGACCCACGGCGTCAGACTGAGGCTGCCTTGCCATATGGCAGCCTCGGGGCAATGTTGCCACATAACACGTGCAGTGTTGCCACGTAATCACATATATAAATGCTACTCGGCACAGCAGCTTATATACAAGGTTGCTACTCGGCACAGTAGCTTAGATACATAACCTACAGAACGTACCCTCCCCCTGGTCAGCGTTCGTCTCTGAGGTCTGGAATCCTCAATGGACTCTTTGGCCAACTGTCTCTTCCAACAAGAGGAAAGCAGGTCCTCGAATCCACCTGGCCTCCTCATTGAGCTCTGTTCTATGTAAACCATGACTAGCGTCGTCGGCCGGGTTCATTGCCGACGTCACGTGGCGCCATTGTTCTACCTTGGAGTCCTCTTGTATCGTTGCCACTCGATTGGTCACGAAGGAATGGAAGCGTCTTTCGGTGTTTCGTATGTATTGAAGGACTGCTGTACTGTCTGTCCGGAACACTGTTCTGTCTTTTTGTAATTCAAGTTCTCGTTGTAGTCGTTTGCCTGCCTTGGCAGCCAGTACTGTCGCGCAGAGCTCGAGCCGAGGTATGGTCTGCTGTTTCAGAGGGGCTAGCTTGGCTTTGCCACACACGAAGGAGATTCGTTATTCAACCCAATACCTCGTCTACACTCATCTTGGGATATATATATCTAGTTTCTTAGGGATCCGGACCAGGACCTCTAGTTCGTCCTTTTCCAGGTCCCACAAGGTTCCCAAAGCTCGTTCATTGGGGAGCCTGTCGTCTTTCAAATGACTTCCTTTATTCCCATGGCTTTCTCTGTCTGTGGAATTGCTTTGAGGACTTCCCTGTGATTACAGACCCCCTTCGTAAGTCCGAATCTGCCCTTCCTTTTCAGCTGTCTCTGTTAGTGGGTAATTATCATTGCCTTCCCCGGCGAATCTATTGAGAGAAGCAGATCGTCAATGTAGAAATTACAATTCGCTTTCTTGATGTCGTCATGGAGAATTTCCCTGCAATCTTGGAATGTTCGTTGTAGCACATATCCGGCGCCTGAAGGGCTACACATACCTTCAAAGAGATGTACTGTCGTTTAGTATGTGGCGGGGCCCCTGGCGGCTGGTCGTCCGTCCACCATAAGAATCGTAAGGCGTCTCGATGTTCGGTACTACTCGCACTTAATGGAACATTACCTCGATATCAGCCGGGAGTGCCACCTTTCCTTGTCTGAATCTGATGAGGACTCCCATCAAATTTGCTGTTAAGGTCTGGCCCTTGCATCACCTGGCTGTTCAATGACACCAACTCACATTTGGCTGTACAATCAAAACTATTTTCACTTTTTCTGGCTTGTTGGGATTCAACATGGGGTGGTGTGAGAGATACCAGGTCTTCCCGGGTGTAACACTGAGTTCTTGATGTGGCATGTCCCTCGTCGACTAGACGTCTCATCTCTTCTTGATACCTCTGAGAGAGCCTTGGGTTCTTTAGGAGGCATTTTCGGACCCGCCAATCGCTGTTCAGCAAGCTTCTTATTGTCTGAGAGTTCCGGTTCTTCTTGGTGAAACAACAATAACCTTAGGGATAGTGATGGATCGGCTCTTTCTTTCTCTTACGCTAACCACTTTTACACTGATCTCTTCGGCGTTTACACTACTTCTTTCTTTCATGATTGTGCCAATGGAGAGGGAAAAACTGGCATTCCCTCTGTTTGCAGCCTTGGTACTGCTCGTCAGAAACTCCCGTGAAGTGTAGAAGCCTCGAGTGTACTCCAGAGCAGCCACCTATACCACACACCATCTCCTGGCTGCACTCCGTTATCCGGTGATTATGACCCAGGCTGGCGAAGTAGCGACATTCTTCCCCTACGAGGGAAGCTCACTTCCCTGTGAACATGCTGAGGAATGTCCGACACATCTGAAGGTGATCTCCGTGGCATAACAGGTAGCGTTCATCGTCCGTTTCTCTGGTTGTCTTCATTCTTGATGTCACCAGACCCACAAGTTTCTTCCTCGACGAGGATTGGCATGAGGATGAGTCTGCATATATTCAGCTTCGTTCCTCCGGTCCTTGTCAACCATATCCATAGTGAATTCCAACATCCACTCGACTCCAGGAGGCTTTCCTTGCTTCCCTTTGTATTTATGCACGTTATTCACATAGTCGTCACTTATGGTCCTTCATCAACGTTAGTGGTTTCGGCGAGCAAGTTTGATGCTCGGAAGTACCTCCGCGCTCCCCCTGGTGAAATATTCCCGGCTCCGTGGTTAAGGTGAGCGTCGGGAATCCTCTTGAAGTATATAGCGTTTCTTTGTCAGTTTCGGTTTCAGGAAGGTCGTGTCTCTGGTAGTGATAACACCTTTCCGCGATCCTCTGTTGTTGTTGAGATTGTCTGACCTTTTCCTGTAGGCGGCCTGTTTGGTGGTTCCGGGTAGAGCTCTTGGAGCAGCCAGGCCGGATTTGGGATTGGGGATGGAGGTTATCCTACCTGCAAGTATGAAAGGATACTGCAGGTTTGCAAGTGTAAGCGGACCCCCGATCAGTGAACGCTTACCACCAACCCCCACTCTTGGACGTGGTCAGTTTCGGAGTGGCGCGCCCCCTGAACTGGGGTCCGCACTTGCTGGGGAGGATACTTCCTAAACTATCTGGGTGATAGGTATCGTGTGATGACCCGGAGAAGGTGGTACGTGGTTTGTTTGGGTCTTTGAGATTGCTACTAACTCTGTTTGTAGCGTGGAGCAGTCATTAGAAGTTTCCAGCTGAGGGTCTGACCATGGGCGTAGAAGGCCACTCCGGATCTATAATATTTTGGGTCCACCGAGCTGTCTGTGAAGTATGATGCAGAAGCGCTGAGTGTTGGGAACCCTCCTTGGGTGGGTGTCGAGGTGTAGCAGCAAGACACTCCTGATTCCGGCTGTTGACAACGTGTGTCCCGTGCATACCTCGTTGTGGCTGTCATCCCTTCACTCGTTTCCAGAAAGGGTTTTCCTCATGGTAATGACAGCATCTCATCAAAGTCCTCTGTATCGCCTAAAGTCTGAAGTTGCTCCATATGATCTTTCATATTCTGCATCGTTGCCGTCAATTGGGTGAGCGTCAGCTGTTATTTCCCCCATTACCCTGGCTGCGTGAGTGACCGGTTAGCATTTCCGTCGTTCAGGGCCTCCAGGTCTTCTATGCTGGTTAGGCTGGTCTCCTCTGCTTTGATTCCTTCCATGACTGGTGACACAGTGAACTCGATTTGGCTCTTTCGGTGGACAGCTATAGAGACGTTCGGTTAAGCAGGAACGCTCTTCAACTGACACGTCTGCTTGTTTATAAAGAGGTTATACAAATGATGTCATACAATCTGAAGTTATGTAAGCGATGTCATACAACTGAAGTCGTATAAGCGATGTCATACAACTGAAGTAATATAAGCGATGTCATACAATCACGACCACAATGAGACTCGAGTTGATGTCACACAATTGGAGTTGATGTCACACAGTTCAACCTGTAATACAACTGAAGTAATATAAGGGATGTCATACAATCACGATTACAGTGGTGACACACGAGCGACGTCCCTCAGACACGTGACGTGCAAAACGCACGAGTGATGTCACACAAACACAACCATAGTGATGTCATACATGAGCGACGATATCACACTAACGCGCCCACAGTAATGCCACACACGAACGACGTCTTTGCTTGAATACTGAAATAGATACATTCCATTGAACTTATTCTATTTCGTATTCTCAACCTGTAATACAACTGCAGTAATATAAGCGATGTAATACAATCACGACCACAGTGGGACTCGAGTTGATGCCACACAATTGGAGTTGATGTCACACAGACGCGTGCCATGCGCACGAGTGATGTCACACACGAGCTAGGATGTCACACTAACACAACCACAGGGACCCACAATCAATGTAGGGACTCGTAACACAACTGATGTCACAAACACTACTGCGGTGCCCTTACTTGTACAATGTTACGGCTTGTCACAACCTTCGTTGTTATTTCTTAATTACACACACATATATATATATATATATATATATATATATATATATATATATATATATATATATATATATATATATATATATATATATATATATATATATATATATATATATATATATATATACTAGTACATATAACTTGAATGTTGTACACACTTAACCCACAAATCCCTTTCATTTATGTATTTCTTCATGGTTCCTAATCATCATTGTTTGACTTAAATCTAAATGTAACACCAACGTCTTATATAATTACCGTGAAATATACTAAGACTTATATACGTTCACTTAAGATAAAGACAAAGTAAAAGTTTATGAATCTTATCAGAATTATGTATCTGTTAAGCGAACCTTTGTGCTTATTTTCTGAAGTTAATTTTGCGATATGATTGATATTTGATATACTATGGTGTCACTGGCGTGCGTGTCCGAGCGAACGCTAACTACCCGTCCGCCCAGACCAAACATTACAACACTGTCCGGGTGTTCTGAAACCTTAGCTCACTAGGTGCGCGGCCTCCCTGTTCGGAAATGAACGCTCACAGCCCCGTATGCGCAGACCGAAGCTTTACAACACTGTCCAGGTATTTAAGACACTTCACTCAAACACACAGCACTCGCTATCACTGTCTCCCTGCTGACGACGCACGTGACCCACCCACTGTGGGTGGGTGGGAGATCGACGAGCCTATGCTCTCCCACGCTGGACTCCGGCGTTGGTCCTTCGACAGTCCTCCCGTATACGTTTTGACTGTTAACGCTCATAGGAGCGTTATTGGTTTGTTGCTGGAGAAATAAACCCTCAACGTTGACACGTAACATATAATTCGGTCAAAACCTGTCAAAGAACAATTCTCATATAACAAATGCTGTTATCTCAGGACACATAGTATGAATAATACAATCAATATACAGTACCATAGCCTGTTAACATCTTAAATATAACTCACATGTTATAACTGTCGATACAGGAGACAATTTGTATAATATGATCAAATTACAGTACATAAATATACTTATTAAAGTTATTTAGAGTTTCTTAGCAGATTCTAATACTTCACGATCACTCACGTTTTAGGGTCTAGTGGTCTGAACCAACGTGTTGTCTGTCCTGTAGAAATCAGTAGACTACCCTCGAGGGCAATCACAGCCCTGAGGCGAGGGCCATCTGTTTCGCATTGAAACTCCTCAGCAAATTCGTCAGCAAATTCGTTGTCAACACTAAATTTCTTATCTCACCCTCTCTCTCTCTCGCACCTAGTTTATCTTATTGTGGTTATCCCTCTCTTTCTCTCTCTCTTCTAGTTTATCTTACTGTGGCGGTAACAACCTCCATTGCCAATTCATAATGTGGGCCTCGTGATGTTACCAGGTCCCACCACTTTTTGATGTCCTCCACTTTTCCTGCTCCTGTAAGGTCATCAGCGTACGCAACTTGCTTGACCTCAGTTGTTTCAAATTTTATTGTGTGTTGGAGCACGGATAGGCCTCTTGCGTACATTGCCATTGCAACAGCACTACTACTACTACTACTTTGCTGTTACTCGGAATCGAGTATGACGATCATCCAACTATGATACAATGATATGAGGTATTAGGGATGTCACCTTCGTTGGTGAGCTCTGAGGTGACTAAAGAGACCGATGCTGGACCCGCAGCGTCGTTCACATTTGTTGCACATGTGGAGGACTCCATCTACTGTGGTAGGGGCGGTGGCATCATCTTTCTGGCGTTGACGCTAGTCTGCCTCGATTTGCAGCAGGGCAAACTTGAAAGTAATGACACTTTCTCGTGTGGTGTTCCTCCAAGTATTTCGATGTGGAGTAATCGACTCCCAGGTGAGGGGGATGATTTGGCACTTTTTCAGGTTTGTCTTAGACTATCCTTATACCTTTTCAATTGCCCACCGGCGTTACCTTTATTATTCGTTAGGTGACTGTAAAGTAGCTGCTTTGGCAGTCTACTGTCGTCCATGCGGGTAACATGGGCAGTCCAACGTAATTGTTCATGAATAATGGTAGCCTCGATGCTCCCACAGTTGGTGTCAGCAAGAATACTGGCATTTGTTCTCTTGTCTTCCCAGCGAACTCGGAGGATGGAACGTAGACTACACTGGTGAAAGTTTTCAAATGCCTTGAGGTGCCTCCTGTATGCGACCCATGTCTCACTGCCATATAGCAGGATGGGGAGAACCGTGGCTCGATATACGTGCAGCTTAGGTAGTACCGTTAAGCTGGATGAATGGTGGAGGTGTGTCTGAATCAGGGGCAGGTTGAACGATAATTTGGGTCTTATATACATTCACCTCAAGGCCGAAATGTGCATACGCGTCTGCGTAGGTGTTCAGGATCTCCTCTAGGTCGCGGTCTGTGTGAGCATCAAGGGTGAGGTCGTCTGCATACTGAAGTTCAGTAATGGAAACTGCACACACACACACACACACACACACACACACACACACACACATACATGTAACTTCCCTGTAACTTCTTCTGAAGACTCACACTTAATTAGGGAAGTACCAGAAATTTATTCTCAAAACCATCTGTCTTAGTTCACTTCTCTGAGATGGGTGAACGGATACAAGTCGTTATATATATATATATATATATATATATATATATATATATATATATATATATATATATATATATATATATATATATATATATATATATATATATATATATATATATATATATGTAACCGGTCGGAATTTACTGGACTTTATTTTCTCACTTGACTTGGGGTTTATTAAAGATTATAAGATGGTAATGGCAGTGGAAGCGCCCCTTGAGAAAAATCCCGAACCAGCACAAGAACACTTAAATCTACTAAACAAAATGAATTGTCCGTGACCCGTGGAAGGATAGCGTCTGTGACTGGGATGAATGAGACACACTGTAAAATTTAGACACTTATATTCCCTCCAACACTACAAACACAATCAAATAATGGTACACCAATATGCACACCTCTTAACTTGAACTTAAAACACTACTCTGGGGAGTAAAAGTTATACATGATATAGAAATTATTAGAAACTCAGGCAACAATAAATTTGAAGTATTAAGAAATGTTGCTTGTACACATGAAACAGGCCTTAAGGGCTTTCACAGAATAATATCCACCACTGCGGAAGTGGTATAAAAATAAGAAATTATTAATTCCACCATGAATAGGTCTAAAGGGCACTCAATATAATTATGTTACACCAACAGATGCAGGCCTTAAGGGTTTCAACAAAATAATATCAGTCACTGAGGAAATGGTATCAAAAAATAAGAAATTAAATACTCTACAATGAATAGGCCTTAAGGGCTTTCAACAAAATAATATCAGTCACTTAGGAAATGGTATTAAAATATAAGAAATTAGATGCTCTACAATGAATAGGCCTTAAGGGCTTCAACAAAATAATATCAGTCACTGAGGAAATGGTAATAAAAAATAAGAAATTAAATGCTCTACAATGAATAGGCCTTAAGGGCTTCAACAAAATAATATCAGTCACTGAGGAAATGGTAATAAAAAATAAGAAATTAAATGCTCTACAATGAATAGGCCTTAATGGCTTCAACAAAATAATATCAGTCACTGAGGAAATGGTAATAAAAATAAGAAATTAAATACTCTACAATGAATAGGCCTTAAGGGCTTCCAACAAAATTATATCACCCCAACAGATGCACACTTCCTAACCTAACTTAACCACTACTTTGGGGAACAAAGGTTATACCTGAGATCGGAATTATGAAGAAAAATTAGATGCATTAAAAGAATCAAATCACAGTATCACTCTGGTTCCACTTAGTGAAACAAACATTCAAAAAACAATACTATCAAAATTGTTTAAGAAATCTTAAACTACACACGTCAAGATAATGTCAGTAACTGAGAAATGGTATCAACTACCCCCAAATATATTGTCACTATTATTGGTTTGTTACTGGGTCCACCAATACCCGTGAACCATGCTCCACCCAACTCAACATACACCCGTAGTAAGGGAGATAGGATGTTCCTCTAGGTATCCCCTAGACTCATGGTCTCAGTGTGCGACCCTGTATCACTCAGCTGGCCTCACTTTACCCCCAGTACATCCATAAAGCGGAAGGGAGTGAGCCAATCAGACATTGTACAGTTGAGAGAAGCTTTAGCTTCCCGTTAGCAAGAGGGTTTCACTAAGCTGCTCGAGACATGTGGTGTTGTGAGCCGAGGTAGAGGAGAGCTGATGACACCAACGATCGTCCCGTCGTCAGCTGGGCACCCAGACGGCTAGATTCCCTCAAGAGATCCTTTGATACCCCGCTAAACAGTGACAGGCCTACACTGATCGGTCCAATGGCGACAATCGCCACCCCTCAATCATCAACGGCAGTCTCAAACGGCGGTCAATCTTTCGCAGTCAAACTCCGGTCAACTCCGGTCAAGTGGGTTCTGGCGGAAACCCTGAAATGAACTCACTGTTAGCTCTAGTTTACTTTACCACTGCCCTAACTAACCCTGTCTGAGATCGAATGAGACTTACTTGTTATACTGCAATAGCGCAACACAGGTGACTAGGCCACGTGACTATTTCTGTGGACGGACGGGCAGGGAAGTCCTGTAGGTCCAATCGCTTTCACGTGACTGAGAACCAGCCAGCGTCGCGTCTCTCCAAGGCGCTAGCTTAGGCCTACGTGACATATTTTCCGCCTAACTAATAACTCCTTGGGATACCCGTAACATTATTCAGACTGGTAAACGATCTATAATAATTTCAAATTCAATAATAGTTCCTTAACTTCATGAATCGCATCATTATTAATTCGGCAAATTACATTTAATATTACTTAGGCCTAGTTCCACAACCTCTCGCTATGTGCAGGGAGGGCTCTCTTCCCTCCGACGACCTTGAACGCTCAGTATCGCCAATGGCGGGGCATTCGAAATTACTCTGAAATTTCTGAATATTACAAATATATATATATATATATATATATATATATATATATATATATATATATATATATATATATATATATATATATATATATATATATATATATATATATATATATATATATATATAACCGGTCGGAATTGATGGAACTTAAATTTCTCACTTGACTTGGGGTTTATTAATTATTAGATGGAAATTGCAGTGGAAGCGCCCCTTTGAGAAAAAACCCTAACCAGCACAAGAACACTTAAATTTACCTACAAAATGACTTGTCCGTGACCCGTGGAAGGATAGCGTCTGTGACTGGGATGAATGAGACACACTGTAAAATTTTAGACACTTCATATTCCCTCCAACACTACAAACACAATCAAATAATGGTACACCAACATATGCGCACCTCATAACCTGAACTTAAAACACTAATCTGGGGAATAAAAGTTATATATGATATTGAAATTATTAGAAATATTAAATGCATTAAAGGAACTAAATTACAGTATCACTTACAGCAGAAAGGAGAAACCTCATCTGAAAAACAGTTCCCTCATTCTCTGGCATCAATTAGTGACACAAATATTAAAAAACAATACTATCCAAATTATTTAAGAAATATTAAACTACACACAGCAAGATAATATCAGTAACTGAAAAAATAGTATTAACTACAGGACCTATTACCTACACACATGAACAGGCCTTAAGGGCACTCAACAGGTCCCTGCGAGCTGGGAATAAACGATATGAAGAAAATTATTAACTACATACACATTCTAAATACACCTTACATTATGTCCCGTAACATGCTTCACCCAACTTAACATACATCCATAAGAAGGGAGATAAAATGTTTCTCTAGGTATCCCCTAGACTCATGGTCTCAGTGTGTGACCATTAGTTTACTCAGATAACCTCAGTGTCCTCTCAGTGCATCCATGGACGGGAAGAGAGAACGCCAGCAGGTGACCCTGGCCAGTAGGTAATACTTCTAGCTGACCGAAGACACGTGGTGCTGTGCACCCACGTGGGAAGAACTGATCACCCAATGCTGATACTGGTCCCGTCTCGTTTTAGTTGTCGGGAGCACTCGTTCACTCAAGAGATCCCTTGCTAACCCCGCTAACCAGTGACAAGCCTGCACTGATCGTTCCAACTGCAACAATCGCCAATCATCAATCATCAACGGCGTCAAATGGCAGTCATCAATCGCAGTCAAGTGGGTTCTGACGAAAACCCTGCAATTAACTCACTGTTAGCTCTTGATTACTTTATCACTGCCCTATCTAAGCCCTGTCTGAGATCGAATGAGACTTACTTGTTATACTGCAATACAGGTGACTAGACCACGTGACCGTTTTGTCCTGTCTGTCGCACAGCCCACCCTGTCTGTTCAAGCACTGTCGTCCAACTGACCGTTGGCCGGCCTTGACCGCCCTCAAGGCTAGGTTAGTTCACGTGACCGTTTTTTCGCATAACTAATAATTTGTTGGGACATACGTAGCATTATTCAGACTGATAAACGATCTATAATAATTTAAAATTCAATAGTAGTCCCTTAACTTCATGAATCGCATCCATATTAATTCAATAAAGTACATTTAATATCTTGTAGGCTTAGTTCAAAATGCTCTCACTATGGTCGTAGGAGCTCTGTCTTTCCTGAGACGACCTTGAAACTCAGTATCGCCAATGGCGCGGCGTTTAAAATTTTCGCACTGAAATTTCTGACTAATATATTTATACATATATATATATATATATATATATATATATATATATATATATATATATATATATATATATATATATATATATATATATATATATATATATATATATATATATATACACAGTATATATATATATAAAATCAACGACCTCACCAGCCAGGACTCGAACCCTCAACCTTATGCGTGTGACCAGGTAATGCTACCACCTTGCCACAAGGACACTGAGCTGAACCTCCCATTGGGGAGGTTCACGGCGCCATCAGCTTGATGAACAGGCTTTGTGTGAAATATAACATAGTCTAGGATTGCTTTTAGTGTCCTGGTCACATGCATAAGGTCGAGGGTTCGAGTCCTGGCTGGTGAGGTCGTGATTATATGTTGAAAGTCCGCGTACTAAATAGACTAAATGAAATATATATGGAACCTTGTGTTTCATACCAAGCTGTATTCAGTAAAATGCTACTCCTACCACATAAGTGGCACGGGCAATCCCCAATGGGAGATTCACAGTGCCATCAGCTCGATGAACAGGCTTTGTGTGAAATATAATATAGTCTAGGATTACTTCTAGTGTCCTTGTGGCAAGGTGGGAGCATTCCCTGGTCACACGCATAAGGTCGAGGGTTCGAGTCTTGGCTGGTGAGGTAGTTGATTATATGTTCAAAGTCCGCGTGCTATACAGTATGGACTAAATGAAATATATATATATATATATATATATATATATATATATATATATATATATATATATATATATATATATATGTGTGTGTAACCGGTCTGAATTAATGGAAATTAATTTGTCACTTGACTAGGGGTTTTATTAATTATTATTAGATGATAATTGCAGTGGAAGCGCCCCTTGGAGAAATAACCTGAACCAGCACAAAAAAACACTTAAATTTAATAACAAAAATGAATTCTCCATGACCAGTGGAAGGATTGCATCCAACACTACAGACACAATCAAATAATGGCACACCAACATATGCGCACCTCTTAACCTGAACTTAAAACACTACTCTGGGGAATAAAAGTTATACATGATATTGAAATTATTAGAAACTCAGAAAATGCCTCATTAGACAACAATAAATTCGAAATATTAAGAATATGTTGTATGCACACATGAACAGGCCTTAAGGGCTTTCAACAAAATGATATCAATCACTGAGAAACCGGTATAATAAAGAAGAAATAATTAACTCCACCATGAATAGGCCTTAAGGGCACACAATAAAATTATTACCAACAGATGCAGGCCTAAGGGTTTTCAACAAAATAATATCACTCACTGAGGAAATAGTATAAAAAATAGAAATTATAAAAAAATATTAACTGCATTAAAGGAAATAAATCACAGTAACACTTACAACAGAAAGGAGGAACCTCATCTGAAAAACAGTTCCCTCATTCTCTGGCATCAATTAGTGACACAAACATTAAAAAACAATACTATCAAAATTATTTAAGAAATATAAACTACACACAGCAAGACAATATCAGTCACTGAAAAAATATTATCACTATATTAAAAAGTTACTGAGTCCACCAATACCCGTAAACCATGCTTCCTAACCTAACACATAGATTCCACAGGCACCCGTAGTTTTTTAAAGCACAACCAACAGGCACCCGTAGTTTAAGGCCCAAACAAGCCTTTCTCAACCTTGGAAAATGTAGCTCTAAGTTCCACTAGACTCCTGATCTCAGTGTGTGACCATTCATTCACTCAGCTGGCCCCATTTTTACACTCAGTACATCCATGAAACGGAAGGGAGTGAGCCAATCAGACCTTGTTCAGTTGAGAGAAGCTTTAGCTTCTCGTAAGGTTTTCACTAACTGCTTGAAGATATGTGATATTGTGAGCTGAGGTAGAAGAGATCTGGCGACCCCAGACGATCGTCAACCAAGGGCAGACGATGGTCCCACGTCCTTAGTTATGCACCCAGACAGCTGGTTTCACTCCAGAGATCCCTTGCTAACCCAGCCAACCAGTGACAAGCCTGCACTGATCGTTCCAACTGTGACAATCGCTAATCATCAATCATCAACGGCAGTCTCAAATGGCAGTCATCAATCGCAGTCAAGTGGGTTCTGACGAAAATCCTGCAATGAACTCACTGTTAGCTCTTGTTAACTTTATCACTGCCCTATCTAAACTCTGTCTGAGATCGAATAAGACTACTTGTTATACTGCAATGTCGCAACACAGGTGACTAGACCACGTGACTGTTTTGTCCTGTCTGACGCACAGACCGTCCTCTCTGCTCAAACGCTGTCGTCTGACTGAGAAACAGCCAACCTCATGCTTTTCCAAGGCCGTAGCCTAGGCCTACGTGACATATTTTCCGCCTAACTAATAACTTTCTTGGGACACCCGTAACATATTTAGACTGAGAAACGATCTATAAAAATTTCAAATTTAATAATGTCATTTAATTTCATGATTCTCGTCCATATTAATTCGGTAAACTACATTTAATATCGTATAGGCCTAGTTCAACATGCTCTCACTGTGGTTGCGGAGCGCTGTCTTACCTCAGACGACCTTGAAAGCTTAGTATCCCAATATGGCGCGCGTATCTGAATCACACTGAAATTTCTGAATATTACATATATGCAAGTAAATCACTGTAGGTGCGCGTGATCTAGGTATATGCTGATAACCACAAGGAAAGAAGAAAACACGAAGTTCCCAAGCGCTTTCGTGTAATTCACATCTTCAGGGGTGAGTACAGACTGTACTCACCCCTTAGAAGAGTGTACTCACCTACACTGCATATATATATATATATATATATATATATATATATATATATATATATATATATATATATATATATATATATATATATATATATATATATATTGATAAAATCACACGGGAAAAGGGAAACAATATACATTAGTGATGGTCAGTTCAAAACTGATAATATTTTACATAAATTTATTTGTCAGTGGCCCAAGGTTAAAAATGCTTTGAAAACCTTTTATCTAGATGTAAGATAGTTATTTAGTGGGTCCCTTATTTTTGACCTGACCTGACTAGTCACGTCGCCAGCTTCTCTTAAGCTCCTCTACGTGTGTGTTGGTATTGGTGTGGGGATTAGTGGATGACATCATTATAACCTGACCTCATGTTTAATAAGGTCAACCTGTATATTTAAGCCTCTCTCTGTTCATGTAATCCAGTTGCCTCTGAAGATGTCTTGAATAACGACGAAAGCTAAGGTGCTCCGTTGTTTCCCTTTTCCCGTGTGATTTTATCAAGATTTATATATATATATATATAGAGTATATATATATATATATATATATATATATATATATATATATATATATATATATATATATATATATATATATATACGTAGGTGGTCAGAGTAACGTTTTACCAAATTCGGCTTCGAAACACGAGGATCCATATATATTTCATTAGCCCAATAAAGCACGCGGACTTCTACATACAATCAACACCTCAACCCACCAGGTAAAACGTAATTCTGACCACCTACGTGATAAGGGTAGTCCCCATTAGAGGTTCACGGCGCCATAAGCTCGTTGAACAGGCTTTGTGTGAAATATAACAGAGTCTAGGACTGCTTTTAGTATCCTGGTGGTCCAGAGGTAGCGTTCCCCGGTCACAGTCATGGGCTCGTGGGCCGTGAGTTCGAATCCTGGCTAGTTGAGGTGCTGATTGTATGTAGAAGTCCGTGTGCTTTATTGGGCTAATGACATATATATATATGGATCCTCGTGTTTCGAAGTCGGATTTGGTAAAACGTCACTCTGACCACCTACGTGATACTGGTAGTCCCCATTAGAGGTTTACGGTGCCATAAGCTCGTTAAACAGGCTTTGTGTGAAATATAACAGAGTCTAGGACTGCTTTTAGTATCCTGGTGGTCCAGAGGTAGCGTTCCCCGGTCACAGTCATGGGCTCGTGGGCCGTGGGTTCGAATCCTGGCGGGTTGAGGTGTTGATTGTATGTAGAACTCCACGTGCTTTATTGGGCTAATGAAATATATATATATATATATATATATATATATATATATATATATATATATATATATATATATATATATATATATATATACTTGTATCTACAGAGAGGCTGGCCACTTGATCTGGAACTGAGAGCTGTGAGCTGAAAGCAGTGTTAGAGATACTATTTAGATCTACTAGGACTGAAAATGTCTCTCAGTTTACTGCTCAATGGTAGATCAGTAATGTGTGGTGTTCAGCTAAAGACTGCCTAGCTCTTCCAGGGCGAACCCACCTCGGGGCTAACTGACAATGACGTCATGAGGGATGATGCAAGGGTTGAAGCTTCTACTAGCAGGAAGGGTTGGTATGAGTCAATTCCTTGGCATGAACACCTGAATCAGTGTCAGCAGCGTTACTGAAATAGCTGTTTGGAAAATGATCTCGTTAGAGCCGTGAATCATCCTTAATTGACGTTGCAGATCTCTAACTAATCTGACTAATAATTTACATCAAATACTTGGAAGTCTACTCATGATAATCAATGTACCAAGTTATCAAGTAAGAGTCATTAATTGAATAAGTAATGAGTTTCAAAGGTGATTTCGTCATATCAAATCATCTCTGGTCGACACACTGTCGCCAGACCGTATACGTGACTAAAACAACTGCATTTGAGCAGGCTAAATAAATACTTATTACTGCTTACTACATGCTTGCTATGAAAACATCTTTGACTCCTGCGGGTCAAAGTAAAATGCATAATGAAAACCTATTCATCCACGGTGTATATAATTCTCTGGTTGCTATACTGGCTACATACTAAACTAGTCTAAACTGCTTACACACACACACACACACAACTCTACCCAACAACGTCAGCTAGAGAATGTACAGAAAAGGGCCTGCAGAATCATACTCCGCACAGACTTCTCCGGCTACAACAACGCTCTCTCCACCCGGGAAATGCCATCTCTCAGTGACCTCCACCACCAATCACTAGCAAGGTTTGGCAGTGGACTACTGCACCATCCTCGTCATCGCCACCTCCTGCCACCTCGCGCAGTCCGCCACTACAACAAAATTCAGCCCATAAGAGCCCGCACTGATAGATATAAGAATAGCACCATCCCATCTATTGTCAAAATAATAAACATCTCCTGATTTATGTACTCTACAGCCCTGTAAATGTATTGAACGCATATTATTATGTCCAAATCACATGTAAGTTTGTATATTTTCATCCACCGGCTGCAATTCTATTAATAAACCGTTTATTATTATTATTATTATTATTATTATTTTTATTATTATTATTATTTTTATTATTATTACACACACATACACCTTTGCTGTCACCCAGAAGCGAGTTTGACGATGAGGATGATTGAGCAGAATGATATGAATTGTTATTGACGTCATCTCTATAAATGAACTCTAAGGTGGTTCGAAAGACCACTAGAGAATCTGTGGAGTCGTCTTTAGGTTCCTCCATTGAGTCGTCCGTAGGGTCGTCCGTAGAGTCATCTGTTGGGTCGTCCATAGGGTCGTCTGTAGGGTCGTCCGTAGGGTCGTCCGTAGAGTCATCTGTTGGGTCGTCCATAGGGTCGTCTGTAGGGTCGTCCGTAGGGTCGTCCGTAGAGTCTTGGTGAAGAGGTAGATGAGCCATGCGAGTCTAGATGTATAAAAACACAATTTTCCTTTTATACCTCCTACATCTATTTCCTTTTGTTTTTTAAGGCTTCTGTTCCCTTGGTCCTTCCTAAACACTACGTGGAAGCCAAGGGGTGAGAATGTTCACTACTCTCACTGCGTCTCGAGCACAGTGTTCTATTGCTGGAGTACCAAGTTCATTTATTGTAAATGTGGTCAGAATCATTGTTGAAATTATTACGTTTATTGTGTTGATTAATATGATATCTCTATTTGTACTAAGGGAAGATCTTCATACTATTTACATATCATATTTGTGTCTTAAATAAATGTTTCTGTAATGTCTGTATCCAGTATTTGTTTTGTTTTCTCTAACCTAAAACAACAACGGCCATCTTTTATTTGGCCCCCAGCAGAAGTTCATATCAGATGGTAAGTGTCTACCTTTAATAATGTTCACACTCAGGTACTGTACTACAAAACCAACGTGAAAAATAATATTCGGGAATTTTTTATATGGGGCCCTATGGCAGGACTACTATATCAGTCCCACAGTAGATTGTGATCCTATTAGGCTTACGTTTTACATCAAGCAAGGTTATACTAAGATTGTTGTTAATTTTGATGATTTTTTCCAGACTTCAGCATGAACAACCTGGCCATGGCCGTGAGGGGTGTGTGGGTGATCATAAACGTCAAGCCACCGCCCACTTATTGGACTAACGTCTGCCACACGTACAAAGAAGTCACAGGTGCCTGGGAGCTGTATTTGTACGGTCGTCGTCACTCCCAGGGTGTGCTTGTCACCTCCAGTGGTGCCTCTCCTGGGAAAGTTCGTGGAGGAGGCCACCTCATCCTCGGCCAGGACCACGACTCCCTCCAGGGAGGCTACCAAGCCGACCAGTCGTACGCAGGGCAGGTGACAGGCCTCTATGTTTGGGATAGAGTCCTACAGCCCTGGGAGATCCAGGATCAAGCAGTATGTAATCTTAATACCTTCGATGCAGTCCTCAAGTGGGAGCCAAATACCTGGGAATACAATAACTCCGCCAAAATAGACACAGCTCCTCGTGAAGATGTGTGCACCATCAACGCGACTTCCCATGTGCTTGTTTCAGACCCTTTAAACTTTGACAAAGCGACGAGGTTGTGTCTCTCTCTCTCCAGCAGCGTGGTGGTCCCCTCTGGCACTTCCCAGAACGCCGCTATTTTGAACCTCTCTTCTGGGGAGAGTCGGTGCATGGGTAAGGGAGACAATCTTATTTGGCTGGGAGTCACGGACGAAAACAGTGAGTCCTTGTGGCACAGTAAGGCCACCGGTGATGCTATAACCTACTCCAACTGGAAGACTGGATCACCCAACGGGGGAAACATAGAAAACTGCGCCGTGTTACTCTCCGGGGAATTTGCAGGATTTTGGGCTGACTTAAGTTGTACTGTTAATTACAACTACTGTTTCGTGTGTCAGAGTGCTGGTCCCGTCACTCTGACACTACGTGGACTCTGCCCTCTACTTCCTTATGACTCGCACTACGTCATCTATGGTTATAAACGCTCGAGGCCGTTCTTCAGAGGCTACACTGGCACAAACCTCACCTGGGATGGCAAAGAGTGGCTGCTGGAACACCCCAACCGTGCTGCCAAGAGTAGTCTGATTCCCCCGGCTTCCATGAACTTCCCGGTGGGTCGGAGGGAGTGGGTGGTGAGTGGGGGAGGTTGTACTGACGCCCAGAACACCACTCAGCTCACCCTCACGCTCACCACTTGCAACAGTCAACAGTTTACTTGTGGGGACGGCACCTGCTTACCTATGGCGCAGAGGTGTAACTTTCAGGTGAGTTTTGTTGTATCGCAGCAAGGTTAGGTTCTGTTACGTTATGTTATGTTAGATTTCAAGATAAGTATATTGTGTTTTCTGGAAAGTTAGGTTAGATTAATATAGGTTTCCTTACGTTAAATTAGTTTAGGTTAGGTTAGGTTTCAAGGGAAAAGGATCGTATGGTTTAGAGATTTTGTTGTAATATAAGCGTCAAATTAGCTTAGATTAGGTTAGTTTAGCTTAGCTTAGATTTGATTAGATTAGATTAGATTAGATTAGATTTGGTCCTGGAGGTTGTGTTGTACTAGATGTAATATGTACACCAAAGTCTTACCTCAATTAATCTAAGGTAATGGGGTTTAGTTTTTAGTCTCGTGCGCGTGTCTACTAACCAGGCCCATGTTCTCGTTTTCTATAAAGTATTGAAATGGAGGTATATTTCTTATCTTTATATGAGTTACCCTTTTACTTGACCATGATATTCACAGGAGAAAACGACATCGTACATCAGGGATTGAATATTGTACTCTAAGGGCTTAGTCGTCGCACTCAAGGGTAAATATATATTACTCAATGGGTGGATTCATAGTACTCGGGATAAGGCATCGTACTCTAGGGTTTAAGGAAACGTCATTGTTTTTTGTGTTTTTGTGAGTACTGTTTTGTTGTGGTGAGCAGTATTGTGTGTTGTGGTGACTAATGCCTTATACATATTTTGGTGAACAACGTATATCAAGGAAACTACTCATGCGTGACTGGTGATGCTGGTAACCGTACATGACTTGTGACCATGCATGACTTGTAACCGTGCATGATTTGTGACCGTGTATGACTGGTGAACGAGCGTGACTGGTGACCGTGTATGACTAGTGAACATGCATGTCTGGAGAACGCGCATGACTGATGAACGCGCATAACTGATGAATGCGCATGACTGGTAAACGTGCATGACTAGTGAACGTGCATGACTGGTGACCGTGCATGACTGGTGAACATGCATGACTGGTGAACGTGCATGACTGATGAATGTGCATGACTGATGAGCGCGCATGATTCATGAATGCGCATGTCTGGTAAACGTGCATGACTGGTAAACGTGTATGACTGATGAACTCGCATGACTGGTAAGCGTGCATGACTGGCAAACGTGCATGACTGGTAAATGTGCATGACTGGGGGACGTGTTCTGACCTCATTAGGGGAAAGGTCACGGCAGGGTTAGCTCCCGAGGGATAATTATCAAATATGGCCAGTGCTATGTGTGGTCTGGGGTGTGTGAATTTGTTGGCCAAGCTGGAGAGGGCCAAGGAAGAATTGGAGAGGGCCAAGGAAGGATTAGAGAGGGCCACGTTGGAGACCTGAATTTAAAGGAAGAGATGGCGAGGATGAAGGAAGAGGCGGGACAAGGAGAGCCCGTGTCTGAAGAAAACTCAGGCAAGTGGAAGGTTGTGAGGAGAGGGAAGACCAAACTGGTGAAGAAAAAACACACCAAGGATACGTCAACAACGACATCAACAGCTAAGTGTACCAACTCGTACAGTCCCTTGATAGACGAATTGGACGTTAGTACAGTCAGGGACAGGGCTGACAAGGAAGGTATAAAAACTTTAATTGTTGGCGACTCACAGGTAAGGTACTTGGACAGGGCTTTTTGTGGTAAAAACAAAAATAGGATGAGGGTGTGTTTGTCAGGAGCTGGGGTGGGGGATATAATTGACAGGATGGACAATATCTTCTCTGGTAATGGGAACAAACCCATTATCTGCCTCAGTGCAGGAGGCAATGATATTGGCCGGTGTAGGAGCGAGGAGCTTCTTGATAAGTTCAAGGCAGCTATAGATCGTATTAGGACTAGGGGAGGGATACCTATCATATGCGTGTCCTGCCTAGAAGGAGAGTTGGCAGTGAATGGTTGTCAAGGGCGGTTGGTGTCACCGACCCTCTTGACAGATATTGCTAGTCAATATCAGTCCCATTCATTGACAACTGGGACAACTTCTACAGCAGAAGGGACCTTTACGCTAGGGATGGGGTGCACCTGTCTCGGGATGGGGGTGGCAACCCTGGCCAGGTCTCTAGAGGGGGCAGTTCAAAAGATATCGAAGTCTTTAAACTACTAGGGGAACATATGGGCACGGGGGTGGAGGAGACTGCAGTGGGAGAGGGTAAACAAAGTAAAAGGTTACAGGGAAATAGTGTTAGGAATGATGACAAAGCTAAATTAGACAGCGAGTTAAGACCTAAACGCGGTAGAGGGAGAACTCAGAACATGACTAATCTAAATGTCTACTACGCGAACAGTAGAAGTATGAGAAACAAAATGGATGATATTAGGGCCTTGGTATGTACCGAAAAAATCCATATAATAGCATTCACTGAAACATGGATCAACCTAGACTCACGTGAGTTACCTGTCGAATACCAAATTGCGGATTACAAATTGTTCCATACCGATAGGCCGTCCAGGAAAGGAGGCGGAGTAGCAATCTATGTCAGGGATAATCTGAAGTGTGAAATATATAAGGAAATAAAAACTGAGCGGAATACAGAAACAATTTGGATAGAATTAATCGACGGTAGGGAAAAATTAATCATAGGAGTAATATATACACCTCCCAATCTTATAAGAGTTAATGAGCGACTTATCTGGGATCAAATGCGCAGGGCTTCCATACACAACAAAGTCTGTATAGTAGACGATTTTAACCTTGGCCAAATAGATTGGACTGACCTTACGGGTAACTCAGTATCGGAGGATTTCCTCGAAACGATCCAGGACTGTTTCATAAGTCAATATATAACTGAACCCACCCGGGGTAATAATATACTCGACTTAGTTCTGTCGAACAGAGAAAACCTCATTAGCAATGTCGAGGTAGGGAACTAACTTGCAAACAGCGATCACAAAGAAATTAGATTCCAGTTAGATTTTCAGGTCAGACTTAAGGAAAATTCCATTAAAGTCCCAGATTTCAGAAGGGCAAACTTTGATAGTTTAAAGAGGCAGCTGAGAGAGGGGGTGTCGCGCTTGGGAGTGAACCTGACAGATGACACCGACCTCATAACGAGATCTGAGATTGCCGAGTTCCACGACAATTTAAATAACGAGTTACTTAATGCACAAAGGCAGAACATACCATAAAAAAAACTCAGATCAGACAACAATGACCCTAAATGGATAAATAATTATTTAAAGAACATTATTGGCCAAAGGAAGGCTATAGGTAGATGGATAAATTATGAAGAAATTTACCTCCGGGAGTATTATAAGGTATTGGCCGGTAGGATTAAGACCGAGATAAGAAAAGCAAAGAGGAATAATGAACTGAAGACAGCAAGGGAGGCGAAGACAAACCCCAAAGATTTCTACCAAATGTATCAAACTAAAACACGAGATAAGATCGGACCAATACGTTCAGATACCAGCGAGCTAACTGATAACGACGGAGAAATAAGATATAATCTGAATATATATTTTTCAACAGTTTTCACCACCGAAAATTTAAACATGATACCTGAGGCACCTACTCTATTCAGAGATAGTGAAGAAAACAAATTAAGCGAGATAGTAGTGACTAGTAACGATGTTAATAAGCAAATAGACAAACTGAAGCCTGATAAGTCACCTGGTAATACCGATTTTCAAGAAGGGGGATAGATCACTATCCTCTAACTCCGCCCAATCAGTCTAACATCAACAGTAGGCAAATTACTAGAATCAATCATTTCAAACTCTATTCGAACCACCTGCAGAAGCACAAGTTGATCAACGATTCCCAACGTGGCTTCACAGGTGGGCGTTCATGTCTAAATAATCTATTAACATTCTTTTCATCAATTTTCGAATTTGTGGACGAGGGGCACCATTATGATGTGGTATATCTCGACTTTAGCAAAGCCTTCGACAGAGTCCCCCACAAAAGACTAATTAGAAAGGTAGAAGCACATGGCATCAAAGGTAATATCCTTAAATGGATTAGGGCGTGGTTACGGGACAGGAAACAGCGAGTAAGCATAAACGGCACTAAATCGCATTGGAGCAACGTCACTGGTGGAGTTCCCCAAGGCTCAGTACTTGGACCATTATTATTTATTATATACATAAACGACATAGATATCGGCATAGACAGCAACATAAGTAAATTTGCTGATGACACTAAAATAGTACGTGTAATTAAATCTGACGAGGACTCTGCAAAACTAAAGGAAGATCTAAAGAAATTTTTCGAATGGTCGGAAAAATGGCAGATGAAATTCAATGTGGACAAATGTAAAGTACTCAGTATAGGAGATGTAAACAGGGAAACCAGTTATCAAATGAACAACGATGCCATTGTGGAATCCGACTGCGAGAGAGATTTAGGAGTAATGATAAGTAGGAATCTTAAGCCAAGTAAACAATGTGTTTTGCCCGTAACAAGGTTAATAAAGTACTTGGGTTCATACAAAGGTGTATGTACAGTATATTATGTATACTGTATGTATATTATGTATGTGCTCCATTTATATACATTATTTATTCAGCCTAGCTAGCAGCGTGTGGCAATGTATTTACCATGTCCCACACGCTTAATTAATGTGCCTGGCTACATATGGAAGCTGCTAATGTATCACTTGCCACATGTTGCCTAAAAGGCTAGTTGACCCCCCAGACAGAGTAAGGAGCGCCACCTCGCTTGTGTATCTCTGTTTATCCAGTAAATAGAACCTACGAAAACTCTACAGGTGTTTGTGTTCGCTCCTGTAGATAGAACTTGGTACCCAGAACATATACAAAAGGAGTGTTAGTTACAAGACTAGCGAGGTCGTCTTAAAATTATATCTAGAGCTTGTGAGACCTCACCTGGATTACGCAGTTCAGTTCTGGTCACCGTATTACAGAATGGATATAGAATCCTTGGAAAGAATCCAGAGGAGAATGACAAGACTAATCCTGGGCATTAGGAACCTTGAGTACAGAGACAGGTTAAAGCATCTTAATTTGCACTCCCTCGAGAGACGTAGAGTCAGGAGCGACATGATAGAGGTGTATAAATGGAAGTCAGGGTTAAACAAAGGGGACATTACAAAGGTACTCAAACTATCCAACCATGAGCGAACTCGTAATATTGGTTTTAAATTAGACAAATTTAAATTTCGGCGTGAAGTAGGTAAACACTGGTTTTGAAACAGAGTAGTGGGTGAATGGAACAAGTTACCAAATATCATCATGAACTCGAATACGCTGGATAACTTCAAACACAGGTTGGATGCTTATATGAGCAATAGAGGTTGGGTATAAACGGGACTGCCCAGTATGGGTCAATAGGCCCGCTGCAGTTTCCTCCATTCTTATGTTCTTATGTTCTTATATTGTTCTCGTAACTTCGATATAATGTTGATATTAATGTGTCCATGCCATTCAGTAAATTAATAAATAGTTGTATTGAATCGGTGTTTACAAGATGTCTCCTAAGAATGTATATTTCCAGCGAAGTAACTAACCGGCAATGCTACCAAACTTCCTCTCTTTACATCCTACAAATAGATATTCTATCTATATCTCCTACATTTAAATCCTCCCTGTTACAATGGTGGCAGTGAACTTAACGTAAACCTACGCCTTCCCTCATTTAGCCATAACACCTGGCTCATCTCACCATTCATTTAATTCAGTTTGAGTATTGTTTAAAAGTGTGTAATAAGGAATTCCCGTATTACAGCGTGAAAAATGTCCGAGTGTGTTACCTTTACAGCTCAGTAAATGTTTCTCATCATGGTATGTGCGAATTGTTATTAGCATAACTCCCCGGAATATGTTCAGTGCTTAATATAATTTCTCAGTGTCCCCCACGATCTGTAACGTTCTCAGTATCCCAAGTGCATTTTAATTGTCGGTCAGTGTTAAATGTAGCCATTGTGTTGTAGTGATAGAAGCTGTGTCTACGTTATACTAACTGTTATAACCTAACATGTCTTACAACCTACATCCTCCTCCCTGTCCTAATCCCCACCTCACCCTCCTTACCCTTCCATCCCTGCCCCAAACCACTCCACCCCACCCGACCCGTCCCATCCCGCCCCGTCCCGTCCCGTCTCGTCCTGTCCCGCCCCGCCCCGCACCAACCCGCCGCACCCCACCCCATCCCACCCCATGCGACCTCACTAATCCCCACCCCACCCGCCCCGCTTCACCCGCCCCGCCCTGCCCCGTGTGACCACTAATCCCCAGTCTGTTTTGCCCCGTAAGTTATGTTTTGAAATTAATGGTTCGTGTAACTTAATATTGCGATAATTGCAGAGCTTCACTCAGTGTATTTTTATGCTAGGATGATTTGAAATGTATTCTTTGACGCGTAGTGATAAATAATAGTCAGCGTAGTGAGCAGAGCTTCACTCCCCGACCCAGCCTAATGAGAATATTGTCGTGACGGAAACGTATAAAGTAAATATTTTTTTTACGGATGCACTTCCAACTAATTAATCATCCCTTTGGGATTGTCTTTCTCTGTCCAATGTCACACACAGTAGCCCCCCAGCAGCGTGATGAAGCAGCACCACACCCACCACACACCACTTCACTTCTTTCAAGTCCTCCCTTGGTCTAGTATTAAGAAGATTTTATATTTTTCTACTTTAGGAAGTTAAGACGTGTGGAAGGCAACACCACACAAACAAACCCTGGTGAGCCCACCCAGGGAGGGATTCACCACTGTGAGGGTGTGGGACAAGACGGTCAAGGGTCTCGCCGACACTCGCATACGGAGGGCGAACCCTGGTCCGGTGACCCTGCCCTACACGTCATCCAAGACGATGACACCCCAAGCAGTGAACTGGCTTTAATCCCGGCCGGAAGGGCGGAAAGCAGATGGAGCAGAAAAAAAAACCCTGGAATTTGACGGAAAACGATGCTCTACATGTTGCAAAGAAGAAACGCAGATGGAAATAGAAAAATCTATCTGGAATATGAAAATGATGCGTACAGTAGAAACGCAGATGGAACAGAAAAACTCATATGGAATATGACGGAAAATGAAACTGTGCAGACGAAACTCAGATGGAGCTAGAAAAACTCATCTGGAATATGATAGAAACCAGGAGGAAGTGAGAAGAAGTCAGAAGGGGTGGAGACACGACCTACAAGGTGCGGTATTGAAGAAAGAAAGACATGCTATGAGAAGAGAGAACACATGAAACGTGCTGTGCTAACATCAGAAGAAAGTCGACAATGAAGAGGTGGATCATCGGAAGGACCAACCCACCGCTTCTGTGCTGCCGGTATCCCCGATACCAGCTGGATGGAGGACGTGAGCCATGCTGTCCACACTACTGTATTCTTGTTGTTTATATATAATAAAAAGAGATAACACCCTAACATGTGAAGTAGGCTCATTTTTTTTGTATTTTGAAGTAATTCATTCTCTGATTTCTGTAAACATTTATTACAAAGAATGTTTTTGTTTTTGTTTTTTATTTAAGAAAGATTAGTTACTTTTCATATGAGTTCATTTGATCAATGTTTTGTACCACCAAATGCAATGCTGTAGCCATATTACTGATTGGGACGAATTATTATTTTGACATGTGCTGGCAAGGCCACGTAACACTTGTTATTGTTTGTAGAATGCGATTTGCATGTTTTTCTCGGATACTATGCTAGATATGTAGGATCTTTAGCTCAGTTAAGCTCGTTCTATGTTCACTTACTGTGTATGTGTTTTTGTTTTCTCCTGGAATAGAAGCTTTGATCTTGGCGGGAAGTATAGTAAGCTTTGTTAGATCAAACTAAGCAAGTCGAAAAACATACATGCCAGTATCTATGAGATTATTGTTTGTAAATGTGAGATTGAATTATCACCTCAGGGACTATTTTCGATACTGCACATGATATTACTGTCTATATGTGTGATCAGTTCTCTGGTATGGAAACTTTGGTCTTGGCGGGAGGTGTAATGATTGTTTTTCAGACCACAGCTTACAGCCCAGAGAAATACATCACATATAACAGTAAGTAGACGCCTTCATGGTAACCCTCATACTAAGTTGACACACCCTACAGTCCCAGGAGACCTGACCCGGGCACTAATTACTTGAGTTAGCCGGGTGATATGACCCACAACCACACCTTGCCAAGAGGTCATTCGCCGGCTGGTTCTCCTCCATATAAAGGCTCTGCAGTCCCGTCCACGGGGCATTCTGGCATTCATTCACCCATTACTCCAGACTTCACTGTCACGACACTATCGACAGAGAACAGAGTCACGCTCGTCCTTCCTCAGGTCGGGAGGGAGACTTTCCTCCCGACCCCCGCGTCACCAGCTCGCAGAGTCTCCCATAGCAGACATAGTCCAGCAGCACCCGCTGGGCCTCCCTCAGGTCATATGAGTCTTTGTCAGAGCTATCCATAGGGTGAGTTACTTACTGTGGGAAGTGTATTCATTTCATGTTTGTGTCCGAGAGTCAGTGTCTAGTAACGTAAATATAATGTTCTAGTTCGATATAATATGTATATATGTATATATATAACTAAAACTAATCGGACACGTTACCAAACTTCCTCACTTTACAAACCTTCCATATCAGGATAGGTTAAAGAAACTTAACCTGCATTCCCTAGAAAGACGAAGAGTGCGGGGAGATATGATAGAAGTATTTAAGTGGGTGAAAGGAATCAATAAAGGGGATATAGATAAAGTTCTTATAATATCCGAGCAGGATAGGACTCGGAGCAACGGATTCAAGTTGGATAAGTTTAGGCTTAGGAGGGAGATAGGAAGAAACTGGTTCACAAATAGGGTGGTGGACGAGTGGAACAAGCTTAGCAACTTTGTAGTAAGTGCGGGAACTCTGGAAAGTTTCAAAAGGAGGCTAGATAGATTCATGGATGATAGAGAGTGGTAGTAACTCTCGACAGGAGCTGCCATGCACAGGCCAACCGGCCTATTGCAGACTCCTTATTTTCTTATGTTCTTATGTAACTATAAATATTCTACCTATATGTATATCTTTGACTTGTTATACTAGTGAACGTGCATGATTGGTGAACGTGCATGACTGGTGAACGTACATGACCGGTGAACGTGCATGACCGGTAAATGTATATGACTGGTGAACGTGCATGACTGGTGAACGTGCATGACTGATGAACGTGCATGATTGATGAACGCGCATGACTGGTGAACGTGCCTGACTAGTGAACGTGCGTGACTGGTGCGTGAACCTTGGACCTCAAACAAAGAATAATAGATTTTCAACCAAACTGATATCTAGACTCTGGAGAAGATTATCTTCAATAAAATCAGTATTTTTTAGTCGGTACCATCTTATGTTATGGATTTCTGGAGCTAACGTGACCATCTGTGGTACTTTATGGCTCCCGTGATGATAACTCATTGGCATGTTAGTATCTGATTTGCCTGGTCAATAATACACATCTCAGGTAAATCAATTTAAGAGAAAGCTGTCATTAGAATTCCTCACGACGCAGTTGGTAATATATGGCACCAATTAGTCCGTGTCAGGAAGAGATTTGTACTTCAAGTTGTAAACACTATGAATGAATAAAGTGGTGATGATATACGCGTTAAAATTCTACTTTACACCCCCCTCCTCCCCCCACTGTAACTACTTAATCTTGATGAGGGAGAGAGGGGGGAGGGGTTACCACATATTGATCGTGTCCAGGGAATTCTGTCCACAAATTTGCCTCCGCCATCATAACAAGAATGTCAGATGTAGCCCACAGCAAACAGAAACAGAATAAATATACAATTTATATTTATGTATCAGGAAGCAGCAACGGACAACTTGAATTAATAAATGTGTAAATATAAGCGACCTGGCTGTGATGTTATTACTTGGAACTACCTGCCTTATGACCGCCTAGCTCACGACCACCTTCCTCCTCGCCAGACAGACTGCCATGACGAGACGGACGAGGAGAACTGTCGTACTGTGGTCTTCCCGCCGAGCTACAAGAAGAACATCCCCCCGCCGCACTCACCAGGACCTCTTCCCGTTCAGATCCAGGTGAGTCTCTCTCTCTCTCTCTCTCTCTCTCTCTCTCTCTCTCTCCTAAACACACGTCAACAACCCTCCTCTGTCATTTTTCAAGGTGTTTATTTGATTTTTGTATGAAACAAGTAAACCACAAGTACATATATAATTTGTTATTGGTTTACATATCCGTTCATGCTTTGGTAGATCAGTTGGCAGTCCGTACAATAATTGGTGATTCGTCTGACAGTGTCTTGTAATTGTAAACACCTTAAATAACACTTGGGAGGGTGGGAACTTATAAATACAGTGAAACCTCCATATAACGGACTTCTCTTTTCATATATAATCCCTTAAATGGGGGTTTCACATCTATATAACGGACTTTCTTTTACATATAGTCCGTTAAATAGAGGTTTCACTATACTCATAGATCACAAAACTTATCAATCTGGATATAATTTCCTTTTTGTCACAGATACCAAGTATCAACAGATGATGTCAGAGAGATGACCACGACACCCTCGTGTTTCTCAGACATTATCACCTCAACCTTGGCAGAAACTCTTGGAACTTGACACTATGATCTACTTACCTCCACCCTCTAGCCTAGTGTTACTAAGGCAGAAACTCCTATGATAATCAATGTATTCAGCTGCATTTTGCTTCTTTCTTCCAAAATTCCCTTTCTCGTACGTACAATAAATTAACTGGTTGAGGTCCTTCTAACCCCTTTCATGTCCGTGCTGGCGCTGGACATGTAGGACACACACTCTCACCCTGTTGTCTCCCCAGATCTCCGTTCTGGCGTTGGACATGTAGGACACACACTCTCACCCTGTTGTCTCCCCAGATCTCCGTTCTGGCGTTGGACATGTAGGACACACACTCTCACCCTGTTGTCTCCCCAGATCTCCGTTCTGGCGTTGGACATGTAGGACACACACTCTCACCCTGTTGTCTCTCCCAGATCTCCGTGCTGGCGCTGAACATGTAGGACACACACACATTCGCTGTATATTTTCAGCCTTCCGGCTGCCATGCTTTTCAATAAACCGTTAATTATTATTATTATTATTTTTATTTATGTTGTCTCCCCAGATCTCCGTGCTGGCGCTGGACATCAACACGGTTGATATGCAGTTGACACTGGACATGTTAGTGAGGCTACAGTGGGCCGACCCTCGCCTCCTCTACCACAACCTAAAAGTGGACAACGTTCTCAACACACTCACTCTCCAAGACCTCCTGCGTCTCTGGTCACCACAGGTCAGTTGGCCCATCTCTAGTCATCACAGGTCATCACAGGTCAGTTGGCCTATCTCTGGTCATCACATAAGAACATAAGAACATAAGAATGGAGGAAACTGCAGCGGGCCTATTGGCCCATACTGGGCAGTCCAATTTACACCCAACCCCTATTGCTCATATAAGCATCCAACCTATGTTTGAAGCTATTCAGCGTATTCGAGTTAATGATGATATTTGGTAACTTGTTCCATTCATCCACTACTCTGTTTCCAAACCAGTGTTTACTTATTTCACGCCTAAATCTAAATTTGTCCAACTTAGAACCATTGTTACGAGTTCGCTCCTGGTTGGATAGTTTGAGTACCTTTGTAATGTCCCCTTTGTTTAGCCCTGACTTCCACTTATACACCTCTATCAGGTCGCCCCTCGCTCTACGTCTCTCGAGGGAGTGCAAATTAAGATGCTTTAACCTGTCTCTATACTCAAGGTTCCTAATGCCCGGGATTAGTCTTGTCATTCTCCTCTGAATTCTTTCCAATGATTCTATATCCATTCTGTAATACGGTGACCAGAACTGAACTGCGTAATCCAGGTGTGGTCTCACAAGAGCAAGATACAGTTTTAGGATGACCTCGCTAGTCTTGTAACTAACACTCCTTTGTATGAACCCAAGTACTTTATTAGCCTTGTTACGAGCAAAAACACATTGTTTACTTAGCTTAAGGTTCCTACTTATCATTACTCCTAGATCTCTCTCGCAGTCGGATTTCTCTATGGCATCGTTGTTCATCTGGTATCTGGTTTCCCTGTTTACATCTCCTATACTGAGTACTTTACATTTGTCCACGTTGAATTTCATCTGCCATTTTTGACCATTCGAAAAATTTGTTTAGATCTTCCTGTAGTTTTGCTGAGTCCTCATCAGATTTAATAACACGTCCTATTTTAGTGTCAACAGCAAATTTACTTATGTTGCTGTCTATGCCGATATCTATGTCGTTTATGTATATAATAAATAATAATGGTCCAAGTACTGAGCCTTGGGGAACTCCACTTGTGACATTGCTCCAACTGACCATAGGTCAGTTGGCCCATCTCTTGTCATCACAGGTCACCACAAGTCAGTTGGTCCATCTCTGGTCATCACAGGTCACCACAGGTCAGTTGGCCCATCTCTTGTCATCACAGGTCACCACAGGTCAGTTGGTCCATCTCTGGTCATCACAGGTCACCACAGGTCAATTGGCCCATCTCATGTCATCACAGGTCACTACAGGTCATCACATTGGACTTGGTTGTTACGTAGATGTAGTGACGAGCAATATTTTTATGCAGAACAAAGTTAATAATAAGAGTGTCGTCCATCCTCCCCCTCCCCCACACAGGTAGCCTTCAGCAACGCCAAGGGGATAGCAAACAGTGAGGTGGATAAGGACACCGCCGCCTCCATCCTCCGCCTGGGACTTGCTACAAGAGGCGACTTCTCTTACACTGAAGAAGGTAGGAAGATTTTGGTCTCTGTCTCAGCTTTACCTTAGTCACTGTGTCTCGCGGCCTTGTTGTAAATTTTTAGGACGAAATCTCGAAAAACATTTGGAGGAATTGCAATTTTCGTATTTTTTTCCTTAATTCTCTTTTTTTTATATAAGTACGCTCCGTCCACCCGAGGACACTATGTGTGGGGCTTCAACTGTTGACAAACGATCTCCAGCGACCGACCGAACGCTTCCCAGTGACCTTTCCAATACCTTACTCAACCAAATCAACCTCGCCTAACCTAACCTAAAATATGTACTTCCATCCTAGGACAGGTAGGTTAGTTTGGTTAGTTGACCTTATCTACAGTAAATCATATAATGTAGCAGTCGCGGGAAGTGGTCGTGTGAATGGAACGGTTGCTAGATTATGTTTGGGGGTTCCTGTTACATTTAACGTTCCACCCTCGTATAAACAGTCATTATGGCGTGGCCGAGAGGCAGCGCGTCTACGTATATTAGTTTCCAGGACGAAAATGTAGTCCAATTAATATTACGGATATTGCAAGTCATCCACATGTGTGAACAGTTTGCACCGAAAATGCCCTGACAGGTCACTTTTATGTAACGAAGAAAATTTCTAAAAATTATCATGGTCATGCATCTTAATTGTTATCTCTACTTTTCTTTTAGAAAATGTAACAAAACCCGGGAAATTTTGGTCATTTACACATAATTCACTCACTCTCAGCTACACATACAGAACACACACACTTATAGTCCCAGAGCACGAGACAACATATACTGTTATCTCTCCTGGCGTCAATAGTGGACATCTACGAGGGGAAGGAGAACCCCGTCCAGCTGCGGCGCAAGTACTCGGTCAGATACGTCTGCAACTTCGACCTGTCTATGTATCCCTTCGACAAGCAGGTGAGAGAGTGTGGGAAAAGAGCACGGTGTGTGTGTGTGTGTGTGTGTGTGTGTGTGTGTGTGTGTGTGTGTGTGCGTGCGTGCGTGCGAGAGTTAGAAAATGTGACAACGTAGGACTTCCAGAGTCTCCAGAAGACATAATAACCTTGGCTGTGAGAGTAGGCCAGACGTGCCATACACTAGTAAGGTAATAGATATATGCAGTTTATTTACCGTCACATTACATTAGGAATCCCTCATCATGATCAAGTATTTATCAGAAGTCCAATTAGTAAGACGCCCCAGAGCAGTTGGATATTCAGCATAATTATCTAAAACAGATCATTACTGGTATCTTTAACTACCAGTTTTATTGAATTATTGATGTTTCGCAGGACGTTTGCCCACCCTGTGGCGCCACACGCCCTACGGAGAACCCAGAAGTTTTATAATCATGTAGAGACTTCACGTTTTGATGTCGCCTCCTTATCGCTCAGCGAACGCAACCGTTCACACTTATGAAAGTAAACTGGAACACTAAGGTTGCCACATGATACTGAGTAGGATTGAGTCATATCCCGACCCCGGTGCATGTGCTGTGGGTAAGTTAGTTTTTATTCAGTTCTTCACCGGCCGACTCAGAGTTATAACCTGTCTAAAGCTCCTCTCATAGAAGGTTCGAGCCCGGCAGTCTCTGTACTTTACTCAGAGAATGACTGTACACCAGTATAAAACTACCGCAGGACTTATATTATATTAAATCCTTGCTATAAGATACTTACATTTAACTAAGTGGAAAAGTGGACAGTCCACTATGATCCCCTAAGAGAACTAAGAGTGAAGCATTCTGAGAACCGTTCGACCAGATCCAGCTACCACTTAACCTCAACAGAGTGAGCATTTACACAATAACGGTGTGTGTGTGTAATAATAATAATTAACAGTTTATTAAGATAACATGGCAGCCAGAAGGCTGGAAATATAAGAACATAAGAACATAAGAACATAAGAATGGAGGAAACTGCAGCTTGCCTATTGGCCCATACTGGGCAGTCCCATTTACACCCAACCCCTATTGCTCATATAAGCATCCAACCCATGTTTGAAGCTATTCAGCGTATTCGAATTAATGATGATATTTGGTAACTTGTTCCATTCATCCACTACTCTGTTTCCAAACCAGTGTTTACCTATTTCACGCCGAAATCTAAATTTGTCTAATTTAAAACCATTATTACGAGTTCGCTCCTCGTTGGATAGTTTGAGTACCTTTGTAATGTCCCCTTTGTTTAACCCTGACTTCCACTTATACACCTCTATCAGGTCGCCCCTCGCTCTAAGTCTCTCGAGGGAGTGCAAATTAAGATGCTTTAGCCTGTCTTTGTACTCAAGGTTCCTAATGCCCGGGATTAGCCTTGTCATTCTACTCTGAATTCTTTCCAAGGATTCTATATCCATTCTGCATGAACAGAGATGATAAGTTACATATGGTGAAATCAGGAAGTGGATCACTTGATTGACAAAAGCTTTCAATGCAAAAAATATAAGAAACATAGAGTCAACATACAGATAACTGTAGAACTGTTACTGTGGGAGCTGGTCTTGTAAACATTTTTGTGACCTGATATTGGCGCCAACAAGTCCCCACTGTTTGGATGGTCGTCGTACCAAGGTGCTAAGCTCCTCCCTCACTACAGGTGCAGGTGTTTAGCATATCCACCAAGTGGTCCGGATAGGTCTTTCAGCTCACACAGGGTGTTGGAGATGGTTCTTGTTCCTCATGTGATGTAGTTAGGAATTCATAGTTCCTCACCTGGGTGGAGTAGGGAGTCCTCATTTCTCTCTGGTGTAGTTTGGAGTCTTTCTTGGCTTCTCATCCAATGTTGGTAGTGGTGAGTGTACGGCGGACCCTGGGTGTGTCAGGTCCGCGTCATATCAACATTGACCGCTGAGCACTGATTTTCACTCTTAACATAAGAACATAAGAATGGAGGAAACTGCAGCGGGCCTATTGACCCATACTGGGCAGTCCCGTTTATACCCAACCCCTATTGCTCATATAAGCATCCAACCTATGTTTGAAGCTATTCAGCGTATTCGAGTAAATGATGATATTTGGTAACTTGTTCCATTCATCCACTACTCTGTTTCCAAACCAGTGTTTACCTATTTCACGCCGAAATCTAAATTTGTCTAATTTAAAACCATTATTACGAGTTCGCTCCTGGTTGGATAGTTTGAGTACCTTTGTAATGTCCCCTTTGTTTAACCCTGACTTCCATTTATACACCTCTATCATGTCGCCCCTCACTCTACGTCTGTCGACGGGAGTGCAAATTAAGATCCTTTAACCTGTCTCTGTACTCAAGGTTCCTAATGCCCGGTGTAAAGGCCTGGGACTTTGGGATAGAAATCCCTTACCAGACCAATCAGGTTCTTAATAAAGGAAAGTCAAGGACCATGGTTTTCTGAGGAATAGCAAACAACCGTTTGAGATTGACATCTCTTTACTATAAAAAATATAACACAAAACTCTGACACCACTCAACAAACAACAAATAATTTCGGGAGTCAAACAATTAATGCAGTCAATAGTTAATGGAGTTAATCAATTAAGGGAAGCAAACAATTAAAGGAATCAAACAATTAATGGGAGTCAGCAATTGATAGAATTGAACAATAAAGGGGAGTCAGCAATTTATGGAATCAAACAACCATAGAATCAAACAATGAACAGATGTTTCCTACGGCAGTGGCCCTGGGGGAAGGTTCTGGAACACGGTGATGCCCACTCAGGGTAGGGAAGCATCCATTCAACTCCACACTCGAGCGACAGCGGCAGATTGTCTTGAAATGGCAGGAGAACACCGGGGCACAGACGGAATGAGATAAATTGACGGTCGTGGCATGTGATAGTGGTAGATGACCAGAGAATTGACAGTCTATAGGTGAAGGTCTGGGGACACAGCCCACGAGTCCAGGACCTATGATGAGATCATAGCCAGAATTTGATGAACAGCCGGGTAGCTAGATAGTCACTGTATGGCGGCTGGGTTGAATCTGCCGGTGACCCAGATAGTTGCTGCCGTTCTCACCTCTGTCCAACCGCCCCAAGTGTCGTCCGCACCAGCAAACGAGAGAGTTAGCAGCAGTAACGAGCAAGAAGATTAATCCGGGTGTAATAAGATGACCAGAACTGAATTGCGTAATCCAGGTGAGGTCTCACAAGCCATAGATATAATTTTAGATGACCTCGCTAGTCTTGTAGCTAACACTCCTTTGTATGAACCCAAGTACTTTTTTAGCTTTGTTACGAGCAAAAACACATTGTTTACTTGGCTTAAGATTCCTACTTATCATTAGTCCTAAATCTCTCTCGCAGTCGGATTCCACAATGGCATTGTTGTTCATCTGGTAACTGGTTTCCCTGTTTACATCTCCTATACCGAGTACTTTACATTTGTCCACATTGAATTTCATCTGCCATTTTTCCGACCATTCGAAAAATTTGTTTAGGTCGGCCTGTAGTTTTGCAGAGTCCTCGTCAGATTGAATTAATCGTCCTATTTTAGTGTCATCAGCAAATTTATTTATGTTGCTGTCCTTGCAGATATCTATGTCGCTTATGTATATAATAAATAATAATGGTCCAAGTACTGAGCCTTGGGGAACTCCACTAGTGACGTTGCTCCAATATGATTTAGTGCCGTTTTTGCTCTCTCGTTGTTTCATGTCCCGTAACCATGCCCTAATCCATTTAAGGATATTACCTTTCATGCCATGCGCTTCTACCTTTCTAATTAGTCTTTCGTGGGAGACTCGTCCACCGATTCGAAAACTGATGAAAAGAATGTTAATTGATTAGTCAGACATGAACGCCCGCTTGTGAAGCCATGTTGGGAATCATTGATCAACTTGTGCTTCTCCAGGTGATTTCGAATAGAGTTTGAAATGATTGATTCTAGTAATTTGCCACTATTGATGTTTGACTGATTGGGCGGTAGTTAGAGGATAGTGATCTATCCCCCTTCTTGAAAATCGGTATTACATTCGCTATCTTCCAGGATTCTGGTACTACACCTGTTTGTAATGACATGTTAAACAACTTTGCTAAGGACATACTAAGCCTTACATTCCTTTAATACTCTGGCAAATATCTCATCGGAACCAGGTGACTTATTAGGCTTCAGTTTGTCTATTTGCTTATTAACATCGTTACTAGTCACTACTATCTCGCTTAATTTGTTTTCTTCACTATCTCTGAATAGAGTCGGTGCCTCGGGTATCATGTTTACATTTTCGGTGGTGAAAACTGTTGAAAAATATTTATTCAGATTATTGCTCATTTCTCCGTCGATATCAGTTAGCTCGCCGGTATCTGAACGTATTGGTCCAATCTTATCTCGTGTTTTAGTTTGATACATTTGGTAGAATCCGTTGGGGATTGTCTTCGCCTCCCTTGCTATCTTCAGTTCATTATTTCTCTTTGTTTTTCTTATCTCGGTCTTAACCCTACAGGCCAATACCTTATAATACTCCCGGAGGTAAATTTCGCCACGATTTATCCTTCTACCTATAGCCTTCCTTTGGCCAATAATGTTCTTTAAATAATTATTTATTCATTTAGGGTCATTGGTGTCTGATCTGAGTTTTTTGTATGGTATGTTCTGCCTCTGTACATTAAGTAACTCATTATTTAAATTGTCGTGGAACTCGGCAATCTCAGATCTCGTTATCAGGTCTGTGTCATCTGTCAGGTTCACCCCCAAGCGCGACACCCCCTCTCTCAGCTGCCTCTTTAAACTATCAAAGTTTGCCCTTCTGAAATCTGGGACTTTCATGGATTTCTCCTGACGTCTCACCTGAAAATCTAACTGGAATCTAATTTCTTTGTGATCGCTGTTTGCAAGTTCGTTCCCTACTTCAACATTGCTAATGAGGTTTTCTCTGTTCAACAGAACTAAATCGAGTATATTATTACCCCGGGTGGGTTCGTTTATATGTTGACTGAGGAAACAGTCCTGGATTGTTTCGAGGAAATCCTCTGATACTGAGTTACCCGTAAGGTCAGACCAATCTATTTGGCCAAGGTTAAAATCGCCTACTATACAGACTTTGTTGTGTATGGAAGCCCTGCGCATTTCATCCCAGATAAGTCGCTCATAAACTCTATCAAGATTGGGAGGTCTATATAGTACTCCTATGATTAATTTTTCCCTACCGTCGATTAATTCTATCCAAATTGTTTGTTTTCCGCTCAGTTTTTATTTCCTTATTTATTTTACACTTCAGATTATCCATGACATAGATTGCTACTCCGCCTCCTTTCCTGGACGGCCTATCGGTATGGAACAATTTTTAATCCGCAATTTGGTATTCGACAGATAACTCACGTGAGTCTAGGTTGATCCATGTTTCAGTGAATGCTATTATATCGATTTTTTTGGTACATACCAAGGCCCTAATGTCATCTATTTTGTTTCTCATACTTCTACTGTTCGCGTAGTAGACTTTTAAGTTAGTCGTGTTCTGAGTCCTCCCTTTACCGCGTTTAGGTCTAAACTCCCTGTCTAATTTAGTTTTGTCATCATTCCTAACACTATTTCCCTGTAATCTTTCACTTTGTTTACCCGCTCCCACTGCAGTCTCCTCCACCCCCGTGCCCATATGTTCCCCTAGCAGTTTACAGACTTCTATATCTTTTGAACTGCCCCCTCTAGAAACCCAGCCGGGGTTGCCACCCCATCCCGAGACAGGTGTACCCCATCCCTAGCATAAAGGTCCCTTCTGCTGTAGAAGTTGTCCCAATTGTCAATGAATGGGAATGATATTGACTTGCAATATCGGTCAAGACGGCCGTTGACACCAACTGCCCTTGTCAACCATTCATTGCTAACTCTCCTTCTAGGCAGGACACCACATATGATAGGGATCCCTCCCTTAGTCCTAATACGATCTATAGCTGTCTTGAACTTATCAAGAAGCTCTTCACTCCTACACCGGCCAATATCATTGCCTCCAGCACTGAGGCAGATAATGGGTTTGTTCCCATTACCAGACAAGATATTGTCCATCCTGTCAACTATATCCCCCACCCCAGCCCCTGGCAAACACACCCTCATCCTATTTTTATTTTTACCACAAAAGGCTCTGTCCAAGTACCTTACCTGTGAGTCACCAACAATTAAAGTTTTTATACCTTCCTTGTCAGCCCTGTCCCTGACTGTACTAACGTCCAATTCGTCTGTCAAGGGACTGAACGAGTTGGTACACTTAGGTGTTGTTGTCGTTGTTGTCGTATCCTTGTTGTGTTTCTTCACCACCAGTTTGGTCGTCCCTCTCCTCACAACCTTCCAGTCCCCAGAGTTATCGTCATTCACCGGCTCTCCTTGTCTCGTTTCTTCCTTCATCCTTGCTATCTCTTCCTTTAATTTCAAGTTTTCTTCCTTTAATTTCAGGTTTTTTTCCTTGGTACTCTCTAACTCGGCCCACAGAAAGGCGTAACCCCATTCACAAGTAGCACTAACCATATCTGATAATTATCCCCTGGAGCAGAGCTAAGCAGCCATGACCTTTCCTCTAGTGAGGTTAGAACACAACTCTTAACAGTTGTCTCTTTCTTTCGCATTGAAATTGTCACTTTTCTATATCACTTGTGGGTTGATCGTCAATCTTTGCACTGTACTGTTGGTGTGAGGATGTTGATAAATCCCATGAAGGCTGAAGACAGTATGTGTGTTGTGTGTATGTGTGTTATAATTTCTCTTAGATAATCGCCCTGCATGTATAGTTAATTTAATAAGTATTGTTGTGTAATGTATTTATTTTTAGTCAAAAGATGTACAGGGTACATTAAATTGGAGAATGCAATCCTTGGATAATTCTAAACCACAATGTCTCTTTGGTAAAATGTCAGATTCTGCATAGTTTCCATGTTACAATACATTTAAGATGTTGTATTAATGAGAGAGAATTTGATGTGAAACCCTCGTAGGTTTTTGTAATCATTTATTCACAGATCTCTACAGTGTGACTCCTCTTTGTTACAACCTCAATGCAGGTCTGTACACGTCGTACCATTGATTGTCTGACGCGTTCCAGAATGCCTGGACTACAGTATGTTTAATTTGCTCGCTCCTGTCACGAACACATGGGCATATGCACAATCTGACATTTTAGCATAGAGACATTGTGGTTTAGAATTATCCAAGGATTTCACCCTCCAATTTAATATACTCTTTGCTGAATCACCCTGTATAACTAATATAATGAAAATGAAGAATGAGAGAGAGAGAGAGAGTATGTGTTTCATTTTACTGTACTTTTAATGTACGTTCCTCGCCTGATTGCAGGAATGTCATCTTGTGTTCACCTTAACGTCAGCACCTCGTCAGTACTTGACTCTGAGACAGCTGCACGAGCAAGGCGTCGCCTTCCTCGGATCCAAGGAACTTATCGAGTACACCATAGAGAAGGTTACCATGGCGACCAGCAACTCCAGCGACGACCTCTACAGTGTCCAGATGGTGAGAGATGAACGGTTGAGGTGATGATGTTGATGATAGTGATAATAGTGGCGAGAGTGATGATAATGATGATAGTGTTAATGGTGATGTTAGTGATGACAGTGTTAATGGTGATAATAGTGATAAACTGATAATAGTGTTGATGGTGATGATGGTAATGATAGTGTTAATGGTGATAATAGTGATGAACTGATGATAGTGTTGATGGTGATGCTGATGACGAATGAAAACATGGAAGAAAGGAAGTAGACCGAGGAACCAATGTGAATGGGAAGAGAATGCAGAGAAAGAGAGAGAGAGAGAGAGAGAGAGAGAGAGAGAACAATATAAGAATAGAGGAAACCGCAGCGGGCCTATTGGCCTGTAGTATAGGCTGCTCAGTATAGGCCCTATACTGAGCAGTCCCGTTTACACCCAACCCCTGTCGCTCATATATCCGTCCAACCTATAGTTTGAAGCTGCCCATCGTGTTCGAGTTAATGATGATGTTTGGTAAAGTTTTCCTAACACCTTGTAAAGTTTACCATCTCAGGTCCACAAATCATTACTCACTAACTAGACATAAACCTAACACTTGACCTAAAATTTACAGTAGGTTCTAAAACTGAAGGCGACGTCCCCAGCAAAGCCCAGACAGTACAGAGAGTCGAGTGAAACTAAACTAAAGACTTCTGACACTTCATATTACGTTAGAAGACTCACAACCACAGTACATAACCTTCAACACACACACCCATATACTGTACCCACTAACTTGAGTACAGCAGCAACTTATCTCTGATCTGTGTGTGTAATAATAATAATAATAATAATAATAATTAACGGTTTATTGAAAGAGCATAGCAGCCAGAAGGCTGAAAATATACAGGTACATAATTAGGGAATGGGTTTCGATTTACAAATAATATACAAGTAACATAAGTGGTACAATTAAGATATATAATAACTAGATGGGGAAAAGCTCAAACTACAGGGCATTTCAACATAGTGACAGTGCTAGTGATAGTGTGTGTGTGTGTGTGTGTGTGTGTGTGTGTGTGTGTGTGTTTCACCCCAGGTGCACGTTGTTTGTTATTTCTCATCACAGGTGACCATCGGGTTCCGTAGGCGTTATGGTTACTATGTTCTCACCACCTACATCCCCTCCATCTTCTTCGTCTGTATCGCTTACCTCACTACCTACTTCAAGCTCTCCAACTTCCAGGTAAGAAGCGAATTACTCTCAAATTTTCCGACTGCATTTCTTGAGTCGTATTTTGAAACGAAATCATATGAAATTACCCCGTTGGAAATTAGTCTTTTTAACGGGTGTCTTACGGCACCCTTGGTTGAACTGACACATATTTTCTCATTTACCATTAATAAATTTCCTAAGAAGCTCATGACTACCACTGTTTCTGACCAATAAAGATCTATCTTGGTGTTCACAAATCCCTCGGTCATTGGTCCACACAGGTGCGCGCTATTGTGTCTCTAACATCAATGCTGGTGTTGACGACGCTCTTCAGCCAGACATCATCACAGCTGCCCAGGACTTCCTACTTCAAGATGATCGATATCTGGATGTTTGGCGCCATTGGGTGTATCTTCAGCATCATCGTCACCCAGACCGTCGTCGATTTTATCCATGAACCAAACGAACCGCAGAAGGTCGTCCCCATCAAGGTCCAGGAAGGAGGGATGCGAGTGACTAAGGAGGTAGGTGAGTGACCAGGGAGGGAGGTGAGGAAAGTGAGCCAGGGAGGAATGTGAGTGACCAGGGAGGTAGGTGAGTGACCAGGGACCCATGGAGGGATGTGAGTGACTGGGGAGGTGAGTGATTAGGAGGTAGGTGAGTGACCAAGGAGGTAGGTGAGTGAACAAGGAGCCAGGGAGGGATGTGAGTGACCGGGGAGCCAAGGGGGGAAGTGAGTGATCAGGGAGGTAGGTGAGTGACCGGGGAGGGAGATAAGTGAGCAGGGAACCAGGGAGGGATGTGAGTGATCGGGGGGGTGGGGGGGTGAGTGAGCAGGGAGCTAGGGACGGAGGAAAGCAGGTAGGTGAATGATGAGGAATGGGGCAGGTGAGGCCTTCCTCCCTCCCTACCACACTTCCCTTACTTGCTTATGGCAGTCCATCGAAGTCGATGACGACGTTGCTCCAGATGAGATGATTGATGGGTTATGTGTTATTCCTCTGATGCCACCGTAGATGACTATGGAGTCCAATCCTGGAGGCGCAGATCTTGTTGCATAGGTGACAGGGATGTTGTTCATTGAGAGGAATTATGCCTTGAGCCCTCTGATGTCGTTGGGCTCGTTTAGTAGCTCTCTTTTGGTTCAGTGAGGTCTCAAGTCTTTCCGCTCCTCTGTGGCATGTTAAGCGCCATAAGGAACGGTCTGAGGCTAGTTGCTCCAATGAATTTGGTTGGATATTACAGCACTTGAGTAGAGTTTTAGAGTGGTCCTTCATATCTTTTTCTGTCCTCCCGCCGAGCGGTTTCCATGTGAAAGCTTGCCATATAATATTTTTCTTGGAAGCCGATGGTCTGGCATCCTGATAACATGTCCAAGCCAGCGCAAGTGTCTTTTGGCTAGCATGGTTTCAATGCTGGTCGTGTTTGAGCGACGATATAGTTCTTCAAGAGTCACTCTATCTTCCCAGGATATTCCAAAGATACGCTTAAGGCATCTAGTGTGGAAGTTTTCCAGCATTTGGATATGGCGTTTGTAGGGCATCCAGATTTATGAGGTATATAATAATGTAGATATACAGACCGCGAGATAAACTGCAGTCTTCGTTCCATAATTGAGGTCATTGTTGAAAAAGATTCTTTTTCTCAAACGTCCAAATGCAGCCGAGGCTAAATTGAGTCTGGTTTGAATTTCCATATCCAGTGAGCAGGTGCTATCAAGGTACTTAAACTAATTTACTATTTTGATAGGATCTCCATTAATATAGAATTGCGGTGCTTCTATTGGTGGAACAATGGGCTGGACAAAAATCTCAGTCTTCTGGATGTTAATTTGCAAACCAAGCGAGCTGTAAATACCAGAGATCACGTCCAGTGCACGTTGCGTAGATTCTCTGTTGTGTCATTATTGCACAGTCATCTGCATACTGTAGTTCTATAACCTGAGTTGTTAAGGTCTTTGGGTTGGCTTCCAGACGTCTAATATTAAAAAGGCTACCGTCAAGATGGTACCATATGCCCACACCTGCATCAGGCCCAAGTGCATTGTGTGAGAGTTGTGCTACAGCCAGCAAAAAGATGTTAAACAACATAGTTGCCAGCACACAGCCCTGTTTTACGCCCATTTGAACACTAAATGGTTCTGACTGCACACCACCCACAAGTAACCGGACTTGCATTCCATCATGCATCCGGCGGAGGATGTTTAAAAATCTTGGTGGTACACCGACCCTCTCCAACAGAGTCCACAAAAGTTCTCTGTTTACTGTGTCGAAAGCTTTGGATAAGTCAATGAAGGCGGTGTAAAAGTCAACATTTTGCTCTCGGCTCTTTTCTTGAATTTGCCTAGCCGCGAAGATCATGTCTATTGTAATGCGATCCTTCCTGAATCCACATTGGGATTCAAGAAGAGTGCTCTCCGTTAGGTGTTGGATAAGTCTTGATAACATGACTTTTGACAGGATCTTGCCAGCAACTACAAGGAGGGAGATGCCCCTGCTGTTACCACAGATTGATTTGTCACCTTTATTCTTATAGATTGTTATGATATTTGCATCTTTCCAAACCTGGGGGCTGGTCTCTGTGGCCCATATGGTGAGTAAGAGGCTATGGAGGCGCTCAGTCAGATGGGGACCTCCATGTTTCCACTTTTTATAGGAGTGGGGCTTCATCCAGGAGGTGCAGGGTCGGCATGGGTGGGATGTTATCCAGTGCTGTAGGAGTTATTGGAATAATTTGATTAAGAAGTGTGTTGAAGTGCTCAGCCCATCTTACTGCAATCATTTGATTGCTTTTGTAGAGCGTGGTGCCATCTAAAGATCTTACTAGTGTGACATTTCTTCTTTGTGGGCCATAAATGGACTTAACTGCCTCATAGAAGCCGTGTGTGTTATTGACATCAGCAAAGGCTTGAATTTCTTGTACTTTTTTTACCCACCAGTCATTTTCCATGCTGCGTAACAGTCTTTGTGTTTCTGACCTGATGTTGGTTAACCGGTCCCTCAGTGTTTGTGATTGAGGATTTGATAGCACTGCATCGTGGGCTAATTTTGGGATTTTGAGAAGATCATGGATGGTAGGCGAGTTCTCATCAAACCAGTCCTGATGTCGCTTTTTTGAAAAGCCAAGTGTTTCCATTGTAGCTTCGCTCATTGCAGTCTTCAACTCTTTCCAGCCATCTTCCACAGTGCCAGGTTCCATAATTTCATGGGCTGGGAGTTTTTCGGTGATCTTGTTTTTTAATGAGTTAGAGGTTTCAGGATTACTGGGGGTTTTAATGTTAAGTTTATGACTGGGGGCTTGCCTCAGGTGTTGGGGTCGAATTATCATGCGGATCCTGGATCTTATTAGCCTATGGTCCGTGCCACAGTCTGCACCCTTCGTGGCTCTTGTGATTTGCACCTCCTTTAGGTCATCTTGGCGACTAATAACATAGTCAAGGAGGTGCCAGTGGTTTGATCGAGGATGTTTCCATGAGGTCTTGTATTTGGTTTTCATCTGGAACCAGGTGTGAGTGATCGTAAGATTGTATTCTGAGCACAGTGTAAGGAGCCGGAGTCCGTTGTTGTTCATCTTCCGTACTCCATGCTTGCCCAGAACTTTGTCCCATGTTTCATAGTTTGATCCAACTGTAGCATTGAAATCCCCTAAAAGAAGAATTTTGTCAGTTGGTGGTACATCTGCAAGAGCAGTTTCCAATATACTATAGAAGCGGTCTTTTGTTTCTTCATTAGCATCAAGGGTGGGTGCATAAGCGATGAAGATGGTATCTCTATGTTTGTCTTTGGTACCCCCAAAATGTTCTACACTGCTGAGGGTATACACAAACACTTGTTAGCTTGAAAATATGTTCTTATTCTCGTACGGGAGATATACAGGGGAACTAATAAGACAGAGCGCTTCCACACCTTAAGGACTGGTGATCTTAACTCTTTGTATCCCTCTGCGCTGGCATGTACAGATGCCAGCATTCACAAGCTGAACACATAAAATGTAAATATGATAATTCACATACATAACATGGTGCATAATAAATGGAAATATTACATAGGATTAATACTTGTTCTGTAATACTTTACTATACATAATTAATAGAGTAATATAAGAATACACAGCTTAAGGTACTACTTCGTGTCCATATTATACAGTAACATAGCGACCTTTGACCAGAGGGATGCGCCATGTCATGAGCCTTTCGTTTATTCCAGCAGGCGTTTCAGGGATATTGCGAAGGAGTGATGTATTGACAGCGAAACCCATCTCATAGTCACGGCGCGTGTCTTCCTGGAGTCCCCTCCAGAAAAAGGTGTAGCCCAACCCCCCACTTCCGTCAGCGAGTCCTCCCCACTCAGTCGGTTTTCACTAAAAGCAGCAATATTTATGTTATATCTCTTGAGCTCATTAGCGACCAAGGCAGTTCTTCTCCTTGGTCTTTCTATCTCCCCTCTGTCCAATAAGGTTCTGACATTCCAGGTGGCAATGTTAAGTTCTTTCTGAATCTGATTATTTTGATTGTTTCGACTGCATTATGGGATGACTCGACGGCTGCAAGAGTCAGACAGCATTTGTTAAGGACCACCTTCTCTAGGTCCCTCTGTTAGGAAGCAGTTGGGATCTGCTTGTCATGATGGAAGCTGCCGAAGAGACATTCTGCCCTGTCCCATGTCTCAGCGACCATCACTCCACCACCACCTACGTGCAGGTCGGAGCTAAACACTTCCAGTCACATCCTTGACCTGTGCCCCCCACTCGTTCCCATCGCCATAGGTCTTTTCGAGATGATGATGAGATGAGGGTGATTGGAGCAAAGGTCTTGAGCAATGAGTGGATTTTGAGTGGGTATGATGGAGCGCAAACACCACTCCCACTACCTTGGCCTCCCCCAGTTGCTCCGAGATCCCCTACTGTATTAGCCTGGGGTCGCTGACACCCAGTTACCGTGTGCTGCCACGAGGAGGCTCAGTAGGAGTCTTGGCAATGGAGAGGCTGTGTCCAGGCAGGAGAAGACTGACGCGGAGCTGCTTTCCCGTTCACCACAAGGACGAGCTAACGGGAATAGCTGAAAGCGAGGGATAACAAGCAGAGCAGTGCACCTCAACACTATCTTAGTGTTACTACACTAGACGCATCACATTACTTTGTGTGTAAACACACACACACACACACACACACACGCACCACTCCCCACCCCCCACCCCCCCCCCGTATCTCACCACTCTCTTTATTACAGAGTTCGACCAAGCAGTCCGGTGGATGGCGTCCCCGAGGCCAGGTGTCAAGAGCAGCCACCCTCATGTACTGGGCTCGCGTCATCTTCCCCATCCTCCTCTCGATCTTCATATTCTCCTACGTCACTTTCATCGCCGCCCAAGGCTGAACCACATCAGTATATATGGTGTCCCTAATCAACACGTAATCCGGAGGTCATTCACACAGTAGATAATTATCATTCTCCAATCTTTACTAATCTTTACTAGTCTTTCGAGACCTCTCGGTGTTGTCTACGTGAAGTGAGATGTTTATACCACATTTATTATTTACAGAAGAAATGTAATGTATAACATAATGTGTCTCATCAAAACTCATTACGGAAATTGTTTAATACGCACTTTGATACAATCCTGGAACTTGGGGTTTTTCTGTCTGATTCCCTCTCTTTTACCACCGTTTGTGGGGAAAACATTGCATAAAGAATTTACACGGAAGAAATTGAAAAAATAGAGGAAACTGTCATGGGAAAAAATTCACTAGAAAAAGTCACAAACCTAACCAAAATGGACCTAACCTAACCTAACCTAACCTAGGCTAAGTTAGATATATATCTTAAGTGTAACTCCCAGCAAATCAGTTACATTAGGTTAGGTTAGGTTAGGTTAGGTTAGGTTACGTTACGTTACGTTAGGTTACGTTACGTTAGATTAGGTTAGGGAAAAAACACTTGGAAAATGTTCCCCTCAATTTTTGCCTGTGGAGGTAGATGTCATTTATTAAAAGTAATGATAGAGTAGTTTACTATTTTTATTCATTAGTCCATCATTAGAGGTTCCCTGAAGCCAACAGTCCTTGCTGATCTTGAGGAAGATCATCTCTGGTCGTCCAAGCTGTTTTATACTGGGCAACACACTCTTACGTCTCCATTACTGAAAAAATAAACCATATATGAATATTTACAGATTTAATATTGTGTGTACAATCAAAGACAAAAATCGTGTGGTGGTTTTGCCCGAAGATTAATATAACTCGTGAAACATTATGAGGCAGAGCGCACCAAAAGTTCAGCCCTTCGGCATAAGTTTTCAAAAAAATTTCACGACAACTTTTGTCTTTCCTTATATATATATATATATATATATATATATATATATATATATATATATATATATATATATATATATATATATATATATATATATATGCAAGTAAATCACTGTAGGTGCGCGTGATCTAGGTATATGCTGATAACCACAAGGAAAGAAGAAAACACGAAGTATGTCTGTGTGTTTGTGTGTGTGTGTGTGTGTGTCCGCACGAGAATCTCGGAAACTACTTTACCGATCTGTAGTGATGATGGATGGTGTTATATGTAGTAATGATGGATGCTGTTATATGTAGTGATGATGGATGATGTTATATGTAGTGATGATGGATGTTGTTATATGTAGTGATGATGGATGATGTTATATGTAGTGATGATGGGTGGTGTTATATGTAGTGATGATTAGACAATAAAATAATAACAGTTTAATGCTAAAAAAATATACTTTGCTGTACCGTTGTAGTGAAAAACATGGTGGAACTTACATACACCGTTAATGAACTATTGATGGAAGAAGAAGTTTTGGGGACTGAACAGTGAGACAATGTGGAGCCTCCCGGAGGGTGGCCTCCTACCGTTGCCTAGCGGATGAGCAGCCCGAAGGGCGGCGATTCTGCTAGTATATATGTAACCGGTCGGAATTTACTGGACTTTAATTTCTCACTTGACTTGGGGTTTATTAAAGATTGTTAGATGGTAATTGCAGTGGAAGCGCCCCTTTGAGAAAAATCCCGAACCAGCACAAGAACACTTAAATCTACTAAACAAAATGACTTGTCCGTGACCCGTGGAAGGATAGCGTCTGTGACTGGGATGAATGAGACACACTGTAAAATTTTAGACACTTATATTCCCTCCAACACTACAAACACAATCAAATAATGGTATACCAATATGCGCACCTCTTAACTTGAACTTAAAACACTACTCTGGGGAATAAAAGTTATACATGATATTGAAATTATTAGAAACTCAGGCAACAATAAATTTAAAGTATTAAGAAATGTTGCTGGCACACATGAAACAGGCCTTAGGGGCTTTCAACAAAATTATATCACCCCAACCGATGCACAATTCCTAACCTAGCTTAAACACTAATCTGGGGAACAAAGGTTATACCTGAGATCGGAATTATAAAGAAAAATTAAATGCATTAAAGGAATTAAATCACAGTATCACTCTGGTTCCACTTAGTGACACAAACATTCAAAAACAATACTATCAAAATCAATTATGAACTATGACTACACATGTCAAGATAATATCAGTAACTGATTAAATGGTACTAACTACACACAAAAATATTGTCACTATTATTGAGATGTTACTGGGTCCACCAATACTCATGAACCATGCTCCACCCAACCCAACATACACCCGGAATAAGGGAGATAAAATGTTTCTCTAGGTATCCCCTAGACTCCTGGTCTCAGTGTGTGACCATTAATCTACTCAGATAGCCTCAGTGTACTCTCAGTGCGTCCACGGGCGGGAAGAGAGAACGCCAACAGGTGACTATGGCCAGTAGGTAATACTTCTATCTGACCGAGGACACGTGGTGTGGTGTTGTGCACCCACGTGGTAAGAACTGATCACCCAATGCTGATGCTGGCCCAGTATCGTTTTAGTTGTCGGGAGCACTCGTTCACTCAAGAGATCCTTTGCTCCCCGCTAACCAGTGACAAGCCTGCACTGATCGTTCCAACGGCGACAATCGCCAATCATCAATCCTCAACGGCAGTCTCAAACGGCAGTCAATCTCTCTCAGTCAATTTCTCTCAGTCAATTTCTCTCAGTCAAGTGGGTTCTGACGGAAACCCTGAAATGAACTCACTGTTAGCTCTTGTTAACTTTATCACTGCCCTATCTAAACCCTGTCTGAGATTGAATGAGACTTACTTGTTATACTGCAATAGCGCAACACAGGTGACTAGACCACGTGACTATTTCTGTGGACGGACGGGCAGGGATGTCCTGTAGGTCCAATCGCTTTCACGTGACTGAGGACCAGCCAGCGTCGCGTCTCTCCAAGGCGCTAGCTTAGGCCTATGTAATGAAACGGATCTTGTTAGAAGAAGTAAGTTAGGAGGTTATAGTAGTAGAATATTATAGCGAGAGGAGTATAAAAGAGAGGAAGACTTTGGTAGCGTGGCCGTGATAGTTATTTACTCTTATCGTACACTGGTCGTGTCTTACACGTCAATACACATCTATTACGTTCTTAAAGGCGACTTCTCAAACACTGCTTCGTTACAACTCTTTATTAATTACGAACATGACATGGACACATTAATAACACCTTCTATTGAAGTTACTAGGACATTATATTTACGTTACTAGGACATCATATTACGTTACTAGACACTCTGATTCTCGGACACGAACATGAAATGAATACACTTCCCACGTAGGTAACTCATCCCATGGAACGCTCTGACAAACACTCACGTGACCTAGGGAAGGCCTAGCAGGGAGACTGCTTAGCTGGAACACTGGTGTCGGGAGGGCGACTGCTTAGCTGGGACACTGGTATCGGGAGGGCGACTGCTTAGCGGGGACACTGGTGTCGGGTGGGCGACTGCTTAGCTGGGACACCGGAGGGAAGTCTCGGTCCTGACCGGAGGCGACTTGCCTCCGGCCTCTGACTTCGGCTCGAGCAGGCCTGGTGGTGTAGTAGCTGGCCACCTTGTTACAAGACAACTCTCTCTCTGCGAATCGCCGAGGGAGGACCAGGACGTCCTATATATTGGGATGCGAGCCGTCAGGTTCAGCTGGCCGGGGGGGGGGCGGCGAAGGGTCTCTTTACATTTGACCCCGCAAATGTGCGGTCAGGCCTGGACCTTTTCAGAACTATCTGGGAAAGTCATCAGGCGGGGCCGTGTGTATATTGGGAGAGCAACCGTGAGAGTTCCCCTACACTTGACTTCCCAAACGTCGGGTCAGACTGGAGTTTCTGAGATGTAAGGAGAAGTCGTCAGGTGGGGCCGTGTAACACGAGAGGCCTTGAGTTGGGCTCCAAGGGTTACAAGTGACCTGGCTAATTGTGAGGTCAGGTCCGGCCTTTGTTCAGAGAGTAGGTTATTGTATATTGGAAGAGGGTCAGCTGGTGCCTTCTTACATGTTTTGTTGGGGCCACATGTCACATGGGAGGGGAGCTAGTTGATTTACAATCCTTGGTCAACCGCAGAGTTACCCTATACTTTTGCCCTCGGCTAATGTCCGGTCAGACTGGAGTTTCTGAGATGTAAGCTGTGGTCTGACAACCCCTCACTACACCTCCCGCCAAGACCAAAGCTTTCATGCTCAGAGAACTGATGATACATTTAAAGTAGACAGTAACATCATGTGCAGTATCTAACATAGTCCCTCAGGCGATAATGCATCCTTACATTTTACAAATCATAACCCTAGAGACGTATGTTTTTCTACTGGCATAGTTTGATCTGACAAAGCTTACTATACCTCCCGCCAAGATTAAAGCTTCTATGACAGGAGAAAAAAATAAAATACATACACAGTAATTGAACATAGAGTGATCAAAAGATCCTTCATATCTAGCATAGTGTCCGAGGCAAACTTGCAAATCACATTCTACAAACAAAAACAGGTGTTACATTGCCTAACCAGGCCGTGTCAAAATAATAATTCATCTCAGTCAGTAAATGGCTACAACATTGTGTTTGGTAATACAAAACATTGATCAAATGAACTCATAGAAAAAGTGACTAATCTTTTTAAAAAAACATTCTTTGTAGTACATGTTAACAAAAATCAGAGAATTAAATACAAAATACAAAATGCTCCTACTTCACATGTTAGGGTGTTATATCTTTTTATTACACATCAGCAACATCAACAACATCAGTACATTTGTTGGGTCCAGCATGGCTCAAGTCCTCCATCCAGCTGGTATCTGAAAATAAGGAATGCTGGCAGCACAACAACGGTAGTCGATTGGTCCTTCTGATTATCCACCTTTTCATCGTCGACTTTCTTCTGATGTCAGCACAGCGTCTCTTCTGTCTTCACATAGCACGTTTTTCTTTCTTCAATACCGCACTTTGTAGGTCGTGTCACCACATCTGACTTCTTCTCACTTCCTCCTGGTTTCTATAATATTCCAGATGATTTTTCTGTTCACCTGCGCTTCCTCTACGTTTAGAGCATTTTCATATTCCAGATGAATTTTCTGTTCATCTGCGTTTCCGTCATATTCCAGATGAATTTTTCTGCTCCATCTGTATTTCTTTATACATCTTCGTTTTCAACATATTCCAGACGATTTTCTGTTCATCTGCCGCCGGCCCTCTCCGGCTGGGATGAAAGCCGGTCCACTGTTTGGGCTGTCGTCTCCTTAGATAACTCGTAAGGCAGGTTCCGCGGACCAGGCCTCGCCCTCCGTACGTGAGTGTCGGCGAGACCAAAGACCGTCCTGTCTTACACCTTCCACAGTGGTGAATCCCTCCCTGGCTGGGCTCACCAGGGTTCGTTGTGTGGCACTTCATTCCACACTCCTTAACTTCCTAGTAGAAAAATATAAACTCTTCTTAATCCTAGACCAGGTAGGACTTGAAAGAAGTGGGGTGGTGTGTGGCGGGTGTGGTGCTGCCTTCCTCACGCTGCTTCTTCTCTTCGTATATGTGCTGTGGACGGATTCCGGCTAGCCATGGGGCGGTACTGTGTGTGACATTTGACAGAAACAATCCTAAAGGGATGATGGATTAGTTGGAAGTGCATTCGCAAAAAAAAACAAATATTTACTTTATAAGTTACGTCAATGTTTGGTAACTATTATTTCCGTCACGACAATTTTCTCATTAGGCTGGGTCGGGGAGTGAAGCTCTGCTCACTACATTGAATATTATTTATCACTACGCGTCAAAGAGTACATTACAAATCATACTAGCATAAAAACACACTGAGTGAAGCTCTGTAATTATCGCAATATTAAGTAACACTAACCACCGATTTCAAAGCATAACTCACGGGACAAAACATATGGGGATTGGTGGTCACACCTAGGGGAGGCGAGGCGGGGCGCGGCTGCGGGGCGCGGCTGGCCAGGCCGGCGCGGCGCGGGGCGGGGTGGGGCGAGGCGTGGCGGGTGAGGTGGGGGGAGCCGGGGCGTGGTTGATCGGGCCAGGCCGGGGCTTTGCGGGGCGGGGCGGGGCGGAGCGGAGCGGGGTAGGGCAGGGCAGGGCGGAGCGAGGCGGGAACGGATGGGTACGGAGGGTGAGGTGAGGGTTAGGACAGGGAGGAGGATGTAGGTTAAAAGACATGTTAAGTTATAACAGTTAGTACAGACACCGCTTCTATCTCTAAAACACAATGGGTACATTTAACACTGACCGACAATTAAAATGCACTTGGGATACTGAGAACTTCACAGAACGCGGGGAACACTGAGAAATTATATTAAGCACTGAACATATTTCTAGAAAAAAAAAATTCGCGCATACCACGACGAGAGACATTTACTTGAGCTGTAACGGTGACACACTAGGCCACTTTTCACGCTACGACACGGGAATTACTTATTACACAATTGTAGACAAACTTAGACTGAAACAAATGAAGGATGAAACGAGCCAGGTGTTATGGCTAACCGAGGGAAGGCGTGAGTTTACGTTAAGTTCGCTGCTACCATTATAATAACTAAGCGAGGGAGGCGTGAATTACATATATAGTTCGCTGTCACCTATAACAAGAGACAAGGAGGGCGTGAGTTACATATAGTACGCTGCCGCCAATATAATGAAACTATATCTTGCATGAACTCCTTATCACGCACTTTCGAACAATACTCAAACAACGAGTCAGGTGTTATGGCTAAAATGAGGGAGGGCATGGGTTTACGTTAAGTACACTGTTACCAATAACAAGGGACGAGGGAAGCGTGAATTACGTATAGTTCGCTGTCACCTATAACAAGGGACAAGGAAGGCGTGGGTTACACATAGTACGCTGCCGCCATTGTAATGTTACGAAATATTCACAAGAAGAAGATTACATATAGGTAGAATATTGATAGTATAAGAGTATAAAGAGAGGAAGACTTTGGTAGCGTGGCCGTGATAGTTATTTACTCTTATCGTACACTGGTCGTGTCTTACACGTCAATACACATCTATTACGTTCTTAAAGGCGACTTCTCAAACACTGCTTCGTTACAACTCTTTATTAATTACGAACATGACATGGACACATTAATAACACCTTCTATTGAAGTTACTAGGACATTATATTTACGTTACTAGGACATCATATTACGTTACTAGACACTCTGATTCTCGGACACGAACATGAAATGAATACACTTCCCACGTAGGTAACTCATCCCATGGAAAGCTCTGACAAACACTCACGTGACCTAGGGAAGGCCTAGCAGGGAGACTGCTTAGCTGGAACACTGGTGTCGGGAGGGCGACTGCTTAGCTGGGACACTGGTATCGGGAGGGCGACTGCTTAGCGGGGACACTGGTGTCGGGTGGGCGACTGCTTAGCTGGGACACCGGAGGGAAGTCTCGGTCCTGACCGGAGGCGACTTGCCTCCGGCCTCTGACTTCGGCTCGAGCAGGCCTGGTGGTGTCGTAGCTGGCCACCTTGTTACAAGACAACTGCTTCTCTGCCAATCGCCGAGGGAGGACCAGGACGTCCTATATATTGGGATGCGAGCCGTCAGGTTCAGCTGGCCGGGGGGGGGCGGCGAAGGGTCTCCTTACATTTGACCCCGCAAATGTGCGGTCAGGCCTGGACCTTTTCAGAACTATCTGGGAAAGTCATCAGGCGGGGCCGTGTGTATATTGGGAGAGCAACCGTGAGAGTTCCCCTACACTTGACTTCCCAAACGTCGGGTCAGACTGGAGTTTCTGAGATGTAAGGAGAAGTCGTCAGGTGGGGCCGTGTAACACGAGAGGCCTTGAGTTGGGCTCCAAGGGTTACAAGTGACCTGGCTAATTGTGAGGTCAGGTCCGGCCTTTGTTCAGAGAGTAGGTTATTGTATATTGGAAGAGGGTCAGCTGGTGCCTTCTTACATGTTTTGTTGGGGCCACATGTCACATGGGAGGGGAGCTAGTTGATTTACAATCCTTGGTCAACCGCAGAGTTACCCTATACTTTTGCCCTCGGCTAATGTCCGGTCAGACTGGAGTTTCTGAGATGTAAGCTGTGGTCTGACAACCCCTCACTACACCTACGTGACATATTTTCCGCCTTAACTAATAACTCCTTGGGACACCCGTAACATTATTCAGACTGATAAACGATCTATAATAATTCCAAATTTAATAATAGTCCCATAACTTCATGAATCGCATCATTATTAATTCGGCAAATTACATTTAATATCGTATAGGCCTAGTTCCACAACCTTTCGCTATGTGCGGGGAGTGCTCTCTTCCCTCAGACGACCTTGAAAACTCAGTATCGCCAATGGCGCGGCATTTGAAATTACTCTGAAATTTCTGAATATTACATATATATATATATATATATATATATATATATATATATATATATATATATATATATATATATATATATATATATGTGTGTGTGTGTGTGTGTGTGTGTGTGTATGCATGGATGTAATGCACACATACATAATAATAATAGTAATAATAATAATAATAATAATAATACAAATAATTATAATGGTTGCCCCTCGTGTAACGAGGATGGCCGGCCCAAGGGCCACCTTGGAGTGTAATTGTTTAAGGTACACAATAGAAGCTGTCACCAACACAACAACCACACCCTGAGTTAACGAGTTGCATGACCCAACGTCAAGGAATAGTCCGAGAAGACCGGACAAATCGCCAACTGCACTGGTTAATCATTACCCCTGAATACGATCGGCAAACCGATTAGCATTCAGATTCCCAATTACTGCTGGGTAGACAGAGGCAAATAGCGTAAAAAAAATAGCCCATAGTTTCACCCTGCCCGGAATCGAACCCGGGTACGCTCACTTGCGAGGCGAGCATGCTGACCATCACACCACACGTTGCCACACATACAAACATACCACAAAGCCGCCACATGTGTGTGGTATGGTGGAGAGAAGAGTAACAATTGGATGTAGTTTGAGAGGCTCGTAAGGTCTGCAGGTGTTAGGCAGCAAGTTCATTTGAGTGTTATGATACCGACGTTATTCTTCATAAAATAATAACATAACTTCATTAGCACCAACACCCTCCTCACCTGTCGACACCGCAGCCGTAGTTTTGAAGAAACTGTAGTATCGTCAGCAGCTTCACGGGCTGGGACAGCTGGTCCTCACACTGAGTGTAGCGAAGGCATATTCCCTCCGGAGTGCCAGTCGTGGAACAAGGCTCGCCTGCCACACACCACACAAAGGGTAAGTTTTATAGCAACGTGCCAACGTCAAACCTTAAAAGAATCATCTTTTTATTTGGGTTAGTTTAGTTCACTGAATTAGGTTAATTTCCTGGGTTGGGGTAGGTTAGATTATTTAGTTTAAAATGTATTGTAAGTGGGGTTTCAATACACGGATTAAGTTATATTTGGGATGAGTCACTAAATTGGATGAAGATTATCAGATTTATCATGTTAGGTTAGGTTAGGTTCAGTGAAATTAGGATTTGTCATTTGGTTAAGGCAGCTTGGGTTGTCGTTAGGAACGTAGTTTATATCAATAACAGTCCATACTAACTCTAGCCTACATGATCCAACATTAGGTGACTATTTTAATGAAGACTGTAACAATACGTAGTTACGATATAGCAGCTTACCTGTACTTCCAGGACCTACAGAAGCCCCAGGCAGGGTGGCGACCACGTTCTCGGGTGTAACCACTGACGAAGGCGAAGATGTGATGACATGTGTAACTGTAACCTGGGGCGAGGGTAAAGATGTAATGACACGTGTCACCGTAACCTGGGGTGAAGGCGAAGATGTGACGACCCGTGTGACCGTGACCAGCGCCTGAGGAGCTGAATCTGTGATAACCGAGTGTGTTCCCACGGAGTCCCTGGGGCAGCAGACATCATTTGGCCCGGAGCAGCGCTGACTGGGAAGATGAAGGAATTAATACAATAGCATCAAGTATTCATCAATTAATAAGAGATATTAACAGAATTATATATATATATATATATATATATATATATATATATATATATATATATATATATATATATATATATATATATATATATATTTATATATATCGTCCGGGCAGTCATTTTGCTGAGTTTGTAAAGTGGGATAATAGATAAATACATGGAAAATATGCACTTCCTCCAAAAATCATTTTTACGATTTTGTGTGAGACAATATGATACAACAGACGAAGGATTTTGACAACCCTACCGAGACAACAGGAGTCGCGGTGTTCATTTTGAAATTCATCAGACAACTCACCTGTTACTCGAGGCAGGAAACCCTCTTCTCAGCAGGTCCGTAAAACATGAGCCCCTGTCGACGCAGATACAGGCAGATGCTGTAATATAACCAACATTTGTTTTTAAATATATAAGGGAGATAAAATTTACATGAAGAACATTGATTGTCTTTACTAATTAATATTCCGTGGTTATAAATGGCTCTGAGGAGCGAACTATTTTTTTTCCTCTGCCCCCTTCTACCCTCACTTGTACACAATATTAATTATCTCTACTTTAATTCGATTATCCCTAAGTATATGCATATCACATTGATTTAAAGTAAAGGTGAAGGAGACCGCTAGTACCAGAAGGACTTTATGGAATTGCATCAAATTTTCTGGAGATGTTGTGTGGATGATACCGAGCAATAAAATCTAGGCGAGAACATTGCATTTTTTGTTTTGATTTTTAGTCTATCCTTCAATCATAAATTATTTGTTCGTGGACAGGGCATGACAGAAGCGGGAAATAACGGGTAAAAACGCTGCGAACACTGATCAAAGGGCAGTAATTTCTCGTGTCTACGTCCTTTGTAGGCGAAGAAATAAAATATTTACCGTAATTATGGCGCTATCAGATCCTGTGGCGACCATGTTTTGGTTGGTGTCTTCTGCTATGCAGGAGCGTTTGAGGTCTTTGTTTACATGTCAAGAAATCAACAACCATCTCATCGGGCGTGTTTATTACGATTTAAATTGGATTGAAATGTTTAATTTTTTTATAGAGATATTGTAAATAAGAAAATCGAAATAACAATGCACAGGTTAGGAAGTTAGGTAAGGTTAGGTTGGTTAAGTATGGTTACGTACGTTAGGTAAGGTAAGATTAGGTTAGGTTTTAATAGATTCTGTGCATTCTCGCTCTATTTTCCTGTTTAGTATCATGCAAATAGTATCTCCAGAAATTTGGGTGCTCGCGGTCCCCTCCACCTTTACCGTTTTTAATTCTGTAAATTTCTCATTTTGATATATTTTCAAGCAATTCCAATTTTCCCAAGAAAGCTCTAATTTTATTCTGCTTTAGATAGCAGTGTTTCTCAAACTGGGGGTTATGGCCCCCAAGAGGGTCACGGCAAGATTTTAGGGGCGCCATGGCAGGCTAGTGTAAGTAGTATATGTTTGGAGAAAATGTGAAAACTCAATTCAACTTTTTTTTTTTGTTACTGCCTTGTTAGGGGAGAAATATTTTTTTTTTTCATTGTGTGTAATCATAATACCTCGATGAAGAAAAATCTCTGACTATATTCTGGTGCTCAATGTATCAGTCATATCCTAAAGTTAGTGAGTTCGCACTTCGAGCCCTCTTGCCATTTTCTACTACTTATTTATGTGAATCTGGTTTCTCCACCCTTCTTCAAATAGAGAATAAAAGCCGAAACGGGTTACATGTGGACCCAGACATGAGATGTGCTTTATCAGTGACTCAACCTCGAATCAGTTTACTGACTGAAAGGAAACAATGTCATCTATCCCATTGATGATTGAAAACATTAAAATAAAGGAAGAGAACCAAAACAGTTTATTTTCATCATTATTTGTGAGGGGCTTGGGAGAGAACTGAAGGGGGGCCACGAGGATGTTGAGAGTTTCTCATGGGGGGAATGAAGTGAAAAAGTTTGAGAAACACTGAGTCCTGGCTTAAATATTTCCCCAATATACATAAAACAAATATACACATTTCTTTGAACCTCTGAGGCCTTTTTACTTGAACTTATTAAACAAAAGATACTTACCATAGTGCTTAACATTTACACTTACCGGCTCATACAACATACCATTTACACTTTCCGTCTCGTACAACATAACATTTACACTTTCCGTCTCGTATAACATAACGTTTACACTTACCGTCTCGTACAACATAACATTTGCACTTACCGTCTTCTGCAACATAAAGTGGTACATTTCCTGAAGAAGAAAAAAAAACACACTTCAGTAAAACATTAAAATAAAGACATGTTAAAGTTGCCCTGACATAATAGCGCATCCTTAACTTCCCGTGATCATAATATTTATTAACTCTAACCTGCAGGACTATAGGTGTGTCCCTCACCCTACTCCTCACACACATATCATTCCAAAGCAGTACAGTGTTGAAGATAGTTTTCCATGAATACATCTTTAAGACTGAAGGCGTTTGTGTTGAAAATAGTACACAGTGATGGTAAAACCTAGCATAAATAATTGTAGAAGAAATAACTTAAGTGGAATATGAGGTATCTGATAATTAATGTGAATTTAAAGAGGAAACTGTTTCTGTGAGGGGTTACACAAGTACACTTATTTTCTACCCAATTTTCAGCTATCTTTCGTTACAACTGCAGACCAACTTCGTGAACAGACAAACAAACAGACACTGTACTTTACATACGAAAGATACACACACAAAGACGCAAATTATATTTATATTTAAAGTACAATAGTCGTGACACATGACCTGGTGTCATAGTCGTTACACATGACTTGGTGTCATAGTCGTGACACATGACCTATTACCATAGTCGTGATACATGACCTGGTGCCATAGTCGTGACACATGACCTAGTACAATAGTAATGACACATGACCTAGTACCGTAGTCGTGACACATGATCTAGTACTTAGTCGTGACACATAACATCAGTGCCATAGTCGTGGATTCGTTGAGGAACAAAGACGGACGTGCATGGTTTGTATACAAGGGGAAGGTAGTGGGAGTTTGAGCACCAGCACAGAACCAGGGGACTGCGGGACACCCCCCACCCGCTCTACCTCCCACCCAGGAGGAGGCGAGCGCCATATAAATGGGCCTCACAGCACTATGTCCATGAACTGTCCCAAAAGAAAGGAAAAATCAAGGAAGCACAACAAAAAGCCACAAAGACATCAGTATCACCATACAAGGCTGTGCTGCCGATAGGGACCCCGACTACTGCAGTCACTGCACGGACATACAGAGATGTAGTGATGGTAGGGACCCCGATTTCTGCAGTCACTATAGTCCCTGCAGCCACTACAGACTCTACAGTCTTGTTGAATGCCAGAGACAGATACCTCCATGACCCTGACATTCTAGCCAACATGATTGTCAAACACGCCCATGAGAAGGATGTTCTGCACCCAGGCTGCTTTCAAACAATACTCGAAAAATGCTTACGTCACCACAATCTGCCCATCCCAAAACTGTTCAGGGCAACATCCTCAACCTCGGAGGAGACAACAGTAGTTTTTGGTGTGGGTGCACAAGTACCCGCAACAGAGATTATACATGTCTCTTAGACTCCAACAATCACAGAGGAGACAACAGTAGTCTCTGATGTGGATGCAAAAGTACCCGCGTGGGGATGATACTTGTCCCCCAGACTCCAACAATCACAGAGGGGACAACAGTAGTCTCTGGTGTGGATGCACAAGTACCCACAACAGAGATGATACTTGTCCCCTGTCATGTGCCTGTAATTCTTAGGAACACGCATGTCGTGTGGTATCTGTTTACGCCTCCACTCCACACAAGCTATTAATAACTTGTTATTTTTACTATTATTATAATGAGACAGAACACATAAGAAGAAGATATTACATATAAGTAGGAAGTATAGAGAGTAGGAATGTAAAGTTAGGAAGGTTGGGTAGCGGGGCCGAATGTTATTTACTCAGCGTCAATACGCTTATCTTCTTATCTCGTATGTCATTTCACATATATTACTTCTTAAAGGGACAACTTGTTAAACACCTCTTCGACACAACTATTTATTAATTCACCTAATGACATGGACACATCAATATCACTATTATATCGGGGTATTAACACGTTAGGTTACTCGACACTGACTCTCGGATACAACATGAATGGATACACTTCCCACAGTAGGTAATTCACCCAAGGGATAGTTCTGACAAGACTCACGTGTACCCTGACGTAGGCCCAGTGGGTGCTTGGCTGGGCTGCCGTATGCGATGCTCTCCTTAGCTGGTGACGTCGTGAAGTCTCCCCCCCCCCTCGACCTGGGGGGGAGGGGACTAGCGTGACTCTGTGCGAGTGACCAGAATGACCTCTCAATGACCAACCTCTCTGAATGATAGTCGTGTGAGAATCACGATGAGAATCGGAATCAGAATGATCGTGGACGGGACTGTAGGGCCTTTATATGGGATCGGCCCAGCCGGCTTTTGACCTCTAACCAATTATCACTAAACTGGTTAGATCCGGATAGCTGTGTGCAGGTGTGGTCATGCCCAGGTGTCCTGATCAGGTGAGTTGTAGGTCAATCCCCCGCTAATTCAAGTCAATAACATAAGAACATAAGAACATAAGAAAATAAGGAGTCTGCAATAGGCCAGTTGGCCTGTGCATGGCAGAAAATAAGGAGTCTGCAATAGGCCAGTTGGCCTGTGCATGGCAGCTCTTCTCGAGAGTTACTACCACTCTCTATCATCCATGAATCTATCCAGTCTCCTTTTGATACTTTCCAGGGTTCCAGCACTTACTACAAAGTTGCTAAGCTTGTTCCACTCGTCCACCACCCTATTTGTGAACCAGTTCCTTCCTTTCTCCCTACTAAACCTAAACTTTTCCAACTTAAATCCGTTGCTTCGAGTCCTATCCTGCTCGGATATTATAAAAACTTTACCTATATCCCCTTTATTGATTCCTTTCACCCACTTAAATACTTCTATCATATCTCCCCGCACTCTTCGTCTTTCTAGGGAATGCAAGTTTAGTTTCTTTAACCTATCCTGATATGGAAGGTTTCTAAGTCCCGGAATCATTTTCGTCATTCTTCTCTGCACCGACTCTAGTGAATTGATATCCATTCTATAAAAAGGGCACCAGAACTCAACCGCATAATCGAGGTGCGGCCTGACTAGCACAAGATATAGTTGCAATAAGACCTCTGAACTCTTATTACTTACACTTCTAGACATAAAACCCAATACTCTGTTTGCCTTATTTCGAACATTAACGCACTGTTTTCTAGGCCGTAGGTCCGGGCTTACAAGTACCCCTAGGTCTCTTTCACAAGTCGACTTCTCTAGGTTGATGTTGTTAAGGCTGTATACATTGACAGTATTTTTTCTTCCAATATTAAGTACGCTGCACTTGCAGGTGTCGAATTTCATTTGCCATTTTTCAGACCACCCTGCAATTTATTTAGATCCTCCTGTAATGCATTTCCATCCTGCCCTGAATTAATCTGCCGCCCTATTTGGGTGTCATCTGCAAACTTGCTTATGTCACTGCTGATCCCAGTATCTAGATCGTTTATGTAGATTATGAACAAGAGTGGGCCTAGTACTGACCCCTGGGGAACCCCACTGGTTACACGGCCCCACTTAAATTTAACACCATCTACGCTGACCCTCTGCGTTCTATCGGTGAGCCATGATTTTATCCAATTTAAAACTTTCCCCTCGATACCATGAGCCTTAATTTTTCTCAGAAGCCTCTGATGCGGTACTGTCAAATGCTTTGCTAAAGTCTAAGTAAATAACATCGTAATTTTCGTCATTATCTACTACCTCGAAGACTTTCCTAAAAAACGTCAGCAGATTTGTTAGACAAGATTTTCCCTTTGTAAACCCATGTTGAGAGCGGCGAGGTCAGGTCCCTTGGGTCTTGGGGTGTGTCTACCTGGAATGTGGTGGTACCACGAGGTCTCTAGCGTACTTGCTGTTATATGTGACGTAATTCTGGGCTGTAAGCTTTGGTCTGACATATAATCATTACATTATCTTATTGTTGCTCTTAGTTACTTAGGTTAATCGTATATCTATGTATATCATTAATATGCATCATTTGTGTTACTCTGTTAAGTCAAACCAAGAGTAGTATTAATTAGTTATAGACTATTTGGCAACTGTCCTGGGTCACGTGAGCTAAGACGCTCCTCACTCATATGCTGTGTGGCCAGAGACTCTTTCTCTAGTAAACCGTGGTATATGCAGGACGTGTCCACACCGACTCTAGCCTCGATACTTACCCAGTACAGACGTGCCTTGTTCAGTCATCTACAATACCCTAGTGGTATCTGGTAATTAGTGGCACGTTAAGTTAGGCCTAGGAAGGGATCCTGGTGTTAAGGAATCTCCTATTTGGTAGGAAATAACCAGTTGGTTTTGATTGCTGTGTATATATTGTAATGTCTGTGTTTAATATAGTTAATGTTAAGTAGTATTCATTTGATCTAACTCCTTAACGGTATATTTTCACCCTTCCGGCATCACTCTTATTTTAATATACAATCAGTTATTCCCTTAAATTCCATGGTTGCTAGACAGTACTCCCTTAAGAACATAAATTGAATTATTTAATTATCTTCCTATTTGTGACTCACTTACTCCAACTTATTCTTATTTATTCAAGTATATTCAGTTGAGTCGGTTTTTGTGGGGAGAATTATTGGCGTGTTCCCTGTTTGTTCCTTTATTTGATGATAACTTGGGGTAGGTTTCACTCCCCAGGTATAAGGATATTGGGATCACGACACCCCCAGACTCCAATAATCACAGAGGGGATAACAGTGGTCTCTGGTGTGGATGCACAAGTACCCACACCAGAGATGATACCTGCCTCTCTGACTCCAACCGATCTATCAGGTAAAGACCTGAAACTGCATCTACATACCAGACCACATCAACAAGGACTGTACACATGATGAAGTCGCTAAAGGAGTAATTGATTACAAGATGAAATGGAAGTACTGCCACTCCACTTCCGAGGCGGACATCCACGAGGCATTTAAACAAAAGAAGGTCGATTTAACAAACTGCATCAAAAATTCATCCGATCGAATGATCAAAAGATTGAAGAATGGACACACAGAGAACAAATCATGAAAAACACGGATCCCCAAAACACCAAGAACAAGGAACAATGGACTCGCTATGTAAAGCAGTGAAAATAATGCAACATAACGTCTTCCATTGGAGAACTGATAAATTCAGTTTGTCCAGCCAATACAACCAAGTTGACGCAAATATTATACTCATAAACTCACACGGCCAAAAGGCGTCCGAGGAACTGAAAATATTTGGCTACAGGATCCATAAATCCAATCTATCAGAGGAGCCAAATGACCGGGTGACCATCGCCATAAAAAGAAATGTCCACCACAGAATCATAGACGACCTCACCTCTGAAACTCTCGCTGTTCAAATCAACTTAACCACAGGACTAATCATAATAGCCACAACCTACCTCCCACCACGCAGGGACTACCTGCCTTACGGGGACTTCCACAGGCTCCTATCATACCACCACCCAATCTACATCATTGGGGACATGAACGCCAGACATCCTCTACTAGATGGTAAGAGGGCAACTAACAATGTTGGAAGAGGCCTCGCTGGCTTCATAACAGACAAAAAAGCCCAGCTAATAGGCCCGGATTTCCCTCATGTTCTACAGTAGGAACTCAGCCACTATTCCAGATATAGCAATAACAAACGGCAGATGCTTCCACAACTATCTCTTTGAACAAGGCCCTGTAACCTCCAGCGACCACCCACCTATAACCATGACCATCTCAGCAACACCAATAACTATACCAGCTCCACCAGAGGATTGATGGTACCCACGAGGAGCTCGTACTTGATGAACTCCGGGGCCAAACACACCACACTCAGCCTTCGCTTGAAATCAGATGGGAGGATTTGAGAGTGGACAGCCCACTGTCGAAACCAATCACCTCGGAAGAACTCAACACAGCCATTTCCAATACCAAAAATAAAACCCCTGGCTATTCAGGCATCACCAAGGAGATCCTCAGCCACATAAACAACCCGGCCATGGAGAGACTGAGAACCACAATGAACGCTTGCCTGGCCGCGGGTTACTTCCCAACTAAATTCAAAGAGGCCATTGTTACCTTGACACCAAAGCAAGGAAAGAACCCCGCCGTCTCACTAAACTACAGACCGATCTCCCTCCTCGAAGTACCTGGAAAAAATCCTAGAAAAAATCATCAATAACCGTCTTAGAAATCACCTGGAAACAACCAACAGAGTCAACTGCAGACGATTCGGGTTCAGGAAAGGGAAGTAAACCACAACAGCGATAGCCCTGGCATGTGAAAACATAGCCAGAGCCGCGGCAAGTGGTAGACAATGTAATCTAACTCTCCGGGATGTAGCGAAGGCATTTGACAAAGTCTGGCATGACGGTCTAAAATATAAGATCCTTCAACTCGGAATTCCCATCAACATTGAAAAGCTGCTTTGCAACTTAAATGACGGCAGAAATGCCAGGATAACACACAGGAGAGACCTTCCCACTCATGAACGGAGTCCCTCAGGGAAGCGTCCTGTCCACCACCATATATTTTATCTACACAAGTGACACCCCGCCTCCCACTAGAATAGGTAACGAAGATATTATATATGCAGATGACATCACTCAAATTACAACACATCAACGAAAATCGCGAGCGTTACAGGTCGACAACACCAGGCGGGAATTAGAAAGGGTAAATAATTACGAAAAACAATGGAAAATCCAAACCAGTTTCTCGAAATTCACAGTGATACCCTTATGCAGAAGGAAAACCCATCCATTAGTAACCAATAATGCCCAGATAGAATACAAAAGCAGAGGCACCCTCCTGGGCCTGCATATATCCACGACAGGTTACTCCCATCAGGTCCACACCAGGAAGAAAAGGGCAAGAAGAGAGCTGAGAAAACTATACCGCCTTAAAGCGTTTCCTGAGAAAATAAAACTCCGCCTGGTGACATCATTTATCAAACCGATATTAACTTACCCAGCAGTACTTCTTCATACTATGAGCACCACTCAAATATTAAAATTACAGGTGGTCCAAAATGAAGCCCTAAGATTCGTCACAGGTGAAAGATACCCCTTCATCAGAACCACAGCCGAGATACATAGAGACCTGAGAATAAAACCCATCAACCAACAGCTGTACACCCTGGCCAGCAGAGTCTGGCAAAAGATAGAACGATCAGAGCAAGAACTCCTTCAAAGACTCCCACCAGATAACGACAACAACCATACATGGTTCCCAAAAAGTTACCAAATCTCAAAAGGTCCATTACCATCCCCGATCTATACGGCCAGGCCATATACAACCTCCCTAGACCAGCATCCGCCAGCAGGGTCGGCGGAATATGAAATAAGGCCCTCAAAACACCCATATATGGGATAGGGTAGGAGGTCTAGTGCCTGTACCGACAGACAATAACTAACCCATGACACAACCCTAACACAACTATTAGCTTAGCTAGGCGGTCTGCCCGCCCTCTCTTACCTCCTCCTAAATTTCTTCAATTTCCGAACTATAACTTTCTTCCCCCACTTCTAATCTTCTTTCACCCCTCCTTTCTCTACAAAAAAATAAAATAAATTAATTAATAAATAAATGAATAAATAAACAATGTCACCTCTAACCACACCCTGCAAAATACAGTGTATTTAGCAAACGCTGCAGCTGGTGAGAATGGAGGGGGGGCCAGAGTCACTACCAAGAGCAGAGACGTTACCGAGAACAAATTCCGGCTTGAAAGTCATGTACACTAATACTGCCACATTCCTCGATAAGAGAGAGGAGTTTGAAACACTACTGAAGATACACCAACCCGATATAGTAGGAGTTGTAGAACTGTTGTACAAGAACAGGAGAATCGACCAGGAGGAATGTGAGTTCAATATAGAAGGATATGATCCGTTTACAAACCTTTCTCAAGAAACATGCAAGAGGGGTGTTGTTATCTATGCTAGGCAAGACCTTAGAGCCAGCCAGGTGAGGGGACAGGGAGAGGATGTTTTTGAAGAATCCAAGTGGTGTGAAATAAAATTAAGGGGAGGCGGGGAAATTCACTTATTGTCGGGTGTATCTACAGATCCCCAAACTGTGGCTTATTATACCAATGGTACTTAAGAGCCGTAATTAACAGCGCAACGGCGCTCAACCCGAGCCATCTCCTTGTCATGGGGGACTTTAAGCTATGACGACGTCGACTGGAGAAATTAGACCACGCCAAATGACCAAAATAACCCCACTACTCTCTTTGTAGAAACTTTGACAGACAATTTTCTGTTCCAGCATGTTAAGAATCCGACTCATTACAGAGGGAAGCAAACCCCCAAACCACTGGACCATAACTAACGAAGAGGGTATGGTGGCCAATCTAGAACACCTAGCCCCCATTGGCACCAGTCACCACGTAACTTTGTCCTTCAGATTTAACTGTTACTCGTTTCATGACAAAACCAGGTAAATGTTCAAATATTACAAGGGTAATTACGACGGGATGAGGGGTATCCACTGGCCTGACTCACTTAAGCGTAAGAACGCAGACACTACGCCACCCGCGCCACACTGCTTCCATCATAATCTGTGTGGCATACCATCCGCCTCGCTCACCCACCAGAGACACCCTTATCAATCATCTCATTACCACCTCAGACCACCTCAGAGTTTGGTACCCATGTGCCAAGTTAGTATTATGTGGGAATTTTAATGAAATTGACACCACTGATATCCAGGACCAGCTATCACTATCACAAGTTGTGACCTTCCCCACAACGGTCAAAATACCCTTGACCTTATCTTAACTGACTTAGCGGACCAGTACCAACCACCTCAACCAATGCCTCCTATCGGGTGTAGCACACACTTATCAGTGCTCTGGTCCCCAGCTGCCACTCCCACTCAAGTAGAGACCCTACATCAAGACCTACAGGCCGATTACTGACTCTGCAGTACGCCTCTTCGGGCAGTGGATAGTTCACCATCCCTGGACTGAAGTACTTAGCGTGGATGACGTGGAAACCAAATGGATAAATTATACCAACACCACCACGGAAGCTCACCACCACTTCTTCCCCGAGAAGTCCGTCAGATTTCACCCAGCTGACTTGCCCTGGATCACACCTCGGATCAAAAGACTTATGCAACAGAGAGACAGAGCCTTTCATCTCAATGACCACATCCGCTACAGGTCTCTTCGCAACCGAGTCATCCGCGAAATACGCACTGCAAAGAAGTCCCACTACCCAACCAAATTACAACACCTGAAGCAGACCAACATCAGTCAATGGTATGGTAAGCTTAAAGAACTCTGTGGACTAAACAATAAGACACACCCCTTCCCCTTCCTTAGCCATCTCACTAATGTTGACGCAGCTGAGCAAACAAATAACCATTTCGTTACTATATGCCAGACGCTCCCCCGGCTTGACACAACCACTCTCCCTGCTTACCTACCAGCCCCCCTTCCCACTGACTTAGTAGAAGAATTTGAAGTAGCAAAACGCCTGGACAAACTAAAATTAAAACGCTCTACCACCCCCATTGACCTACCAATGAAACTCTTCAAGGAGTTCTCCCCGGAGCTTGCTAAGCCCCTATGCTCCATCATCAATGCTTCTCTCAGTCAAGCCAGATGCCCAGCTGACTGGAAGACCTCTTATGTATCACCAGTGCCCAAGTCAACCAGCCCACAATCCTTAAATCAGCTACGACCTATTGCAATCACCCCAATACCCAGCCTAATCTGTGAAAGTTTTGTGTTCGACTGGGCTTATGCTGATATTGCAGGAGTCATAGACCCTCAGCAATTTGGCAATATGAAAACTTCCTCCACCACTCACTGTCTTGTCAGCTTCCTCGATTACATATACCGCCATCTCGAGAAACGAAAAACGTCTGTAGCTGTCACCTTCATTGATTTCACTAAAGCATTCGACCTAGTCGACCACAATATAATCATCAACAAAGCTATTAACCTCGGGCTTCGGAGAAGTCTTATACCATGGCTTACAGACTTCCTCAGTGACTGACGCCAAGCTGTACGCTTCCTAGGGGCTGTCTCCACCTTTCAGTCACTCACCTGTGGCGTCCCCCAAGGCACCAAGATGGGACCACTCTGCTTCCTTATGCTCATCAATGATGCCCTAAGAGAAACCCCTGCTCGCTGGAAATATGTCGACGACTCCACCATTGGGATCAGCGTCAACAATTCTGCTCCCAACTATACCGCCCTTCAGGATATATTGAACAGTCTCCAAAACTGGGCCACCAACAACCATGTCACCATCAACCATACCAAGACCATGGTTATGCACATCAACCTCTCCTCCGACATTGTCCCACCTCCTTCCATTACTCTAGGTCCGAACACATTCCAGGTTGTAGATTCCACGAAGCTCCTCGGCGTCACCATAGACAACAAACTAAATTGGAAACCACACGTCAGTGAAGTTGTCAAATCCTCCAGTTTCCGTCTCCACCTCCTCTCCGCCGACTCAAGTCCCTGGGAGTTCCTGCACCCGAGCTCCTCGGGTGTTTACAACATTCATACTTCCCAAGCTCACCTATGCCTCCCCCACCTGGTCTTCCTCCTAAACGCACACAACGTAAACACCTAGAAAAAGTGCAAAAGAGGGCATGCAGATTATTCTCCCCTTCCTACTCCACATATCAAGAAGCGCTCAACACACTGACCCTTTCGACTCTCACTGACCATCACCACGGCCTCATCTGCAAATTTGGTAAGAAGCTTCTACACCATCCTCGACACCGGCCCCTACTACCACCTGAGATCCCCTGTCCGAGAATTGCTGTTCGACACCACAACCGCATCCAGCCCATACGTGCACGAACTGATCGCTATAAGAACAGCCCAGTCCCAACCATTGTAAAATTATCAATAACATGTAATAAATCAGTGTATTCACTCCCAGTAAACACTGCTCCCTACACTGTCACTATGTTGAAATGAACTGTAGTTTGAGCTTTTCCCCATCTAGTTATTATATATCTTATTTGTATCACTTATGTTACTTGTATATTATTTGTAATTCGAAACCCATTCCCCAAATATGTAACTGTATATTTTCAGCCTTCTGGCTGCCAAGCTCTTTCAATAAACCGTTAATTATTATTATTATTATTATTATTAAATATTATAGCGAATAAAGTGAGCCATTTGATCGATAAATATATACCCAAGACTAAACCCAGTGCATCCAGGTATACAAGGAGACCGCCACACATGAACCATGCAGCGGTCGACAAAGTTAAGAAGAAAACTCAGAATTTCGAGTCGTGGGTTAGGACAAATGATGAGGACAGGAGGATATATGCCAGAGGCTTGAAGATGGTAGTTACACAGATTCTGACCAGGACAAGAAGGCGGCGTTAAACATTTTCTTTTCCTCGGTGTTCACAAGAGAGGATGCGAACAATCTTCCTGCGCTTGAGGACAGACGGTTTTACACAGTGCTGACCCATATTGTGTTCTCAGAAGAGGTTACAAGAAATAAAATGTCAAAGCTAAAGTTGAATAAGCGTCCCGGCTTTGACATGGTGCATCCCAGAGTGCTAAGAGTTGTGCAACGAGCTTGTTGAGCCCCTGAAGATCCTGTTCTGTAGATGCCTGGATGAGCAAAGGGTCCAACCGTGATTGGAAAATGACTTATGCGAGTCCTATCTTCAAGAATGGCTATCGTCACTCCACGAATTATTATAACCATTGAGCCTGACCACCACAGGTGTAAAGTACTTGAGAACATTATAAGAGATGCCATGATGGAACATCTACTGCGAAACAGCCTTGTAAAGGATTGCCAACACGGTTTTATGCCGCGGCGCTCCTGTTTAACACAATCACGCAAGGTAAAGGATGTTTGTACCCAAATTCTGGAATAGGGTGACAATATTGACAATATATACCTTGATTTTGCCAAGATTTTCGACAGAGTACCCCATGAAAGGATGAAAATTAAACTGGAAGGGTACGGAATTCGGAGAAGTGTCCTAGCGTGGATCGGAATTTTTATGCGTGACGTAAGCAGTGTGTGTGGTGATTAATTGTACGAAATCGTAATGTGTACCCGTGACATGCGGGGTACCACAGGACAGTGTTTTGGGCCCGTTGTTGTTTATTTGTTTCATAAATGACATCCCAGAAGATATACACTCCTCCACACAAATGTTTGCGGACGATGCTAAGTTATTTAGGGTAATTAAGAACCAAACAGACTGTGAAGAGCTACAGAAAGATCTCTGTGAGCTTCAAGAATGGTAAAGAGGCGTATCATATGTCCCAACTGGACGAAGAAACTGCATTAATAGAGACTGAATGTGAAAAAGACCTGGGTGTGTATGTTGACAATGAACTGAAGTTCTTGGTCCATCGTGAGAAGAAGGAGAATCAAGCAACTAAATTAGTAGGTCTCATAAGAAGGTCGTTCAAATATCTAGACGGCCCCTCCCTCGTAACGATCATTAAGAGTGAGGTGCTTCCTCTGGTGCCTGCACTTCGGCACCTCAACTATCCAGAGAGATTAGTGTATGTATATTATGTA
>NW_024729094.1:1989345-2078389 GCF_018991925.1 Homarus americanus
CGGGAGTGGGAGGTGAACGACCATGTCAAATTTTTCCTAGTGCATTCAGCTCGTCAGTCAGTCAGCTGTTCTGTTCCTCTCTCGGTACAGCTACTTGTTTTGTGTTTTTCATATCGTTTTCGTCTGTTACCAAGAATGATAAGAAGTTTTATTTCTCGCGTCCCGTTGGAATTATTCTTTTATTGGCCTTGTTAGTATACCTGTACTCAGCAATCTATCCTCACACCATCTTTATTAATACACTTATCCTCACTCCTTCATCTACTACGTCTGTCCTCGTCTTCACCTCCCCAGCCCTGCTCCTACTCACCATGTGACGGGCCGAGTTCTTCTCATTTTATTTAACCATCCAGATATTCTTTTCTGTAAGTATTCTTATTTATTCATATACTTATCTGTTCTTTGTAGCATTCTTTTCAATGAGTTTCCTGTTTCTATAGTTATCCTTCTTCAATTCTTTATTTATAAATATACTTTATATTCTTATTTAGTATTCTTATAAAAGTAATTCTTGTCTTAGTTATGTATGTGTTTTATATTAGACATTCGTGGTGTGTTTATTTAATAACTTCTATGCTGTGGTTTTAGTTCCACAATGTACATACATTATCTTTCTCTTCCTGTACTTTCCAAGTCTTTCATTTCTTTCATATATATTTTATTCTCAGTTTCAATGTTCTTACCTTTCTGAAGTATACTCTGTTTTATGTCTATTCTTATACATGGGTTAGTCTGGGGAACCATGTTATTCTTTGTACAACACTTTTTATACTTACAAAGGGTAGCTGCCACCACCCAGACTTTTTATTATATAACAAAACTCATTTAAAGTTTTTGGGTAGTGTGGTAGATGTCTAGGCACGTGAGTAAGGATTATTTTCTGGGAATCAATGTGTAGAAGGAGTAGAGTGGTGATACTCGTAGATTAATAATTCAATATTCATTAACACAGCGAGTGGAGAAGATGCATCTTAGATTCACTCAGACAAAACAGAACCGCAATTAACTTATTAAGTCACCAAACACTTCAAGAACTTATTACCTCATTAACCACCACTTCAAGTAATTTCGTTACTTCATTAGATAATTGTGGTATTATTTCTTTGATAAAGTAAGATTTAAAAATTATTACATTAATTGTCAGATAATGATTGACCTGCAGGTGGTCTAATCTTTATAAGTAACAAACTACATCTAATTCTTGGTTATTAAATATTTAACAATCAATATATTATTCCATTGTCACTGCAAGTGGATAATATGACACACTTGACACTATCCCATATCAACTTATATCATCATTGTTCTATCAGCATGAACATGATACTTTTCCTTCAGTTCATGTGTACTCTAACTCACATAACACATATTTTCTGGTAATATCAACATTTATGGGTTCACTGCTGCTTAACCTGGGATTTCCATATTTGTTAGATAATCCCTCAATCAAGATAGCCAATACTTTAGACTCCATAACTGTGAGGAGTGCCCCCAGGTATATATCCCGGTGTCTCTATAACAAATGAAGATCGCTGCTAGGGGGTCGGCAGACGGACACACGCTAAGGGAGCTGGGGCCTGAGTTGCAGGATTTCACAGCTTGATCCTGTCGAATTAACGGTATCAGCCCAATCCCGGCTACCGACCCACGGTAGCCGATGAGTATTCAGCTCAACACACTGGCCTGAGATACGTTGAGGAAGCGTCACGAATGCGTCAATAATTAACTTCAACTATATTAACATACGTCTGGCAACGGTCCAGACGATATTCAAATCTCTAGTTACTTCGACTTAATTGGCACAGAAGTTACTTATGTTAAACATGAACATTGATATCACAAAATTGACTGGGTTAAATTGAATTATTAGGCGGCGTGGAAACACACGTGAACATACTCTGGAGATGAGAAAGCGATAAGTCGAATCACGAAAGCGTGATTCTCCTCGCGGTAGAGGTATATACGCACCAAGGGCAGCTTGGGCCTCCTTATTCATACCAGAAAGGTCAGATCTTAACAACATACCTTCTCTACCATTTTGGATCATCATATACTTAATTATGAACTCCGGTGTTCCTGATCAGGTAATTACCTATGTCTATTCATATAATCTAATCAGAGGTTGAGTTTCACAGAAAAGGTGGAATATACACGTTGATAACATTAATCTTGCAAGCTCAGGCCTGAGGCTAACAAGGAGCTATTCACGGGAGACGCTAGATTCTGGAGATTATACCAGTTGACAGAATAGTTCATGAGATTAATGACTTTCTTAAATAGACAACTGACTCTAACTAAACTATAAACATCAGATTCTCTGATGTCGGGGTGATAAAATGATATAACTTCAGGAGCGATCAGAAAACTCCATGGATATCCCTTAATGACAACATAAAATGCTTTCACTCTAGGCAACCTCGACACTCACTTTACTTGACATCGTTTTACTAACAATAAAGGACAGTTGAAGTGTTCAACCCCACTCACACGGATCTTGAATGTTCCAACTGTAAAACAGACATATCTAAGTTGGCTCAAAACAAGGGCAGCCTTCTCACACTCAAATTCAGCTCTATAGAGAGGTTGGTTTCAGTAAGTCAGAGAAATGGGATAACGGAGGAGTGAGGCATCTTGAAGTGATGAGAAAAACGGACTCCTCAGATGGAGGACTCAAAATAAAAGCAGAGTGATCGTGGTCGTTACTACCACATGTGATCACAACTCTTCTATTACCTACCTTCTATTTGGCGCCACTTTAACAACAGGACAAACCTCTGCCCCATCTTGATTATTAAAGTCCCTCACACACATTTCAATCAAATCTATTATCAGCTTATACTGCCGGATGGAGTCCCCCCCCCACAAAAAGTTGAGCTCGAATTTAACCAGTTACCGTATTTAACAAAGAAATGCATAAAACATCAACTAAATAGAATACCTGTGATAAGTTCCTCTGCCCTTCTTCTACGTAACCCGGAATTCCAGTACTATCTCTGTTTTAAGAAATAGGATTATGTATTACAGTCGGGTTGAGAATATTATATTAGCTGTAGCGTTTCACGTAGCTTGACCGTAACCCGCACCCACCACCACCACCTTACAACTAACGTCTGACCTTGGTAGTTGGTCTTGACTTGACTTGAGGCACTCCGTGTAGGGTATGGGAGAACAATTGCCACATTCACCAGTTATCATACCTCCCTCTTTTTCTTTTCATTGTTTCACTTATTTCGTACGCTTACGACCATTTCCACTCGGATACCAGCGTTTAGTGGTAATCTTATTACATCCTTGTTGGAATTTGACCGCAAACACTGACACAGGTAAATATTCGATGGTTTCTAATCGAAGAAGCAAGTGCCTTTTAAACCCTCAATTGCCTGATTTTCCTGATACAGTATTTCACCTGGAGGGCAAGGGTATGTTGAAAATATAACTGAGCTTGAACAACTTTGGTCTTATAACACCTTCACTACGGGACTCTCACTTTCAATATTTTAATTGGCTATACCAGACTAATTTATACAGCAGAGAGACACAAGGGGTTAATAAACTATATCCACTTAGTATGTATTAGTATCACCAAAAGTCATCGTAAATAAAATATCACAGCTACACATGGATGTGTTTTGGATCATGTTTACACATCATATTTTGAGCTCCCACGAGAACCTTAGATGAGTGACGAAAGTTCCACTGGATCTTACACAAGTGAGAATGATGTTATCCACTGTGATGCTACCAAACATCACAGATTTCTCGGCCTCCAGTTTCCTCTTATACTAACACTGGATAGACAAATCCCCCGAACGGCTAATAATGTGATAAGTGGTGAAAATTATAAGAAAAAACAGTAGCGTGATTGTGAGTGTGCGCACGCGCTCTTGAGACTCTGCCAGACGTAAGAATTTATCTTTATTTGTTTGTATTGACAAATGTCTCACGACTTTAGTGGCTTTTCCAGCCTTGATTACTCAGGTTGTTAGTTCAGAAGTTTTCCCCAGTTTGGTTTAGGAACTTGAGATGGAAAAGCTAAGAATCTATTAGTGAGAGGAAAGATTCACCTGAGCGAGGAAGACCGATACTAGTGGTTGGGGAAAAAAGGAAATCTTCTGTACCCAAAAACTTTAATGTAACAAAATTTAAGGCAGTTAAAGACAAAATTAATGAACACTGATATAGTAGGAGCGACAATCGTAATTAATTCAGGCATTTTGGAACCTAGAGTAAACCAAGGTAGACTTTAGACCAGGGGTTCTCAACCGGGGAATTACCCCCGGAATTCAGGTTTTCGGGGGGGGGGAACTGATTCGGGAGCAAGAGATATATGTTCGATGAGAAATCAATCACAGAATTTTGGCCCTTGATGTGCGATTCCTACCCAAAAGTGGCAGAAAGAGCTATCCGTGCATTGCTTCCGTTTGTGTCGACATATCTTTGTGAGTCAGGCTTTTCAACTCTGTTGCAAATTAAAACGAAGCAACGTAGTAGATTAGAGGTAGAAAATGACCTGCGTTGTGCCCTTTCAAGCACTCCTCCGCGTATCCCAGAATTGGCGAAGAAAAAACAATCACAGGTTTCTCATTGACTGTAATCTTCATCTGAATAAAATTAATTACAAATTTACAATATCCTGGTATTCTATTGAACTTTTTGTTTATTGCATTATGCTTCAGTTTGGTCTGTTAAGTAATTCATTATAAATAAAAAAAACTATTTTACTTTTATTCAAGTTTTATAAATCCATCAACATTTTCAATTGGCATTTAATTTGTAAAACTCCACTATAAAAATAATCCATGTAAAATTGTAAATGTATATGTACTAATATGGAAAAAATAAAGGATTTTCAGTATTATATGCATATTATTTGGAATGCACTTTTTGAGGCAGACAATCTTGGAAAGGAGGGGGGAATGACATTCTGACATATGGTGAAAGGGGTGCATGGGGCAAACAAGGTTGAGAACCACTGCTTTAGACCATTTTGGATTTTAGAGTAATCCAAGGTAGACTTTAGACCATTTCGGAACCAGAGTAAACCAAGGTAGATTTAGACCATTTTGGAACCTAGAGTAAACCAAGGTAGATTTAGACCATTTTGGAACCTAGAGTAAACCAAGGTAGACTTCAGACCATTTTGGAACCTAGATGACACCTGGTTAAGATACAGGATAATGTGTCTGTTGTAATGGGGGGAGGGGGGGGGATTTAAAGGTGGAATGTATAGGAAGAATATTTAGTTGTAGGCTTGTTAGGTGAGGAAGTTTGGTATTATATTCGCAGGGGAAAACTTCTAAACATCACTTTCAATACAAATATTTATTAATTAACTGAATGGCATGGGCACATTAATAGATCAATATATCGAGTTACTTGACACTCACTCTCGGACACAAACATGAAATGGATACACTTCCCACCGTAAGTAATTCACCCTTGGATCGCTCTGACAAAGACTCACGTGTGACCTGAGGGAGGCCCAGAAGGTGCTGTTAAAAGGAGTGCTGGACTAGTCTCCTATGGGAGACTCTGCTAGCTGGAGACGCGGTGCTGGGGAGGGAAGTCTCCCTCTGGGGAGGAGCTGTCGGCTCCCTCCCTATTACAATAGTAATCCGAATGCGACTGTTTTTGATTGGTTGGTTGGTGATACGGAGGGAAGAGAGCATTAGCTCTGAGGGTGCAAGAAGGGTAAAGTACAAGGTAAAGTTCAGAAGTGGGAAATATAGGAGGAGGTTGACAGCAGGTGGGCTATCCACCTTGCGGAGACGAGGTTTTGTCTTCCGTCAACAGTGTTGCATGAGCGGACTCTTGCGGCTAGGAAAGGCCGGTCTCAGCTAAGCTAAGCTAAGTTGTTCTACTTGATGTTTGCTTGAGGCATATTATGTTGGGGGGGCGGGGTCCCTCCAGGTCCTTGTGGCACTGGGAGGATGATCCCCATCTTTTGGTTCTTTCATATTATGTATCACTTATCAGTTTTTCTGCTTCTAGGCCACCATCTGTACGATGTGTTCTTGTTTTTCTCATTTAGTCATGCTTAGGTAACTCATCCTCCTCCACTCCATCACATGTCACAGTATTGCACATCACCTTATCAGGTCTAACACAATAGGGTTTCAACAGATTCACATGTACTAGTCTTTTATTCTTCATATCTTCAGGCGTGGCTATGACATAGTTAACATCTCCTATCTTACTCAAAACTTCAAAGGGACCCTGATACTTAGCTTGTAGGGGAAACTTCCTAATGGGCAAGAACAAAAGCACATTATCCCCAAATAAATTTTTCTATCTTCTGCAGTTTCAAATTCTTCTTCCCAATTCTCATGCAATAGTTTCAAGGGACCACGGATATTCCAGCCAAATATCAGTTCACTTGGTGAGAATCCCAAACTAAACTGTGTAGTACATCTGATAACATACAATAGATGTAATATAAACCAACATATAATATAATATAAACCAAGTGCACGCACAGGTATAGCTTCCGGATATATAGTGGAAGCACACATCACCGGTAACAAATATTCATTATCACACTCGGTTTCAAGAAGAGGGCCCACCCACTCAATGATTACTTTTGCAAATGGCTCATCAACAACGGGTATAAGTTTTAAAGGTGCAGGTAACAATACTTGATTGGGCTTACCAGCTAACTGGCATACATGACATATACGACAAAAATCTGCTATGCCTGAGGAAACACTAGATTCATAATGGCTCCCTGGTTCTGATACGGCCCAAGCAAATAATGGAACCAACGACTGGTCAGAATCTTGAGCAGAAATCAACATCTCTCTTGTGACAGGAAGTCTACTGAAATCAACATTCACATGATCCTTAGAATCTGTCTTTACATCACCTGACACATCACTAACAGGTTGATCTACTAGACCTGCAACTAACTGCTTTGTCTTAACATCAAACAGTCCATTCAAATCATAATCAGGCAAAACATCACATTGATTACTCACATCTGTCCCAGACGTCACCATTTTAGCTTGACTACGGGTTACAGCACCAGAAGGGAATAACCCAACACACTTACTCACAAGGTCTGCACCAGGGTTATTACTCAAAGGTGTAGAGCACACAACTAAATCCGGAATAACAAGGCTACCAGCTATATCATTTCCCAAGAGGAACGTTACTCCCTCCACTGGCAAAACCTCCTGAACCCAACTGTAACTGGCTGAGACAAAGGGTCCATCCGAAGATACACTTTACACAAAGGAACGCAAGTGGTTCCAATAACGCCCCGCAACACAACATGCTCACCAGTATAAGCCTCTTCCACAGATGGAAGAGCACTTTTCAACAGAATACTGAGTGAAGCACCAGTATCCCTCAAAATACTCACAGGGACAGCAAACTACCCTCGGACAGGGGATACAAAACCAGGAAACTGAAAGGGCTGGAACAAATCTTTAGAATCCACATAAACTGGGTCAGAAACCGCAGCAACATCATCTACACCAACACTATCTGCCGAGACAAATGCAAAATTGGCAACAGGCGTGTCATGGGATTCATTAGCTTTGAGCTTAGGACATTGGGCAATGTAGTGACCAGGCTTTCTACAATAAAAACACACAGAAGTAATAACCCTGCTAGATCCATTACCACCATGACCATCAGAACCTCTGCCAACATTCTCAAAAGAGGGTTTATTACCTGTTACCAAACGGGTGCTTACCACCTTGAGCTGGAGTCACGGCTGGGCCTGGAACCTCATTAACTTTATGTTTATGAATCAGACTGAAATTTTCCGCCAAAATGGCAGCTCTCTCAATAGCTGTAACTTCCTTCTCACAAACGTACATAGGCACGTCTGTGGGGACACTTCTCAAATACTGCTCTAGTGCAATCAATTCACAAAGTTTATCATAGTTTTTAACTCCACTATCCCATAGCCATCCGTCGCGCAACAATTTGACAGTGTGACCATATTCGATATATGACTGATCGGGCAATTTGAATGTATTTCTAAACTTATCTCTGTATGACTGTTGTCAACTGGTAAGATTTCAAAATGGCTTCCTTGACCACAGAATACTCATTTTGCTGAGAGCTGGTTAGGGACAAGTAAGTGGAACGGCCTTTGCCCACAAGGACAGACTGGATCAGCAAGGGCCAATACTGTTGAGGCCAGGAAAGTGTTGTGGCAATCTGGTCAAATTGGATGAAAAACTCTTCCGGATAATGTTCCTCAAATTTTGGCACGAACTTTGTCACTTTAATTACATCAAACTTGACGTCACATGACTCCAGAGTAGCTCTCTTGTCCAACAACTCTAACTGGAATGCCCTTTCTCTGTCCACAATTTCTTTTTCCTGCAACCTTAACTTCATTTCCTACTCCAGCTTCTCTCTTTCTAACTGCAACTCTATTAACTTAATTGGCGGATCTTCCTCCATCTCACACAATTGGAATGCAGACACATCCAAAATTGACTTTTCCACCAAACAGCTAATTATGACATTTTTTAAAGTTGTCTTTTTCCAGTTTTGATTTAATCTCTACTTTGCTTAGCCAACGAAACCCAATCATCTTTACGAATGATACTACACTCAAAACTTAACACTGAAGGTTCAGTAATGAACTTAGCTAAATCAAAAGACTTCATTTTAAACATATGGCAACTTACCGACTAGTGGAGAAAACTTATACCCAAAATAATTCGCAAACTTCACTCCTTGAATTACGTTAAAGATAAATATACTAATGAGGGCACATATAGCACAACAAAAAACAAAAACAAAAACATTGGCAACTCAACACAACTTAGTCCAAGGTTCAATCACAGCCCTCTCTCTATCCCAACAGTTCAGGAGTGAAGGTCTGGAACCATACACATTACAACAGATTTGAATAAAATTTAATAACAAAAAATTTACCATAATAAGTGTGTAGGTTCCATCATGAACAGATACATATAAATTAAATCAAGAGAATAAGGAATAAGCATAATCCTAAGTAAACCACTAATATATGCACAGTAAATAACAATACTCTTTGAATATCACCATTGATTGCACTTTACACCCATAAATAATACTAGAGCAGCAATGAATAGTTAATACACAACTAAACTCGATTTGAAAAGGTATCCACCACTGAAAAACTCAAACGTTCATCCACCTCCAAGGCCAGCCAATGACTGACAAAGTTTCATACTCCAGGGAACTACAAACCTAAAACTAATATTAATCAACTCCCATATTAAGCTACAAAAATGCCGACATACATACAGAAAAATATTTTATGTATCAAATACCAGCCCTGCTCACACATCATTATACAAAATTATATTTACATAACTTGGGGTAACATGCCTAAAAAATATTTCATTATGCACAGCACAACGCACCACTGTATTGTACATTACGCCATGCATAACAGTCCATCCAACCTATGTTTGAAGCTATCCAGCATATTCGAGTTAATGGTGATGTTTGGTAAATTATTTCACTCGTCCACTACTCTATTTCTAAACCAATGTTTACCTATTTCGCGCCTAAATATAAATTTATCTAATTTAAAACCATTGTTACGAGTTCGCTCCTGGTTGGATAGTTTGAGTACCTTTGCAATGTCCCCTTTGTTTAGTCCTGACTTCCATTTATACACCTCTATCATATCGCCCCTCACTCTACGTCTGTCGAGGGAGTGCAAATCAATTTTTTCAATTTCAATTGTTTATTCCTTGATCGAGGAAGCGGGATCCTAGTGCTGTCTCCGTCAGGGGGTCGTGGAGTGGTGGTCCAGCAGGCGTCACGGAAGCGTTGTGTGTGGGGACATCTTAGGAGGTAGTGGATAAGGGTGCTGCTGTCGGGTCTTCTGCATAATGCACAAGAGCGTTGCTCAGGGGATGCGGGGATACCAATCTCCCAAGCAAAGTCATACCCAATGATGATACGGTCAGCAATCACGTCCCCTTTCCGCGACCCTTTCCCGTAGACGTACGAGAGGTCAGGAAGTTTACGGAGGACATCGTACCAGGTGGGCGGGGAGTCCAGGGGGATGGCTGCTTCCCGGGTTTCTCTCTGTTTGCGGCGAATTTGGGTCCTAATCTGTAAGAGTGTTCGAGGAACAACGTAGTCAGGTGTGGCCTTGTTGCAGCCAGTCTTGGCAAGGTCATCTGCTGCCTCATTCCCCAAGATACCGACATGACTAGGTATCCATAGGAATGTCACAGGACGGCCTGCATCCTGAAGTGTGGATGTTAACCCTCGTATTCGGAGGATGAGGTCCTTATTTTCCCCTGATCCAAATGCGATCCCGTCGAGAGCAGACCTGGAATCGCAGCAGACAAGCAAGGGGCAGAAACCATCTGCTTCTTCCTCAGCGAGAAGGGCAGCAAGGAGGGTTATTAGTTCAGCCTGAGTGGAGGATGCCCCGTCAGAAACTCTGAGAGACAGTTTGATAGGCTCAGGGGCATTAGGACGGGAGATGTAGACACCAGCCCCGGCCCTACCTGTAGCGAGGTCAACAGAACCATCAGTGCAGAGGACGACCCTACCTGAGGACCAGTGGGCGATCCTGGAGAGGTGGTAATTGCAGAGAATAACAGGGTTCACCTGGGATTTCGGGAGCGGTCCACCGAGGGCAATCACTTCAGGTTGAAAATCCAGCCAGGAAGAAGGAGATGAACCAACAGCAGGGGTGACAACAATATGAGGCAGGAGGTCGTGTTCCTGAAGGGCTCGGATGAGTGACCCTCGCCACTGTCTTCTAGATGGAGGTCGGTCTCGGACAGCAAGAGTCAAGTTGGTTTGGACATAGTTGCCCCGAGGATCCCGTAGAATGGAAACGGCAGTTTTTAGGTAAAACTCCTGGACACGATCCTGTAAGGGGAAAGACCAAGTTCGGTATAAAGAGAAGTAGAGCGTGTCCACTGAGGAGCCCCAAGGATGATACGAGCAGCTTTCCTCTGGATAACTTCGAGACGGTTGACAGCAGTCCGACTAATGTTGACGAGGGCAAGGGCGGCGTAGTCGACACAGGAACGGACAAAGGACTTGTACATGGTGAGAAGTACAGGGATGGTGGCACCAAGGGAACCCCTGCACATGGTAGAGAGGGGAGCGATACGCCGAAAGCATATGTCTCGAAGATAGCGGACTTCAGAGATCTGACAACGTGTGCGAGTTACATACACACCCAGGTATTTTGTCTCATTAACCCAGTCCAAGGGCGTTCCTGATAAGAAAAGGGGTGGAGGTACAACACGACCGTGCCACATGGCTTTTGTTTTCGCAGTTGAAAGAAGGAAACCAAGTGAATCACACTCTCTGGAGACCAGATCAAGGGCTTTCTGCATGCTGAGGTAGTCAGGGGCTTGGAGGAGGACATCGTCGGCATATCCTGAGTGGACAACTTCTGTCGGCCACGGGAGAGATGCAATGGAGTGCATGAGAGTGTTAAACAAGGTGGGACTCAGGACTCCACCTTGAGGGGTGCCGAGGTTCATTTCTTGAACAGGAGACATAGAGCCTTCAACGCGAACCCGGGCCTGACGTCCAGTGAGGTAAGAGGCGATCCATTGTAGAAGTCTCCCTTTAACCCCTAACCGCGCAAGTTCAGCTAAAATGAGGGCAGGCTGAGCCGTATCAAAGGCTCCCTTGATATCAAGGAAGACGGAGATGCGGGCAGTCTGATTGCAATAAAAGGAAGCAATGGAGTGTGCTGTGCTGCGATGTTGAATGAAACCATTGAGGGAGTTGTGGAAGCCGCCTATGGTGTGAAGAAGGCGACGATGGAGTATCCTCTCCATCATCTTGCAAACACAGGAGGTAAGACTAATGGGTCGATATTTCCCAGGATCTCCCGGCTTAGGGATGGGGATAATAGTGGCATTTTTCCAGTTGGACGGGAGAACGCCATGTTCATAAGACATATTGTAGAGAGCAAGCAAGGGGCCGTTAGGAATATTAGTACAGGCGTTGAGGACGGAGTAGGTTATCTGATCATCCCCAGGAGAGGTGTCTTTTCTAGAGCGACGAGCACTGTCAAGCTCGAACTGTGTGATGGGATGATCAGTGGGGGCAGGGGAGGTAAGAGCAGCACGAACAACAGGCTCAGACGCATCGATGCGGGCCTGCACTGCCTCCTGCATTGGATCTGGAAGTGCCTCAGGGGAGGAAGCTCGTGCCCAGTCCTCCATTAAAGAGCAGGCAAGGGAGGCGGGGTCAGGGTGGGGAGGAGGCCTCCGTCGAGTACCCCGTATAGCATTAATCCGATTCCATACATAAGAGGGTGACGACTGGAACGATAGAGACCCCGTGAAGGATAGCCAGTCCGCCTCACGTATCCGACGGCGCTCCTGAGTTGCAAAGGAGCACCAATTTTTGAAGTCTTCCCAGTCCTCTGGAGACCGAGACCTGCGTATGGCAGAGTGGAGATCACGGGTTACCTGCCGGAGATGTCTCATGGCAGGGATACGATACCAGTAGTTGGTGGCACTTCTGGGGTGACGGGGAGGGCGTGGAGGGGTAGCGCGATTGACAGAGTCATACACGGCATCAACAAAATCAGCGCTGTAAGAGTCAAGGGACTGGGGGACAACATAGGAATCCGCCCAGGTAGAAAGGTATTGGGTAAAGGAAGGAACAGCATCTTGTGTGAGACGAAGGCGAGGGGATCGATAAGGAGCTGATGTCGGGGCAGAGAAGGAGAGCCTGAGATAGGTAGTAACGGCAAGATGGTCACTATACAGAGCAGGCTCGGTGCAGACGGTAGGATGAAAGGAGGTATGACCGTTCAATAGTAAGCCAACATCAAGGAAACTATGGGGGGGGGGCGAGTAGGATCGTCAGGACAAAGAAAGCGAACATAATCATCCCCATTAAGAAACTGTGAGAGATGTGATCCGTTAAGGGTACATGGCGTGGGATGATCCGGAGTAAGAGTGGGATGGCGGGCATTAAAGTCGCCAAGAACAATAGTGGGAATCCCATCATGGAGGTCGTGAAGAACCTGGGGGTCCAGAGAATCACTCTTGAAATGAACATTGACTACACGAAGAGTCCGGTCACCAAGAGTAAGGGAGACAGAAAGTAATTCAGACGGGGGTCCATGTGAGTCAGGTGAAGGGAGACGAACAGATGGAATGGTGTTACGCACAAGGGTGAGGAGGCCACGAGCCTGCCCACGGTACCGAGGCAGGGTGTAAACAGTATAGCCAGAGAGGCGGAGTGGAGTAACATCGTCTGTGATGGTTTCCTGAAGTAGAGCAACATCTACTTGATGGGAGAGCACAAACTGGGCGAGGTCTGTCCGGCGAGGTCTAAGTCCCTGGATGTTCCATTGTAAGAAGAGGAGGGAACGGCCTCCGGTGTGAGATGAGTCGGAGGGGCTAGACAGGGCTCCAGAGGAGGTACCAAATTCTGTTGAGAAAAATGGAGAGGGAGGAGTGGGAGAGCGAGGGATGGATCCTCCATCTCGGGAGATGGAAGGAGGCGGGTCATCAGGGCTTGCAAAGTGCGCCCCTGTTGGGTCAGGGTGTCCAGAATGAGTTGTTGTTGCTTCTGCAATGTCGCAATTGTTTTCACAAACAAGTCGAGTTGGGCTGAGAGAAGGTTGATTTGCTTGGAGTGGCGATCCAGACGGAGAGTGATTGTTTCCATAGAACCAACTTGGTGTACCTGTACAGGAGCTGGAGGTGGCGGCGAGGATTGCCGAGGACCCGACTGGGCAGGTGATGGTGATAGCGACGGAGAGGGACGGTGAGGGTTCAGTTGAGTAAGAGGTGGTGGTGCTGGTGAGAGACAGCGGGGGTCCGGGTGGGCAGGAGATGGTGGTGACTGTGTGGCAGGGCCGGCAACGACCTTGTTCCAAGAACGGTAGGGAGAGGGAGGGAGGGGAGAAAGGATGGGTGGTGGGGGTGATAGGGGGGATGGTAGAGGAGAGGAGATCAATGGGAAATCCTTGGTGGATGGAAGAGGCGGTGGTGGATAGGAGTGAAGTTTGGTTGACTGGGGCTTCGTCAGAGACGAGGGCGGTGGTACAAGGTAAGTTTTCCCCGGGCGAGTGCCAGGACGCTGTGGGCAATTGGCATTCCAGGCGTGGTGACTGCCATGGCAATTGACACACCGTGGAATAACTGGGATTTTGTTCTGAATTTTCGATTTGCATTCCACTGTTTCGTGAGGACCTGCACAGAAACCGCAGGCGACCATCCTCGTGCACTCCCAGGTGCGGTGTTTCCACGATTGGCAACGACCACAGATTTTCGGGGTTCCGATAAATCGGTCGAGAGGACAGTTGTGAATTGGTCCTACATTCACCTTCGGGGGAGGGGGCCCACCCACCAGCCGATGAGTTCGTTGGATGGACGTTTGGAGACCGGGTTGATGCGGCGTTGCATGTCCAGTAGTTGTGGAGAAGAGGGCGAAGATTGTCGATAGGGATCTCCCAGGGTACGTGGCGAACCATTACCTTGGTACGACGAGTTTCTGGGGTGATGATGGTGAACTTCAGCATCACCTCCCCCTGGGGAGCAGGAAAGCCCACCTGAGTGAGCAGGCGTACCGTCTCGTCCATTTGTGTGGTGACTATCACGGCTGTGGGACCTCGGCGGAGGCGAAGTATTGAGTCCTGAAGTGGAGAGCAGTGACGGAAGAACCAGGTCGTCCGTGTGCTCAGAGGCAAGTCCCGAGGGAAGGCGAGACGACGAAGGCGCGACGGTGCAGGGAGACAAAGGGAATCCCCTATGTCCATCATCGGTGGAGGGTCGGTCATTGAGCCACATGTAAGCTCACTTGGGGACCCCGATGACAGGAGGAGTCCACCCTCTACAGCCCCAGAAGGGGTGCAGGGGGGAGCCGTGGCCCCTGCTGGAGACCCTGACTTCTGAGGTTTCTGCTTCTTCTTTGACGTGTCTTCAAGAAGAAAGTCGTCAGCATCACTGTCACCTACTGCCGCCGTTTCCAACGAACGGGAGCGTTTAACGACGGGCATAGGGCACGTTGGCAACACTGCAGTCAGGTGGAGTGGTAATGACGTCACTGCTACGTCACACTATCACATTGCGCATGCACAAACTTGAAAAACTTTGCTCAGAGAGATCGGGTGGTAGGACCAGATGTTTTATCCCTCAAAAATGACAAAGTCCAGAAGTAAAAAAAAAATATATGCCACTGAGCTGATAACTGGGTCTTACTATAGTTGTTTGCACAGGCTGGGATTGGTAGACTCGCTGAATTCGTCAGAAATACGAATTTTAAGGAGCAGTCTCTTACAGCCTTTGCTGACACTACGCACCCATGCGCGTTCCTGGAGTGCAAATTAAGATGCTTTATCCTGTCTCTGTACTCAAGGTTGCTAATGCCCTGGATTAGTCTTGTCATTCTCCTCTGAATTATTTCTAGGGATTCTATATCCATTCTGTAGTACTGTGACCAGAATTTAACTGTATAATCCAAGTGAGGTCTCTAAAACGCAAGATATAATTTTAGGATAACCTCTCTAGTCTTGTAACTAACACTCCTTTGTATGAACCCAAGTACTTTATTAACCTTGTTTCGAGCAAATACACATTGTTTACTTGGCTTAAGATTCTTACTTGTCATTACTCCAAAATCTTTCTGGCAGTCGGATTTCTCTATAACATCGTTGTTCATCTTGTAGGTTATGTATCTAAGCTACTGGGCCGAGTAGCACCTATGTATATAATTACGTGGCAACACTGCACGTGTTATGTGGCAACATTGCCCCAAGGCTGCCATATGGCAAGGCAGTCTCAGGCTGACTCTGTGGGCCATGCATGGCACACGCTAGTCACCACTTGTAATTCTCCTATCCGTAAATAAATGGACTTCAGTGTTACCCGGTGTTTCCCTACCCATCACTGCCTTCTTCAGGGAACACTTGGAACCTTCATGGCACAGTGAGTAGGATCTGTGAACTTACAAGTATGTAAACAATGGACAGTTAGCCGGCGATGTGCGACTGACGGCGATGTGAGCGTCGACTCTTAGTGTGTTGTGTTGTGTTGCGTTGTGTTTCGCTGCGACATGCAGTGTTGCTCCGTCACAGTGCGTTTTAGTGACGGTGGTAGTGTTAGTGTCAGTGTATTAGTGTGTCTAGAGCTGAGAGTTGAGCATTGGCCTCTTTTTTGTGGTACCCACGGAGCACGCAGGCGTACACCCTTCTCGTGTGACATCCGGGGAGACACTGACGTTCTTGCCTCCGCGGCGGCTCCAGCCTAAGGCCACCGCATCTGCTGTCTGAGACACACACACACACACACACACACGCACGCACTCACGGACAGAACAGTGGACTCTATGCATTATTTCTGCACTGTTTATGTCATATATATGTGGTTCGAGCTGATGAGGCGCCACTTTATATACTAAATAGCGCAGTTCAAGCATACTAAGATGGGTGGTAAGAAGGGACAATGTCAAGATGGGAGACACGACTCCCCACCACCTTCTCCTCTACCGGGCACAGATGGAGCTTCTGCGCCCACCGCCCCTCATCCTTCACCTACAGCGACGGACATTGCCACAATTCTGAGGTGGGTGGACGACAGAAACGAGCGACGCAGAGAGATGGAACTTCAGAGGGAGGAGACACGAAGAGAGGAGGAAAAGTCGCGTTTTGATGCACTATTGGCGACCCTGGCGCTAACCCACCCTCCCTCACTCGCGCACCAAGGCGCCAGTACCCTCCCTCCTCCACCACACCAGCGTCCTCTAGGTACTCTTGCTACTCCAACAGCTCCCAAGGCATCTGTTCAACCCCCACCCGCCCTCTCACCAGACGTCACGTTTTCCAAACAAACAGCTCATCCAACTGCGGATGTGTTTGTCCCTGGAGACCCAGAGAGTTTTGGAGCACACGTTGCAAGTGCCTCCCAATTCTACATCTTCAGTGACGGATGTGCTCGACCTTTTTCAGGAGCGCGTTAAAGGTCGGAATAACGAGGCCTTGCATCGCCGCGCCTTCACCAGCTGCAAGCAGGCGGAGAATGAATCCTTTGACGACTTTTTTGTATGTTTGAAGAGTTTGTCAGAGGAGATCGACGTCTGCAAGGCGCACAGCCGGGAATGTGAGGAAGCCTGGATCAAGCACGGGATCTTGACAGGTGTCAGGCAAGAAGAGTTGGTGCAGCGACTCATCCCCCTGGACGCTTCCTCCACACTCCAGGTGGTAGTGACTGAATGTCGGTCATTCGAGGCCACCAAGTCCGCCACCTCTGCCTTACGGGCCCCACCTGCTGTGAGAGCAATCTCTCAGTACAAGAAGGGTAAGAAGGCGGCCAACAACGTGAAGGCTGCCGCACGTTCTTCCACGCCACCGCCCAGTGCTTCCTGTGGCAGCTGTGGAAAGCAGCATGGCCCCAAGACATGCCCGGCCGCCGACGCACTGTGTCGTGGATGTGACCGTAAGGGCCACTGGTCTAACACAGACAGGTGCCCTGCACGAGGCCGCAAGTGTCAGGCCTGCGGTCGCTATGGACACTACGACAAGTGCTGCCGCCAACCCAAGCCCAAAAGACCGAGACGAGGAGGAAAGCAGGGCACTTCCCTCGGGGTGGTTCGCACTCAGCCCCCTTCAGATGGCCCACGCAGCCCCAAGCAGCAGCGGAGTCACATCAGGAGGGTGAAATCGACCACACGCCCCAGGGCTACCCCTTCCCCCACCATCCGAGTCGCCATCACACACGGTGATGTGTCGGATGACATCGAGGTGATACCGGACACCAGCGCTGATACTACGGTGATTGGGTTGGAGCACCTCCAGAAACTGGGCCTCACCAAACGCGACCTGGGACCACCGCAGCAGCTGCTGTACTACAATGCGGACGGTACCCAGATGCCGGACGCTGTGGGCTCCTTTCAAGCGGAGATCACTTACGGCGACAGGTTGTGTCACGGATGGATCGACGTGCAGCCTACTCTCGCTACACCCTTGTTGTCGTGGGAGCATTGCAAGGAGTTAGGCATGGTGCCCAGAGACTTTCCTGAGCAGATCCCGGCTGCTCGGTACACCGCCAGCAGGGTGTGTGAATCAACGAGCGACGCGCCTGGCGTTGCCGCACAGAGCTGCCCAGAACCTGAGTCCACTCCCACCCACACAGGACGCTCCCCTGCCCAGATCCTGTATGGTCACCCTCTCCGCTCTTGTGTTCCTGCACACGCCAAGGCCTGTGCGAAGGAGTGGCAGACCAGAGCCAACCGCCGCGCCGCTTCACATGCCCAGGACGCCAAGGCTCGGTATGACGACCGTGCCCGCCCTCTTCAGCCACTGGAGATTGGTGCCCTTGTCCGCGTCCAGGACCCGACGACGACACGTTGGGACAAGGTGGGCATAGTGATAGGCGTCGGCCGGTCGCGGGACTACAAGGTCAGGATGCCGAGCGGCCGCATCTGGTGGAGGAACCGCCGCTTCCTCCGGACAGTCCCACCCCCTGCTGCTGGCCCCCTGACCGAGGACGAGTCACCTACACCTCACGAGGATCCGTCCCACAGTGCACCTCGACGCTCGGAGCGACTTAGGACTAAGTAGTCCGCTCAAGACAAAGACTATGAGCGTGAGGGAGGGAGGGAGATGTAGGTTATGTATCTAAGCTACTGTGCCGAATAGCCCCTATGTATATAATTACGTGGCAACACTGCACGTGTTATGTGGCAACATTGCCCCGAGGCTGCCATATGGCAAGGCAGTTTCAGTCTGACTCTGTGGGCCGTGCATGGCACACTCTAGTCACCACTTGTAATTCTCCTATCCGTTAATAAATGGACTTCAGTGTTACCCGGTATTTCCCTACCCAACACTGCCTTCTTCAGGGAACACTTGGAACCTTCACATCTGGTATCCGATTACTCTGTTTACATCTCCTACAGTGTTTCTCAAACTGGGGGTCATGGCCCCCAAGAGGGTCACGGCAAGATTTTAGGGGCGCCTTGGCAGGCTAATGTAAGTAGTATATGTTTGGAGAAAATGTGGAAAGTCTGATTCAATTTTTTTGCTACTTTGCTTTGTTAGGAGAGAAATCTTATTGTTTTTTTTCATTGTGTGTAATCATAATACCCATACGGTACAGTTTTGATATTCAAGTATGGTGCAGCACCTAGTTTTTCATTTCCAACGTATTCTCTCAGATTGCACGATTCTAGTTCCTGTTCAGACAAATTCCTTGATCTCAGAACGATTCTGCTGCCAGAGTCCACTATGAAGAAAAATCTTTGACTGTTCTGGTGCTCAATGTATCAGTCATATCCAAAAGTTAGTGAGATCGCACTTCGAGTCATCTTGCCATTTTCTACTACTTATTTATGTGAATCTGGTTTCTCCGCCCTTCTTCAAATAGAGAATAAAAGCCGAAACGGGTTACATGTGGACCCAGACATGAGATGTGCTTTGTCAGTGACTCATCCTCGAATCAGTCGACTGACTAAAAGGAAACAATGTCATTCATCCTATTGAACTGTAACAAAATATGCATTCTGTTTGATGATTGAAAACATTAAAATAAAGGGAGAACCAAAACAGTTTATTTTCATCATTATTTGTGAGGGGCTTGGGAGAGAACTGAAGGGGGGCCACGAGGATGTTGAGAGTTTCTCATGGGGGGAATGAAGTGAAAAAGTTTGAGAAACACTGTCCTAGACTGAGTACTTTATATTTGTCCACATTGAATTTCATCTGCCATTTTTCAGACCATTCGAAAATTTGTTTACATCTTCCTGTAGTTCTTCTGCGAAGTCCTAGTCAGATTTAATTACACGTCCTATTTTAGTATTATCAGCAAATTTACTTAGGTTGCTCTCTGCGCCGATATCTATGTCGTTTATATATGTAATAAATAATAATGGTCCATACTGAGCCTTAGGGTACTCCACTAGTGACGTTGCTCCAATCGGATTTAGTGCCGTTAATGCTCACCTGCTGTTTCCTGTACTGTTACCACTCCCTAATCCATTTTAGAATATCTCCTTCAATACCATGAGCCTTCGCTTTTCTTATTAGTCTTTCGTGGAGGACCCTGTCAAAGGCTTTGCTAAAGTCAAGATATATCACATCATAGTCGTGCCTCTCGTCCACTGTTTAGAAAACAGTTGAAAGAATGTTAATAGATTAGTTAGTCATGAACGCCCGCTTGTGAAACCATGTTGGGAGTCTTGTTCGATTTGTGCTTCTCCAGCTGATTTCGAATAGAGCTTGAAATTATTGCTTCCACTAATTTGCCTACAATTGATGTTAAATTGATTGGACGGTAGTTAGAGGAAAGTGATCTATCTCCCTTCTTGAAAATCGGTATTACATTCGCGAACCTCCAGGATTCTGGTGCTACACCCGCTTTTAAGGACATGTTAAACAACTTTGCCTAGGGCATACTAAGCTCTTCCTTACATTCCTTTAATACTCTGGCAAATATCTAATCGGGACCTGGTGACTTATTAGGCTTTAGCTTGTCTATTTGCTTACTAATGTCGTTACTAGTGACTACTATCTCACTTAATCTATTTCTTTCACTATCTCTGTATATAGTCGGTGCCTCGGGTATCAAGTTTAAATTTTCGGTGGTGAAAACTGTTAACAAATATTTATTCAGATTATTGTTCATTTCTCCGTCGTTATCAGTTAGCTCGCCGGTATCCGACTGTATTGGTCCAATCTTTTCTCGTGTTTTAGTTTGATACATTTGAAAGAATCCCATCGCCTCTCATTATTCCTCTTCACTTTTCTTATCTCGGTCTAAACCTTGATCTTATAATAATCTGGTTATCTCCAACATCTGGCTGGCCATGGGGCGATACTGTGTGTGACATTTGACAGAGAAAGACAATCCTAAAGAAATGATGGATTAGTTGGAAGTGCATCCGTAAAAAAAAAATATTTACTTTATACCTTACGTCAATGTTTGGCAACTATGGTTTCAGTCACGACAATGTCCTCAAGGCTGGTTCGGGGAGAGAAGCTCTGCTCACTATACTGAATATTATTTATCAAACGTGTCAAAGAGTACATTATAAATCATACTTGCTTAAAAAAAATACACTGAGTGAAGCTCTTCGAGTATCATAACATCAGAGTACACGAACCATCAATTTCAAAGCATAGCTTACGGGAACAAAACAGACTGGGCATTGGTGAGGTCACGAGGGATGGGGCGGGGCGGGGCAGGTCGGGTGGGATGGAGCGGGGATGGAAGGGTAAGGAGGGTGAGGTGGGGATTAGGACAGGGAGAAGGATGTAGGTTATAAGACTTGTTAGGTTAAAACTAGGAGTGCAGTGCTGCCGAAGCTCACCGGAGCACCGCTCCGGCACCTCTGTTTTGATCAATCAATCAATATACGCCGACGCCTTGTTTCCTCCCGGGAATTCCACAACAAGGGGTGGCCAAATTAGGGTGTGTCAATTTAGGGGGTGAACTGGCTAAATTGAAAATCGAGTAATTTGGTAGCAATTTATTGTAGTCTTTAAGCATGCAAAACAATATTCTGGCATAAATTTTTTTTTATAATAAGTCCTACCTACATCAAATGGATTTTTAAATGTACATATTTGTGAATTTATAACATAACCAGCGTTTGCACACATGTTACTGTTTCAAGTTTCAAATTATTATATTTTATTATCCGTAGTCTATTTGAAAGTAACCAATGCCTTCATACTCTCTTTGCTTTGGTTTCTTGTCATCAGTAGTCTGCTTGCTATTTGTGCTTTGATGTAACCTTCTCGCCTCTCGTGGCTGTAAACATGGCCCGCTGCTTCTGTGACCATTTTCACACATCTCTCCACACTTTGAGTGTGGGAAGGCCACTTCGGCACCTGCATTGGAGTCTCTTTAAGGTTTCTCAATTCTTGGCTAGTTAGACTTGTTGTCAATGGTGGCTCTAAGACTTCCAAACTCAAGTCAACCAATTCTGACAATTTGGTGGCATTGACGTTTATTGGGGGAACTTTTCTTGAATGAAACGAACAGTCTTCCAACTGGTCGTCATCTATTAGCGTTCCTCTAATCTTTAGAATGACTTCTACAGCCTCGGTTCGGAGATTGGTACATTGACTGCAAAGCATTGCTTGCAAAACTGCTTCTGATCGAGCATACCAAGCGGACCTTCTTGCCACAGGTAACACGATGTCCCTCACTACCTTCCTCTGTGTTCTTACTAGCTGCAATTGAAACAAAAGGTGATTGGGCCCATCCACCCACATAGGATTAAGTTTCACACTAAACCACTGGGGAAGATAAACTCCAATAATAAATTCAACAATTAACCTCAAATTCTTCAGCACTTTGCCCTTCAATTCGTGTTTGGAAATCCAAATCCTGCAGAAACGAAGAGCTGTAGTTAACCAACGGCTGTGACTGACAGGTCCAATCTCCAAGAGAGCCAATGACTGAGGCACTTCTCCTGATCTTATTGCTTGGGCAATACGATAAGCATAGGATTGATCTGTGCTGAGATCTTTGATGACTCCTTCAGACAACGCCGGAAGGGGAGGGCCAACTTCGACCTTTGGAAAGGTTGTATTTATTTCTAGTTGTGTTGCTTCATCCAGCATGATGCCAAGGGGACCTGACCACTTGTTGTTGCTCTTTGTAGGACCATCAAGTTCCTGGATGAGATGACGAAGAGGTAGCTCGCCTGTATGTAAATCACATACAATCCAAACAAGTCTTCTTCCTAGTTTTTTCTCTAAATGCGTCATTACACCCCCCTGCCATCCGGTGTTCACTGCAGTTGAATCTCCACCAACAGCCTGCAGTGAACTGCCAAGTCCTCTCTCCTGAACCCAACATAAAATATGATCAGCAATGACCTCTGCATGTTTCTTCCCTTCTACTTCAGTTTTGGGAGCAAAGTGAAACAAAAACCGACCACCAGGCTCAGAACAGACAGAGTAGTGTTCTTCTTTGATGAGACCTGGAAACTTTCTGTTCACTCCCTCTACTTCTAGCAAAACTTTTGTGTCATCTATTCTTCCATCAAACAAAAGACAGGAGAGCCCTCCCTCGCTTAAATCTTTTTCATGCTGATCAGATATTTCCTTCATTATTTTTTCTTGTGCTCTTCTAATTTTATTATGATCTATCACCAAAGATACATCCTCTCGGCTGATGAGGCCTGCATCTATCCAAGCGGCAGTTGCAATTTCTGCAGCCTCACGAAGTCCAGCATGGTGGCGAATACTAGCTAAAGCAATGTTTGAAATATTTCTTGTGTTGTATTTCATTTTCTTTGGTAAAGGTTCAGATGGCTCTTTGGAACTATCATCTGATGTTGCTTCCTGTTCATCAGAAGAACTATCAAAGAAGTGATAAACATCTTGACACAGCTCTTCCTCTCTTTGGATGGCTTCTTCACTCTTCATTTTCTTCTTTTGTTCCCTCTCTCGGATTTGTTCTCTCTTCTTGGCATTAGCAATCTGCTTCTTTGTTTCTGAATAATCTATTGAACCCATTTGCATACTTCCTTGGCCTTCTGCCTTTGTCCTCTGTGCCTTTATAAATTCAAGCTCTAAAACAGGGATCTTCTTTTCACGAGGACAACCACAATCAATGTGGGAATTATTTTCTCTCTTACCTGAGTGAGAACAGTTGGATTCAGAACATAATTGTATGGAGCACTTGCAGGTCAAAATGTCAAACAGAGTATCAAGTGTGTGCAGAAATTCATTTTTCCTGGCCAAGTTTCCTTTACCAAGTGATGTTTCAACTGCTTTGTGCCATAATTTCGTTAGTTTTAGCTCAATAGTTCGACACTGATTAATCACAGGTGGTTTGAATAGTGCATTAGCTTTTGTCCATTGATGCAGAAGAGGGACTATCATGTCATTTATGAGTTCTTTATCTGTATAGTTCCTTCTGTCCTTTGCATTTTTTTCTCGAAGGAGTAACCCTAATCTTAGCATGTCTCTCACTGTTGGAAGTTCTGATACAGGAAGCTCCTTCCCTTTACCAACTAGCAGGCTCAAGTGGGTTGACAACTGACTTCTTGTCTTCAATTTTGACATCTTCACACTATCTGACAAATAGAAAAATATTTCAATGTTTCATAATTCAATTGTTGTTTCAAAAAATATCAATTTGTTTATCAAAAATGCTGTAACAGAAATAACATAATAATTTCTTAGAACATAATGTTTTATACAATGATATAAGTAACTGCGACAATCAATATGCCCTACTTACAATAATTAAAATGTAGAATTCGTCTGGTAGAGTAGGTGCAAGTGCAATGAGAGCAAACCACCGTCTATGATATCTAGAAGGAGAGTGAGCCGGGCGCCTTATCCTCACGCTTGGTACAAGTCAAAACAAGAATTAAACTGTCCCACACGGAGAGCCTGTTCATGTTCATGTTCTGACATGCATATTGTACACAAGCTATAGAACCATAAAATACTCCATAATCCATATGCTTACATGAGATTAGTTAATATCAAGTGAATAATTCTAATCAAGTCTCATTAATTTGTTGAAATACTGATATTTGAAACTTTAAGGTATAATTGATGTAGGTGAGGGTTATTTCAATTCATTTTTGTTTGCTAATCTCAAGTTTAGACATAAAGAGGCACAATATTTTGACTACCAAATTTGATTTTTAACATGTTGACAAAATTGACACACCCTAGTGGCCATGGCAGAAATGTCTCCAGACCATTTTATCCTTGCACACCTCACTTGCTCTCTCAAACACTCTTCTTCCCTTCCCGCTCTCTGTTCAATAAACTCTCTAACTCAGTGGTTCTCAAACTCGGGGTAATTACCCCAACTGGAGTAAAAACTACATTTTGGCTGGGGTAATATGCTTCTGTTGGCACGGTGGGGTAACCTCGTATGATGGAGCTGCCATGCACAGGCCAACCGGCCTATTGCAGACTCCATATTTTCTTATGTTCTTATGTTCTTAACACTTATAACACTTACGTTTGCCGCATCTGGCAACTTGTGAAGTATTCGCCTCAAGTTGCCATTAGTCACTAGTGATTAGATTTATTTAAATTGAGTCAGTTTACTGTCCGTATCACTCCAGAAGCCGCAGTGAGTGGGTATATGTTGTGCAGTGACTCTGTGATTGGAGGTAACGAAAGCTTGGTCACATTGTAATTTTCATAATACCTGATACTACAGTATATTGGTGAAAACAATGAGTTAAGAGCAAGAAGCAGTGGGATACCCAACTCTAATGACTCGGGCTATCGACGTACTTCTTCCATTTCCCAAGACCTATATGTGTGAACTTGGGTTCTCGGCAATGTACCACATCAAGTACAAGACTAGAAACCGGCTCGTTCCAAGCTCAGATATGAGGCTGGCTCTGTCAAAGACTAAACCACGCATCCAAAATCTGGTGTCGACAAAACAAGTTCATCCATCTCACTAAGACTAAGTCTATAACAGCACTGTAACTGTAGCACTATTTTTTATTTTTGTATAAGACAGACTAGAATTGTACACTTGTGTTTTGTATAATACACTTTATTGAATAGAATTGAGGGGTAAAATTTGTAAGTATATTAATTATGTCAACTTGTGCTTTGTATAATAAACATGGAATAAAAAGTGAGGAGTAAAATTTTACGTTGGGGTAATTCGAACCTGTCAGACTTTAAATAGGGGTAAAACTGGAAAAAGTTTGAGAACCACTGCTCTAACTCTTTTTTTCCCAGGTGGCAATTGGTCTACCCCTCCCAACATTCCCCTCTCTCTTGCTATCATAAACCTTTTTGTCAGCCTGTCTTCATGTATCCTCGGCACATGTCCATACCACCTTAGTGTATTCCTCTTCATCCACTCCACCACACCACACTTCACACATGAAGTTATACTAAGCTCTATATGTTACTATAAATCTATATCAATCAAGCAATCAACTTTATTTTGCATTAATAATACATATACAAAACCGAATATATCCTCATATAATTAATCTCTCCTTCAGATCAGCTTACATTTCATGACTTATCAATATTGTAGAAAGACTTTGATAACAGGTGCACTTCTAAACACTTAAAAACAGTACTTCCTCGCATAAGAGCTATAGATATGTGACCAATATCGAAAGGATAAGCACATTAGACTACTACTAGATCAAATATTATATATATATATATATATATATATATATATATATATATATATATATATATATATATATATATATATATATATATATATATATATATATATATATATATATATATATATATATATATACAGTATATTAGGTGGTCCTTATTTTTCAACTTTGGAATTTTTTACCACAGACCCTGCTAAAAGTGTCCATTTAGGACAAAAACATTGTGTGTAGAGTTATTTTTAAATATATTAATATTTAGAGGTTGCTCAAAGCTGTCAAAAATTAAGTAATCGATGTAGTCGATTACTTTGTAGCCGATTACGCCCACCACTAGTGCGTCGCATTTGGCACGATTGTGGTGAGTTTTTGCTGGTCGTGATTGATGATTGGGGAAATTAGAAACAGTTCTGCAGAGTATTCTCATTATTAATTTATATTAATAGTTAATTTCTTTATTCCTCAGGTCAAAATGGCTAATGCAGGAGTAAAAACACGAGAAAATGTGTATTTGATAAAGACATTATGTGATGACATTACAGGGGCTAAGTTACCTTCAAACAGGCAAGTGTTACAGTATTTTTTAAGCCTGCATCGCATACAGAAAAAACCCATCAGAGTGGCAGCTGGGGAAGTCACAGACAAAGTTCTTCAATTTTGGACAAAAGCAAACATTCCCACACACCACAAACCAGATTGTGTGAATCAAGTGCACAAAATGTTTGACAAGTGGAGTAGTTTGAAAAAGAACTCTTCAAGAAAGACAGAAACTCAAAAGCAGAAAGAGAAAGAGTTCACTGATACATTTGAAGATCTCTTTGACATTGCACATGTGAATGCTTTGAATATGATGACAGTTCAGGAGGATAAGGATTTCTTAATAGCGCAACGAGAAAAAGGGCGTCGTGGGGCAATGTCATCTCTTGACAAAGTATTCCTGAAAAGACAGAAACGACGAGAAAAAACTCTCAAGAAAGCAATGAAAAGGAAGTTGGCTGCAGACAGTGCAGAGGAAGAAGCCAAAAAATGCCAGGCCACCGTTGTCTTGGACAGCAGTAGTACGTCTTCTTCTGAGGAATCCAACCCAGTTCCTGGCCCATCAGCACTTCAAACTCCACCTACTGTCAAGAAGCGTGGGCGAAAAGAAGTTCTAACTCCAGAACTTTCTGCAGCATTAGATCGGACCAAGTCATCAGATAGAATGGCCATGCACATTGTCACCCAAACTGCTCGGAGTCTGGGCCATGATGTCAGTAAATTGATTCTGAATCGATCAAGCATCAGGAGGAAACGTCAGCATCATCGCAGTAGCAGGGCAGCTGAAATCCTTTCAAACTTCAAACCAGAATCAGTTTTAATTGTTCACTGGGATGGTAAATTGATGCCTGATTTGACGGGGCATGAGGGCCATGTTGACAGACTCCCTGTTCTTGTCTCAGGCAATGGCACCTCCCAACTTCTTGCTGTTCCAAAACTTCCCTCTGGTACCGGTGATGAACAAGCAAAAGCTGTTGTGAAGGCTTTGCAGCAATGGCACATTGTAGACATCGTGCATGGCATGTGTTTTGATACAACAAGCTCAAATACTGGTCACCACAAGGGTGCGTGTGTCAAAATTGTGCAGTTGCTGGGTCGTGATTTGCTATATTTTGCCTGCCGCCACCATGTACTAGAACTTGTAGCTGGAGCTGCTTTCGAAGCTGTAATGGGGCACTGTCGCGATCCCAATATCCTTTATACCTGGGGAGTGAAACCTATCCCAAGTATAAAGGATATTGGGATCGCGACAAGTGGGGGCCTGTGTCCGGGAACTAACCACCATTGTTGTGTCATATCAAGTGTTGTTACTCGCCAGGTGTTGTTTCATCGCTAAGTATTTTTGGATGCAAGTTGCTGTGTTCACAGTGTTCATTTATATTGCTCCTGTTATTGCTTAAGCTACTGGTGAGTTAACCCTTATCTTGTGTACCAGGTGTTTGGTTAATCCCTTGCTGTGTTTCACAGTTGATTGCATTTTGATATTATTAATTAGCTAGCTAGTTAGCTTACCTGCCACGGTTACTTTTTTTTCGCTACTCGATTTTGAGTTCAACATGTTTGACCTGGAAATCTTTTTGGCTTCACCTTCAGCCGAAGTACTGAAGGGGCTTACTAAGGCAGAGTGGCAATCCCTCGCTGCTTATTATGAAGTAGAAGGCCGCTCTTCCATGAATAAGGCTAGGTTAGAAGAGGCTGTCCTCAACTACCTTATTGACAATGAAATCATAGCCCAACCGTCGGGAAATTCAGAGGAAATTGTTACACCAAGTAATTTGGCCTTACAAGTTGAACTCAAAAGACTCGAGGTGGAGCTGGAAACTCTCAAACAACGAGGTTTGGCTCAAGGTAGTAATACTTCAACATTCAGTGTAGACAAATGTCTCAACAGTGTTCCTAAATTTAATGAGGAAGAACCAGACAAGTTCTTCTCTCTTTTTGAGAAAATTACCCGACTTAACAAGTAGCCTGTTTCTCAATGGTCTCAACTTATTTATAGATCTTTCACTGGTAAAGCATTAGATGTGTTTTCTGCCCTCTCTGAGGATCAATGTCTAGACTATGCCCTTGTTAAGTCCGCGGTTTTGAGCGCTTATAAACTTGTTCCTGAAGCCTACCGGCAACAGTTCCGTAACTGCCGGAAGACTGACAAACAAACATTTGTGGAGTTCTTCAGGCAGAAACAGGTCCTTTGTCGGAGGTGGATTGAAAGTGAGTCTGCCCATGTAGAACATGACAAGCTTGTTGAACTAATCCTGCTAGAGGAGGTTAGAAAGTGTATCCCAGGCGACATTCGAGCACACTTGGATCAGAGAGGTATCTGTACCCTGGCTGATGCGGGTCCAGTGGCTGACCATTATTCCTTAACTAATAGAAATGTAAATTCATGGTCTTATGCTCCCATGTCCCAGTCCTTCACTTCCTTCAAGCGGCCCACACCAACATCTACACCGGGGTCCCTGCCTCTTGTCATACCGACCCGACCCTCAGGTTCTGCATCATCTACCCCGGGTGAGCCCATGGTCCATGGGACAGTTGGATCTACTCCTACTGGTGAGAGAAACTCTAGTTGCAGGTACTGTAAGAAGCCAGGACATGTCATCAGCGACTGTCTCAAGTTAAAGAAAAGAAATTCCTCTCACCAAGGATCCCCCGCTCTTTTGGTCAGGGTGGCCGAGCAATCGGAGAAATTATTGGAGCCCTGTGTCACTGCCCTCAGTCAGACTGTTGCCCTGGATGCTTCCCCCTCTTCTATGATATCAACCTTTGAACCATTTTGTTCTCCTGGTTCCTTAGCTTTGGATCAATTCAGTCAACCCACTTCTGTTAAACTCTTGAGAGACACAGGCTCAGCCTTATCTCTTGTTACTAAAGAAGCTGCTCCATTCCTGGATTCATGCTATACTGGTAGCTGGGTGCTTGTGAACGGTTTGACCGGTGGGTCGCGTATTCCCCTTTGTCAAGTGTACCTGCGGTCATCCATAAAGTCAGGTTATGTCACATTAGGAGTAGTAGATAGCTTACCTGCAGAAGTGGTCTCTCTATTGATAGGAAATGACCTCGTTGGCGACATGATGTTCCCTAATGTTGTGATCTCATCTTGTCCCACTGCCGAGAATAATACTGTGCAGTTAGAAGTAGACTTTCCAGGGTTGTTCCCTGCGTGTGCTGTGACCCGTAGCATGAGCCACAGTACAGAGGTAGAAGAGACTAGTGAAGTTGATGAAGTTTCCCTCCAGGACTGTGAGAAGTCCGAGGATAATCTTATCCAGCCGGACCATACTGATCTTGGTCTCAGTGAATTTTTTGAGGATTCCCCACAACCAGATAACCTCCAGATTAGTTCTGATGGAGATAGGAACCCAGATGTCACTAGTTTTGGTTCCTCTCCCATCACTAGGAGTAAGTTTATTGAGCTACAAGCAGGGGATCCTGAGCTAGCAAGTTTTCTCAATAGGTCAGTTACTGAGACAGAAGCTGAGCAAGAATCAAATTGCTACTACACTAGGTCTGGTGTATTAATCCAGAAGTTCCGTCCCTCCAATTCTCCTGCCAATCGCCCTTGGTTAGTTCATCATCAAGTTGTTATTCCCAAACCTTTGCGGCAGGACATACTTAGTATCGCTCATGATGGGGTGGGTGGTCATTTAGGAGTTAGGAAAACCTATTCAAAAATTTTATCCCAGTTCTTTTGGCCTAGGATGAAGAAAGACGTCAGCTCTTACTGTCGCACTTGCCATGATTGTCAGGTAGCGGGAAAACCGAACCCCAGTGTTAAACCATTCCCTCTGCAGCCTATCCCAGTCATTGAAGAGCCCTTTAGTAAGGTGGTCATAGATTGTGTCGGTCCCTTACCTAAGACCCCTCGTGGTCATCAGTTCTTGCTAACCATTATTGATTGTGCAACCCGTTATCCTGAAGCCATTCCCTTGCGCCGCATCACAGCGAAGAATGTTATCAAAGCCTTAACCCACTTCTTCACTCAAGTAGGCCTTCCTACAGTGGTGCAGTCAGATCAGGGTTCCAATTTTACTTCCCGGTTGTTTAATCAGGTAATGCAAACCCTGGGAGTCCGGCAGTTGAGGTCTTCGGCCTATCACCCTCAGTCACAGGGGGTGGTAGAGAGATTTCACCAGACACTAAAACTCATGTTGCGCACCTTCTGTCTGGAGACTGGGAAGGATTGGGACGAGGGAGTTGACCTGCTTTTGTTTGCTGTTCGGGACAGTAAACAAGAGTCGCTAGGATTCTCGCCCTTCCAGCTCGTCTATGGACATGAGGCGCGAGGGCCTCTTAAGGTGTTAAAAGAGTGTTGGTTGAGTGATCAGAGCGCGACGCCCTTAGCTTCATATGTGGTCCAATTCAAGGAGAAGTTGCGTCTGGCTGTAGAACTTGCCCAGTCCAACTTAAGGTGTGCTCAGGTGAAAATGAAACTGCATTTTGATAAGGCCCATCAGGCAAAACCTAGAGAATTCCAAGTGGGGGAGCAGGTGTTGGCCTTCCTGCCCTTACATGATCACCCTTTTAAATCCAAATACAGTGGTCCATATGAAGTACTAGAAAAACAGGGGTCCGTGAATTATGTGATTAGCACCCCTGAACGGCGTTAGAAAAAACGCCTTATCCATGTCAATCTTTTAAAGTCATATCATGTTCGTAACGAAACCCTGGGAAAAGCAGTTGCTTGTGTTGATCAATCCTTGCCAACTTGTATCATTGTGCCAGAGTGTAAGGATGATAAAGATCAGTGTTTTTCTGAAATAATGAATGGGTCTAGTGTAAAAGTGGAAAACTCTACTATCTTGGAAGACCCCAGTGCTAAGTTGTGCCATCTCTCTAGTGACCAAGCCAATAATATAAAGTCTCTATTACAGGAGTATCTTATTATAGTTGGTGATTACCCACTGTCTTGTTCAGTGCTGGAGCATGACGTTGAGACCAGTGGAGCCAAGCCAATCCAACAGCGTCCCTACCGTCTTAATGCCTTCAAGCAGGAGAGTGTGCGAGCCGAGGTACAGCATCTTCAAGAGCTAGGCCTCGTCGAACCCAACATCAGTCCATGGGCATCCCCTGTTGTTCTAGTTCCAAAGCCGAATGGGTCAATGCGGCTGTGTGTGGATTATCGCAAGGTGAATGCTGTCACTGAACCCGATGGTTATCCCTTGCCACGCATCGACGACGTGATCGACGATCTTGGCCAGGCCAGGTACGTGACCAAGTTGGATCTCCTCCAGGGCTACTATCAGATAAGACTGACTGAACGCTCCAGGGCCATCTCTGCTTTTGTCACTCCTGAGGGGTTGTACCAATTCACAGTCCTTCCGTTTGGTATGCGGAACGCCTCTGCAACCTTTCAACGCCTCATGAATTTCATCACTTCTGGTCTGGAAGGTGTCCGCTGTTACCTAGACGACCTCATCGTCTTCAGCAGTTCCTGGGACGATCACATGAGTCGTCTACAAGCCCTCTTCTCCGTACTGGCTGCAAGCAAGCTGACGGTGAACCTCGTCAAAACTGAGTTCGGCCATGCCCACGTCACTTTCTTGGGGCATGTGGTCGGACAAGGGGAAGTCCAGCCTATAGCAGCCAAAATTGAGGCAATTCAACAGTATCCAGTGCCAGGCGATAAGAAGAGTGTGATGAGGTTGCTGGGTATGGCGGGGTACTACCGCCGTTTTTGTCCAAACTTCTCCTCCGTTGCCTCTCCCATGACTGACCTGCTGAGTGGCAAGAAAACCTTCAAGTGGACTACGGCTTGCCAGGAATCTTTTGATAATCTTAAATCCCTGCTGGCAAATGCTCCTGTACTACTTGCACCTGACCTCCAGAAACAGTTCACTCTCCATGTCGACGCCAGTGAAATTGGCGCCGGTGCTGTGCTTCTGCAAGAGGGTGAGAGTGATCAAGTGCTTCATCCGCTGTGCTATTTTTCTAGAAAATTTAACAAATATCAAAGAAACTATGCCACCATTGAAAAGGAGGCTTTATCACTGATCATGGCACTAGAAAACTTCAAAGTATATATTGGCAGCACTGCTTATCCCGTTCAAGTGTTCACTGATCATAACCCACTTACTTTTGTTGACAAGATGAAACATACCAACCAAAGACTTTTGAGGTGGGCTCTATCACTTCAGCCCTATAACTTGAACATTTCCCATATCCGCTAGTTAACAGAACGTGTTGGCTGATGCACTTTCTCGAGTCTGATTATTTAGAAACTATGTCTATATGCAAATTATTTTTTTGTTTTATTTTCATTGAGTACCTTGTGTTTATATTATGAATTATTTTGCTTCATATTGATTTAAACCAATTGTGTTAGTTATTACTTTCACTGTGTAGCTGTATATCCATTTTCGCTTCAAGTTAGTTGTAAGCTCACTTTTTGGGGGGAGGTGTCACGTGCCTGTGGCGCTCGGGAACTCGCATAGCGTGAGGCATATGTTCACGCCTCCATTTCACACAAGCTATTAATAATTTGTTAATTGTACTTATTATATTATTATTGTTCTTAGTTACTTAGGTTAATTGTATATTTATGTATGTTATTAAAATGCATCATTGTGTTACTCTGTTAAGTCAAATCAAGAGTAGTATTAATTAATTATATAAATTATCTAGCAAATGTCCTGGATCACGTGATATGAGACCTGCTCCTCCACGGCGTGCCCCACGCTTCCCCAGTAGCGAAAACCGTGGCATATGGTAGACGTGTCCATTCGTTCTCTAGCCTTGACCCTTGTCTAGTGCCTTGTCCAGTCTTCTGCAATGCCCTAGGGGTATCAGGTATTAGTGACACGTTTAGTTAGGCCTAGGAAGGGATCCTGGTGGTAAGGAATCTCCTGTTTGGTAGGAAATAACTATTTTGTAGGGATTGTTGTATATATATATTTTGTATGTCTGTGTAATATAGTTATGTTAAGTAGTATTCGTTTGGTCTAACTCCTTACGGTATATTTTCACCCTTCCAGCATCACTCTTATTTTAATATACAATTACTTATTCCCTTAAATTCTTGTTTGCTATAGTCAGTACTCCCTTTAGAACATAAATTGAATTAAATAATTATCTTCCCTTTTGTGACTTACTTATTTCAACTTGTTCATACTTATTCAAGTACATTTAGTTGAGTAGGTTTTTGTGGGGATAATTATTGCCGTGTTCCCTATTTGTTCCTTTATTTGATAATAACTTGGGGTAGGTTTCACTCCCCAGATATAAAGGATATTGGGATCGCGACAGGCACTCAGCTGCTCCTGACATACAGCTGTTCAGAAGATTCCAAGCCAAATGGGAACAAATTGACAAGCAGAAGTTTGAAGACTCCTCCACCGACGATCTGGCAGAAGAATCGGTCAGAGCTGTTAGGGACGATCTAACCAACTTCATTGAGAAGGCTCTATTGGAGACACAGCTTCGAGATGATTATCGAGAGCTGCTAGAGCTGGCCTCCATCTTTCTTGGCACATCACCTTCTCGGGGAGTACGATTTTCTGCTCCTGGTGCAATGCACCAAGCACGATGGATGTCAAAGACCATTCATTCCTTCAAAGTGTGGTTATTCCGTTCTCAGTTTAAGCTTACTCCAAAGGAGAACAGAGGACTAAGATATTTTTGCATTTTCTTTGCCCGAATATATGTGAAGGCTTGGACAACTGCTCCACTTGCTGCAAAGGCACCAAAAGGAGATCTGATGTTGCTTAAAGCTCTACAAGACTACAGTACCATCAGCGATGCCATATCAAAGGCAACTTTCCACAAAATGATGAGACACCTCTGGTACTTGTCAGAAGAGTTGGTTGCATTGGCCTTCTTTGATGACGATGTTCTCCCAGCAGTGAAGGACCGCATGTTGGAAGCTATGGACATCGTTATTGGAGAAGAAAAGCATGTCAAACGAGTTACAATCAATTCAGACACACTCCAAGTGAAGAACCTATATGATTTCACGACAAAGAACACAAAGTCATTTTCAAAAAGCTCAACTTGAATACAGATTTCCTGGCCCTCCCAGTAGAACAGTGGAAAGATGATCCTGGCTTCCAAAATGCAAAAGCCAGTGTACAAGCTTTGTCTGTGATCAATGATCATGCAGAAAGAGGAGTAGCCTTAGTCCAAGATTTCTCAGGCCGCATCACCAAGGACAAACAGGAACTGCAGTATCTACTGCAGGCAGTTGCTGACCACAGGAAATCATTCCCTAATGCCCTCAAGCAGACCTTACTGGGCGACAAAGAGTGAGACTGGTCCTCATGCGACCCTTGCATTAAGCAGCTAATACCCACTTAGACTAAGTGGGGGGGGTGGGGGGCCCAGGCTTGGAAATGGCTAGGAAATGATGTGTTATGAACATTAAGCATAGGCATAATATTGTTAAATTTCACTTGACTTGAGCAACCTCTAATTATTAGGATATTTAAAAAATATTTTACAGGCAACGTTTCTACCCCAAATGAAAACTTATGCCAGGGTCTGTGACAAAAACATGGCAAATTTTGTTTTTTGCCCCAAAATAAGGACCACCCAAAAAATATATATATATATACATATATATATATATATATATATATACAATCAACACCTCAACCCGCCAGGATTCGAACCCATAGCCCACGAGCCCATGACTGTGACCGGGGAACGCTAACTGCTGGACCACCAGGATACAAAAGCAGTCCTAGACTCTGTTATATTTCACACAAAGCCTGTTCAACGAGCTTATGGCGCCGTGAACCTCTAATGGGGACTACCCGTATCACGTAGGTGGTCAAAGTAACGTTTTACCAAATCCTGGCGGGTTGAGGTGTTGATTGTATGTAGAAGTCCACGTGCTTTATTGGGCTACTGAAATATATATATATATATATATATATATATATATATATATATATATATATATATATATATATATATATATATATATATATATATATATATATATATATATATATATATATATATATATATTAAAATGCACTAAGGACACTGAGAACGTTACAAATCGCCGGGGACACTGACGAATTATATTAAGCACTGAACATATTCTGAGGAGTGTTTTGCTAGTAACAATTCGCACATGCAACAATGAGGAATATATATGTGAGTTGCTCAGATGACACACTAAGACACTTTTCACTGTTCTTTACTGCACACGGTTAAACAATACTCGAACTGAATTAAATGAAGGGAGAGACGTGCCAGGTGTAATGGCTAAGCGCGGGAGGGCGTGGGTTCACGTTAAGTACGCTGCTACCAGTGTAATGAGGGGGGGTTTTGCGTAGAAAGTATAGATAGGGGGAATTTCTTAAACCTACCAGTGTAATGAATAGGAACTCGTACAGGAGATATAGGTAGAATATTTATAGTTGTAGGAATAAAAAGTGAGGAAGTTTGGTAGCGTTGCCCCAGCGTTGGGGGGGTGGGGGGGGGCTCACTTTCAGGTGATCCAAATATTTAAAATTATCGTTTTAAGGAGATGGGCTGTTACAGAGCTGAGTAGTTTACGAAGATATTAAGTGAGCATTCATGTTGTTTATGTGAGAAATTATCAATGAACTTAGCAAGTTAGTTATTGTGTGAAAGATTGACTCATTGTTGGAGCCAAGACAACCCCCCCCCCCCTCCCATGAATTAAGTACAGCGGCTAGTGTATTGTGCATCTCATACTCATCCAGTGAACGGTAGCTCAAAAGGATTACAGAGTAGAGGTCACAAAGGGTGTGTATAACAGACATCAGTGGTCAGGATATTATGACATTGAATATTACTGAGAATTTCAACCACATTCTTTGTTTAGTTCTGTACATAGAAGGTGACTAATTCGCAACACCCTCAGGAGAGTCTCGTGTTCCGTTTATACCCCCTTATGCTAACAGGAGGAGCTGGGTTAACATCTTAGAAGTAGGAGGAGCGAAGGGAGGCGTAGCCGTAGGTGATGGGGCAGAAGGTCCTAGCGGCCACATCGTAGATACTGTCCCTACCAATCACGACGGGTTCTTGATGGCTGTATAGATCCCACACGCGTAGGACAAAGACGGACTTGAATTTCTGGAATCCAGAAAAAAAAAAAGGATCACGTGAAAATTATAGGCACCTTAGCTTTATTTCACCTGATATTTTAAACAGTCTAACGCATTGACATTAATATACGATCATATATTTTTAACCTCTTCCAGTTTCGTGCCGTAGCCATCAGCGAAGTAATATTTCCAGAACTTGCTCGGCACTGGTTGGATGTTTTGCTGTGAGAGGAGTGTAACACCCTGGCAGGTGGAATGTCCGGCCACAACGTCATCCAATTCTGTCGTGTTGCACAGTTTCTCAAGGGTCTTGGTGGACACACCTGGCCCGGTTACCTGCCACTTGCCCACCTTATTCTAAAACGAAAATAAAAATGAATTTCGCCTCATCTTATTGATTTTATATTTTTCTGTCTTTCTTTTTTTTTCTCAAATAATTACTATTACTTTTGTCATACCATCGCTTCTGGAACTAAACGTCTTGAATTATTCGTTAATTCTCCGCCAGTCTTAAATTTTGTCTTTCTTAAAGTCGGATTATCAGGCTAGTCGAAAACACGGAGTGTTGGGTCTTTACTTTACTCCTTGAGAACAAAACTCTTCCTCAACATACCAAAAAACACACACACCTGGAAGTTCTTCGCGAGGTACTCCATGACCATGTAAACAAAGCGATGACCAGCGTCGAAGTGCATGAGAGCGTTGTCGGCGTCGCCCTCTTCGATAATCTGGTAGGCGATGACATTATGGAGGTGTGTCACATCCTTCATGCAGATGGTGTCGGCGTCACTGTAGAAGCCTCCCCACAGCCACACCAACGCGTTCCGTAAAAAGTTGCTCAGATCGTAGGCGGGCCAGGCTGTGTATAAGTGGAGGTTTGGTTAACGACTCACAAGACACGTAGCTGACTATGTGGTTTCATAACACAATTTATTGTAGACAGGTAACACTGTAACCAGATAAATTGTGCCCAGCTAACACTCAATTGAGGAACCACCACTGTACCAGGTAAAATTGTATCTAGGTAACAAACATCTGCTAGGACATACATTACGCTAACACCTGCTAGGACATACTTTAGGCTAACTAACAACTGCTAGGACATACTTTAAGCTAACTAACATCTGCTAGGACATATGTTAAGCTAACTAACATCTGCTGTACTGTCGCAGTGACCTTAAACCATCACCCCTAGGTGTTAATGTACCTGAAGATGTAGAGGACTTGTGGGTTCAGGTCACTCCCACCTCCCCCCCCGCCAGCTTGCCTCCCTCATTGTTTATGTTTGCTATCACCCCCCTGCGCTCCATCCGCCAATGTACTGATTACTCATATAATAGACACTGCTGACTCCCTGAGATCCAGATTTTCAGGTGCTAAACTAGTGATATGCGGTGACTTTAATGAGTTAGACATCAGTGACATCACCCAACACCACCTTGCACAAATAGTTGATTTTCTCACACATGGGAATGCCATCCTCGACCTCATCATGAATGATCTCGGTAACCACTACCTTCTCCCCCAGCCGCTGCCTTCCATGGGGCGCAGCCCCCACCTGTCTCTACTGTGGTCACCTACACCTACCATATCACGACCGCCAGTTGCCACCAGGACCTACCGACCTACCCCTGACTCTGCCATGCGGCGTTTCCGACAATGGGTGACCCGGTATCCCTGGACTGAAGTGATCACGTTAGACGATAAGCAGAACAAGTGGGATAATTACCTGGACACTATCACCAAAGCCTACCACCACTTCTTTCCAGCCAAGACACTGAGGAACCACCCAGATGATGTCCCGTGGATTACACCCCGTATCAAAAGACTAATTTAGCAGCGCAACAAGGCATACTACACCAACAACCGCCTGTACAAAGTCTACGTAACCAGGATATCAGGGAAATCAAGTCAGCCAAAAAGTTTTATTATCCAAGGAAAGTGCACGGCCAAGGAGGTCGGCATCGGTCAGTGGTACTCCAAGGTAAAAGATCTCTGTGGTCTTAACCGTCAGTCTCCCAAACTTCCTTTCATCTCACATTTACCTAGTGAGGAGGCAGCTGAGATAATTAATAACCACTTTGCTACCATATGTCATACCCTACCCAGTCTTGACCTCACTCTCCTCCCGGCTTACTTACCTTCCCCCTCTTCCCCTCCCAGTGTTCAACCATTTTAAATCGCCAACAAACTCCTGAAATTTGAATCCAAATGCTCCACGACCCCAATTGACCTCCCAATCAAAATTTACAAGGAGTTAGCAGTCTAACTTGCCACCCCCTTCTGTTCTATTATTAATGCATCCCTCAGACAAAGCAAATGCCCTAATGAATGGAAAACCGCATTTGTCACCCCTATCCCCAAGTTCACCACCCCACAGTCCCCTAACGACCTCAGACCAGTTGCCATTACCCCCATACCCAGTCTACTCTGTGAAGACTTTGTTTTTGAGTGTGCATTTGCTAGAATTTATCAGTCAATTGATCCACAGCAATTTGGCAATATAAGGACCTCCTCTATATCACATTGCTTAGTTAGTTTCCTGGATTTCCTGCACAAAAACCTGCAGAAACGTAAGACATCACTGGCCGTTGCCCTTGTTGACTTCAGGAAGGCTTTTGACCTTGTTGATCACTGCACTGTTATCAACAAGGCCATTGCACTAAGGCTACCCACCAACTTAGTCTCATGGCTCACTGATTTCTTGAGTGAACTGCGGCAAGCAGTCAGGTACCAGGGTTCTGTCTCCACATTCCAACACCTCACCTGCTGTGTTCCCCAGGGGACCAAGATGGGACCACTGTGCTTCCTCATCCTGATCAACGACGCTCTATCGGACACTCCTCACAGGTGGAAGTACGTGGATGACTGCACTGTGGGGGTTACAGTGGACAACACCGCACCAGACTACTCATCGCTACAAGGCACCCTGGACAGGCTACAGGCATGGACTAATGAGAACAAGGTCACCATCAACCATACCAAAACCGTAGTCATGCACATCAATACCGCTACCACTCCAGTGCAAGCTCCAGCAGTCACAGTGGGTGCCCATCCTCTCCAGTTAGTGCAGTCTGCCAAACTCCTGGGTGTTACCATAGACCACAAACTGGACTGGAAGGCCCATGTAAACAACACAATCAAGGCAGCCTCGTACTGACTCTACATGCTACGACGACTTAGGTCATTTGGGACACCCACGCCAGAGCTGAGGACTATCTACAACGCCTTTATTCTCCCCAAACTAACGTATGCGTCACCAGCCTGGTCGTCTTCTCTCAACTCCACCCAACAACGTCGGCTAGAGAAGGTACAGAAAAGGGCCTGCAGAATCATGCTCGGTGCAGACTACTCCGGCTACTCCACTCTCTCCACCCTGGATATACCATCCCTCAGTGACCTCCACCCCCAAGCACTAGCAAGGTTTGGCAGTGGACTACTGCACCATCCTCGTCATCGCCACCTCCTGCCACCGGCAGTCCCCCACCCACCTCGTGCAGTCCGCCACTACAACAAAATTCAGCCCATAAGAGCCCGCACCGATAGATATAAGAACAGCACCATCCCATCTATTGTTAAAATAATATACAACTCCTGATTTACTGAATGTACTGTACAGCCCTGTAAATGTATTGAATGCATGTCATTATGTCTAATTCAAATGTAAGTTTGTATATTTTCAGCCACCGACTGCAACTCTATTAATAAACCGTTTATTATTATTATTATTATTTATGTTAAGCTTACTAACATCTGCTAGGACATACATTAAACTAACAAACATCTGCTAGGACATCCATTAAGCTAACTAGTACCTTCCGTGGCCGGACAGATGGCCGAAGGACATTTGGCCGACGGACGTTTCACAGACAGACATTTGACCAAACGGACATCGAGCCGACGGACAAATGGCCGAACAGACAATAGACCGAACGGACAAATGGCCGAACGGGCATTTAGCCGAATGGACATATGGCCTTTTTAATTTTATTTTTATTTCTTCTTTGCAATGTATTTTTTGCACATTTACTAAAGGATAAAAGATATTAATTGTAATGCAATTGCTATATAAAAATTGCTTCAGTCTTGTGCTTAATATCTGGTAGACGTTGGAAATAATCAGCATTATTCGGAAACAATCGGCATTATTTTCCCCAATTTCAATTTAACTAGTGAATTACAAGGACTGAGAGAGGTTTATGTACACAGGGTGACCTTGCAAAACATGAGGTCAGGTCAAACACATGACATCCGCTAATCCACACACCAACACCACCAGAAATACAAAAGAAAGAGCGACGTAACTAGTCATGTTAAGTCAGGTGAAGTTCTTAGCCACGCCCCAAACCAAAAAAAAAATGTATATCATGCAAATGTATCACATTGTAATTATGTTATCTTTTTATCCTTTATTTTATAAAGCAAATACATTGAAAGAAGCATTTACTTTACAATAAATATCCTTTATCCTTTAGTAAATGTGCAAAAAATACATTGCAAAGAAGAAATAAAAATAAAATAAAAAATTAAAAAGGCCATATGTCCATTCGGCCAAATGTCCGTTCGGTCATTTGCCCGTTCGGTCTATTGTCCGTTCGGCCAAATGTCCGTCGGCTTGATGTCCGTTCGGTCAAATGTCCGTCGGTGAAACATCCGTCGGCCAAATGTCCTTCGGCCATCTGTCCGGGAGCCGTACCTTCTAGGATATACATTAAGCTAACACGTACTAGGACATGTATTAAGCTAACTAACACCTGCTCGGACATATAATAAGCTAAATAACATCTTCTATGATACACAATAAACTAACTGTCATCTGCTAGGAAATACAGTAATCTAACTAACATCTGCTAGGACATACATTAAGCTAACTAAAACCTCCTAGGACATACATTATGCAAACTAGCATTGCTAGGACATGCATTGAGCTAACTAACAGCTGCTAGGACATACATTAAGATAGCTAACAGCTGCTAAGACATACACTAAGCTAACTAACATCTGCTATGAAATACATTAATCAAACATCTGCTAGAATATACAATAAGCTAGTAGGTAGTAGGCAGCTATCAAACAGGGAGGTACTACCATCTGGGAAGATATTGGAAGCATAATGTATTGTCTAATGGTAGACCCTGCTGCCATATGGCATTACGAAAATTGGGACTAAGTCCCAGGTTGCTCATCTGACTTTCTGCCTCATTTACACACAATTGCAGGGTCTCAATTGTTTCTCTTACTATTGACAACACAACATACATATATTGTTTCTCACTTTTGATCTTTTTTTTAATTTTTGTATATCTTCATTATTATTATTATTATTATTATTATTATTATTATTATTATTATTATTATTATTATTATTATTATTAGTGTTATTATTATTATAATTATCAATTTATTATTTTATTTTCAATTTTGTATTTTTATTATAAATTTTATTTACTTTGAATTATTATTATTATTATTATTATTATTATTATTATTATTATTATTATTATTATTAATATTATTATTATTATTATTATTATTATTATTATTATTATTATTATTTTTATTATTATTATTATTATTATTATTATTATTATTATATATTCGCCCCCCAGGCCCAGATGTGGGTCAGTGACCTGTGCCCGGGTGGGTTGATCCCCATAACATGAACTGAGCATGCTTCTCAGATGGGCACTGTAAACGCTTCTGCGCTTCATCTTGCACAGGATAAGAACATAAGAATATAAGAGTGGAGGAAACTGCAGCGGACCTATTGGCCCATACTGGGCAGTCCCATTTACACCCAACCATTATTGCTCATATAAGCACCCAACCTATGTTTGAAGCTACCCAGCGTATTTGAGTTAATGATGATATTTGGTAACTTGTACCATTCATCCAATACTCTGTTTCCAAACCAGTGTTTACCTATTTTGCTCCTAAATCTAAATTTGTCTTATTTAAAACCATTGTTACGAATTCGCTCCTGGTTGGATAGTTTGAGTACCTTTTTAATGTCCCCTTTGTTTAGCCCTGACTTCCATTTATACATCTCTATCATGTCGCCCCTCGCTCTACGTCTCTCGAGGGAGTGCAAATTAAGATGCTTTAACCTGTCTCTATACTCAAGGTTCCTAATGCCCGGGATTAGTCTTGTCATTCTCCTCTGAATTCTTTCCAAGGATTCTATATCCATTCTGTAATACGGTGACCAGAACTGAACTGCGTAATCCAGGCGTGGTCTCACAAGAGCAAGATATAATCGTATGATGACCTCACTAATCTTGTAACTGACACTCCTTTGCATGAACCCAAGTACTTTATTAGCCTTGTTACGAGCAAAAACACATTGTTTATTTGGCTGAAGGTTCCTACTTATCATTACTCCTAAATCTCTCTCGCAGTAGGATTTCTCATTGGCATCGTTGTTCATCTGGTAACTGGTTTCCCTGTTTACATCTCCTATACTGAGTACTTTACATTTGTCCACATTGAATTTCATTTGCCATTTTTCAGACCATTTGAAAAATTTGTTTAGATCTTCCTGTAGTTTTGCGAAGTCCTTGTCAGATTTAATTACACATCCTATTTAAGTGTCATCAGCAAATATACTTATGTTGTTGTCTATGCCGATATCTATGTCGTTTATGTATATAATAAATAATAATGGTCCAAGTACTGAGCCTTTGGGAACTCCACTAGTGACGTTGCTCCAATGGGATTTAGTGCCGTTAATGCCCAATCGCTGTTTCCTGTCCTGTAACCACGCCCTAATCCATTTAAGGATATTACCTTTGATGCCATGTGCTTCTACCTTTCTAATTAGTCTTTCGTGGGGGACTCTGTCGAAGGCTTTACTAAAGTCGAGATACACCACATCATAATTGTGCCCCTCGTCCACCGATTCAAAAACTGATGAAAAGAATGTTAATAGATTAGTTAGACATGAACGCCCACTTGTGAAGCCATACTGGGAATCAGTGGTCAATTGGTACTCCTCCAGGTGATTTCGAATAGAGTTTGAAATGATTGCTTCCAGTAATTTGCCTACTATTGATGTTAGACTGATCGTACGGTAGTTAGAGGATAGTGATCTATCCCCCTTCTTTAAAATAGGTATTACATTCGCTATCCTCCAGGATTCTGGTACTACACCTGTTTTTAAGGACATCTTAAACAACTTTGCTAAGGGCATACGAAGCTCTTCTTTACATTCCTTTAATACTCTGGCAAATATCTCATTGGGACCAGATGACTTAATAGGCTTTAGTTTGTCTATTTGCTTACTAACATCATTATTAGTCACTACTATCTCGCTTAATCTGTTTTCTTCACTATCTCTGAATAGAGTCGGTGCCTCGGGTATCATGTTTAAATTTTCGGTGGTGAAAACTGTTGAAAAATATTTATTCAGATTATTGCTCATTTCTCCGTCGTTATCGGTTAGCTCACCGGCATCTGACTGTATTGGTCCAATCTTTTCTCATGTTTTAGTTTGATATATTTGATAGAATCCCTTGGGGTTTGTCTTCGCCTCCCTTGCTATCTTTACCTCATTATTCCTCTTTGCTTTCCTTATCTCTGTCTTAACCCTACTGGCCAATACCTTATAATAATCCCGGAAGTAAATTTCACCATGATTTATCCTTCTATCTATAGCCTTCCTTTGGCCAATAATGTTCTTTAAATAATTATTTATCCATTTAGGGTCATTGTTGTCTGATCTGAGTTTTTTGTATGGTATGTTCTGCCTTTGTGCATTAAGTAACTCATTATTTAAATTTTCGTGGAACTCGGCAACCTCAGACCTCGTTATCAGGACGTTTTCAACCGTCAGGTTCATGGGTGGGATGAGGTCGGTGTAGTTCACCCCCAGGCGTGATACCCCTTCTCTCAACTGCCTCTTCAAACTATCAAAGTTTGCCCTTCTGAAATCTGGGATTTTTTTTTAATTTTCCTTACGTCTACCCTGAAAATCTAACTGGAATCTAATTTCTTTGTGATCGCTGTTTGCAAGTTCATTCCCTACCTCGACATTGCTAATGAGGTTTTCTCTGTTCGACAGAACTAAATCGAGTATATTATTACCCCGGGTGGGTTCGGTTATATGTTGACTTAGGAAACAGTCCTGGATCGTGTAAGGGGGTGCCCAATAAACTAGCCCCCTCCGGGGGCGATCTAAAAAAATCTAAAATCTAACATCTGGTAGGACATACATTAAGCTAACAAACATCTGCTAGGATATACAATAAGCTAACATCTGCTAGGCTATACAATAAGCTAACATCTTCTAGGACATACATTAAGCTAACTAACATCTGCTTGGATATACAATACGCTAACTAACATCTGCTGGAATATACAATAAGCTAACATCTGCTAGGACACACATTTAGCTAACTAACACCTTCTAGAATCTACAATAAGCTTGGACACGGCATAACACTCACCAGGATTCTTTGCCCAATTACTAGACTGGAATAAATTCTTTAAAGGAGTGTTCACGAATATGTTGTTGAGGTTAGGAGTCACGAGATGGAGGTTGGAGTAACAACTTAACAGCTTGCTTAAGAGGCCGTCTGAGTCGTCAGCTGTGAGACTCGTCATGATGTACCAAATTTCTGCTCCGGGGTTCTGACGCGCCCAACTGTTAAACAAATACACTGAAGAGATGACTTATTCATATGGTTAAACAATGACTCCTGTGGTTAGTTATTATGATCAAAGTGTTATGGCAAACTTAGTAATGTTCCACCTTTCTTCCACCCACCACCACCTACTTCTCCACCACCCACTACCACCACCCACCACCACCACCACCACCTACCTCTCCACCGCCCACCACAACTCACCTCTCCACGGCGCACCAGGCTCGGTAGCTAGGGCGAGGGTTGCAGGTCGTCTCCATCAGGTATACATTGTAGTTGGTCTTCGAGGGAGTGACGTCACTGTACAAGGATATCGTACTTCCTATGGTCAAAGGCTATAGTTGGCATCCTTAATATACAGATCACCACAAAAGACTGGCGATATTGTCTACATCTAGTGACTTTTGTAACCATCTATATATTGGTTACACGTTTGTTCTCACAAATAAATTCCTACGTGACTCAGTGAACCGATAAATGGGGAATACGGAGAAATTAACTTGTACCTCTACTTAACATAAACATGTAATCAAGTCCTACAGTCGCCTGCACTTAAACAGCGGCTGGCGCGTTTTCTGAGGTGTGGCAACACTGTGGAATGTTTATCTCGCATCCTTTGTCTGGCTCCTATTGTGACGTTCCTTAGGGCCATTCTGGGAGTTGTTATACGATGTAAAAAAGCGCAGAGTTGCCACGTCTCACAAAGCGCGGCACCTGCTGTACTAGGTATACTTGTGTGTGTACGCGACTGTATCTTCGAAAACACTGCCCTGCTGACTACCTACATCAGGGAGGTAATAGTTGGACACGACACGTCAATATTTCTGTACTTTGTGTCTTTCCGTGAGGTTTAATGGAGTGTTTGTGGGATCAGAAATACTTTCAGTAGTACCCTTTCAATTGTATAATCTTAAAAATCACCTCTGATCAATAATCAAAACAAAAATCGCCCAAGTAACTATCAATATGTCTCAAAAACAGTATCATGCCGAGTTTCAATAACATGCCCCCCCCCCCCTCCTCCTTTTTAGACTGAGGGAGTGTAACGTGTTCTCTGGCAGTCAGAACAGCTGCATTACCCGTTTGTTTACCTGTACAGTTTGGGCAGGACATAAGAGCGGTGATCTGGGGTTGACTTGGCAGCTTCACACAGAACCTCTCGCCACCACTCCTGCTCTGACCTGCCATCTGCAGCCTCGCCCCACTGACTACCATCTGCAATATTTCACTTGTTATCTGATCAACGATAGATGGTGTATAATGTACATGTCTAAATCAGCAGTACTTCAAAGTAACTCAATAATTGATTCATGCTTGGGAGATGATTCTTGGTACAGACGCTGGTATGGATATACACTCTTGAGGGGCTGTAAGTCGGGTAACCTTTTGAAAACAAAGGGGTTAATCCATTGCTTTCAAAGGGTTATCATACAATCGTGCATAAAGTGTTAAAAAACCAATACAATCGAATTTAAAGAGTTAAACAATCGCCCTCAAAGAGCTAAATCATCGTCTTCAAAGGATTAAACCATCGTCTTCAATGGGTTAAATCATGGTCTTCAAAGAATTAAACCATCACCTTCAAATAGTTAAACCATTGTCTTCAAGAAGTTAAACCATCGTCTTCAAAGGGTTAAACCATCGCCTTCAAAGAGTTAAACCATCGTCTTCAAAGAGTTAAACCATTGTCTTCAAAGATTTAAACCATCACCTTCAAAGAGTTAAACCATCATCTTCAAAAATTTAAAATTATCCCAGTTGTGTTCTGACCTCACTAGAGGAAAGGTCACGGCAGGCTTAGCTCCGGGGGATTAATTGTCAGTAATGGCTAGTACTACTTGTGAACAGGACTGTGCCCTTCAGAGGGCAGAGTTAGAGAGGACCAAGGAAGAAAACTTGAAACTAAAGGAAGAGATAGCGAGGATGAAGGAGGAAACGAGACAAGGAAAGCCAGTGTCTGACGAAAACTCAGGCGCATGGAAGGTTGTCAGGAGGGACGACCAAACTGATGGTGAAAAAAACACACCAAGATGGTGAAAAAACCCACCAAGCATACGACAACAACAGCTAAGTGTACCAATCCTTTCAGTCCTTTGATAGACGAATTGGATGTTAACCTAGTCAGGGACAAGGCTGACAAGGAAGATAGGAAAACCTTAATTGTTGGCGATTCCCAGGTATGGTACCTGGACAGAGCTTTTTATGGTAAAAATATAAATAGGATGAGGGTGTGTTTGCCAGGAGATGAGGTGGGGGATATAGTTGACAGGATGGACAATATCTTGTCTGGTAATGGGAACAAACCCATTTTCTGCCTTAGTGCAGGAGGCAATGATATTGGCCGGTGTAGGAGTGAGAAGCTTCTTGATAATTTCAAGACAGCTATAGAATGCACTAGGTCGAAGGGAGGGATCCCTATCATATGTGGTGTCCTGCCTAGAAGGAGAGCTGGCAATGAATTGCTGTCAAGGGCAGTTGGTGTCAACGGCCGGCTTGACGGATATTGCAAGTCAATATCAGTCCCATTCATTGACAACTGGGACAACTTCTACGGCAGAAGGGACCTTTATGCGAGGGATGGGGTGGCAACCCTGGCTGGTTCTCTTGAGAAGGCAGTTCAAAAGATGTCTAAGTCTTTAAACTGATAAGAGAACATATGACCACGGGGGTGGAGGAGACTGCAGTGAGAACGGGTAAACAAAGTGAAAGGTTACAGGGAAATGGTGCTAGGAATTATGGCAAAACTAAATTAGGCAGGTAGTTAAAACATAAACGCGACAAAGAGAGGACTCAGAACACAACTAACTTAAATGTCTACTAGGCAAACAGTAGAAGTATGAGAAACAAAAGAGATGAAATCAGGGCGTTGGCATGTACCGAAAAAAATCGATATAATAGCATTCACCGAAACATGGATAAACCTAGACTCACGTGAGTTACCTGTCGAATACCAAATTGCAAGTTACATATTATTCCATAAGGATAAGCAAATTAGGAAAGGAGGCGGAGTAGCAACCTATGTCAGGGATAATTTGGTGTTAAATAAATAAGGTAATAAAAACAGAACGAAATACAGAAACAATGTGGACAGAACTAATCGATGGTAGGGAAAAATTTCTCACAGGAATAATATATAGACCTCCTAATCTTGATTGAGTTAATGAGCGACTTATTTGGGATGAAATGCGCAGGGCTTCCATACATAGCAAAGTCTGAATAGTAGGCGACTTTAACTTGAGCCAAATTGGTTGGATGGACCTTACAGGTAACTCAGAATCAGAGAATTTTCTTGAAACAATCCAGGACTGTTTCTTAAGCCAACATATAACCGAACCCACCCGGGGTAATAATATACTCGATTTAGTTTTGTCAAACAGAGAAAACCTCATTAGTAATGTCGAGGTAGGGAACGAATTTGCTAACAGCAATCACAAAGAAACTAGATTCCAGTTAGAATTTCAGGGCAGCCGCAAGGAAAATTCCACTAAAGTCCCAGATTTCAGAAGGGCAAACTTTGATAGCTTGGGGGTGAACTACATGACCTCACATGAGGTGACCTCTCACAATGCACCCACAGAGGGCGACCTCACCTTACCGGGAGACCTGATAACGAGATCTGAGGTTACCGAGTTGCACAACAATTTAAATAATGAGTTACTTAATGCACAAAGGCAGAACATACCATACAGAAAACTCAGATCAAACAACAATGACCCTAAATGGGTAAATAATTATTCAAAGAATATTATTGGACAAAGGAAGGCTATAGGTAGAAGGATAAATCGTGGTGAAGTCTACCTCCGAGATTATTATAAGGTATTGGCCGGTAGGGTTAAGACCGAGATAAGAAAAGCAAAGAGGAATAATGAACTGAAGGTAGCAAGGGAGACGAAGGCAAACCCCAAGGGATTCTATCAAATGTATCAAACAAAAACATGAGAAAAGATTGGACCAATACAGTCAGACACCGGCGAGCTAACTGATAATGACGGAGAAATGAGAAATAATCTGAATAAATATTTTTCAACACTTTTCTCCACCGAAAATTTAAACATGATACCCGAGGCACCGACTCTATACAGATATAGTGAAGAAATTAAAATTAAGCGAGACAGCAGTGACTCGTAACGATGTTAGTAAGCAAATAGACAAATTAAAGCCTAATAAATCACCAGGTCCCAATGAGATATTTGCCAGAGTATTAAAGGAATGTAAGGAAGAGCTTATTATTGCTTTAGCAAAGTTGTAGTCCCCAAATGGAGGTTCACGGCGCCATAAGCTCGATGAACAGGCTTTGTGTGAAATATAACAAAGTCGAGGACTGCTTTTAGTGTCCTGGTGGTCTCGAGGTAACGTTCCCCGGTCACACACATAAGATCGTGGGTTCGAGTCCTGGCGGGGTGAGGTTGTTGATTATATGTAGAAGTCCGCGTGTTTTATGGGCTAATGAAATATAAATGGAACCTCGTGTTTCGAAGCCGGATTTGGTAAAAAGTTACTCTGATCACCTAAGAGGCAAGGGTAGTCCCCAATTAGAGGTCACGGCACCATAAGCTCGATGAACAGGCTTTGTGTGAAATATAACAAAGTCTAGGACTGCTTTTAGTGTCCTGGTGGTCTAGAGGTAACGTTCCCGGTCACACACATGAGATTGTGGGTTCGAGTCCTGGCAGGGTGAGGTTGTTGATTTTATATATATATATATATATATATATATATATATATATATATATATATATATATATATATATATATATATATATATATATATATATATATATATATATATATATATATATATATATATATATTTCATGTAAATCCACAATGAAAACGTGGATAAGATAAATCTTGATAAAATCACACGGGAAAATGGAAACAACGGAGTACCTTAGCTTTCGTCTTTATTCAAGACATCTTGAATAAAGACTAAGGAGAAGTACAAAACAAGGTATATGTATCCAGAGGAGGGTGAGATCAAGTTCAGAATAATAATGAATGTATGAACACACATTAGTAGGTTCATACATTCATTATTATTGTGCCCACCATAATAGAGGCAAACAGTCAGTATTTTCATCAATGTTTTTACCTGCTTTAAGAATTTGCAGCCCGGAATTCATTGATGAGGAATATAAATATATTTATAATATTGGCTTGAACCTTAAGTACCCTAGATCTAATCCTGGCGGGGTGAGGTGTTGATTATATATATATATATATATATATATATATATATATATATATATATATATATATATATATATATATATATATATATATATATATATATATATATATATATATATATATATATATATATAAAAGTAACAATAATTTTGAAGGCATTAAAATGAATCCTTTCTCAAGACAAATGTTAAAATCGTACGTCTGAGAGAGATATTTTGAGATAAAAAGCTCTGTGATTTTAATTAATTATAATTTCCAGCACGAGCAAAGAAGGTGACAAAATTATATCCGCCTTACCGGATCTGACAGCTACTTGTGGTGACAACTTAGACGCAGGCCGCCAGGAAGTAGTGGGCAGCAGGAAGTGAAGGCCAGGCAGACGGTGGCAACTCTCTGAGGAGGAAACGACAGGCTGCAGCCCCATCACCACGAGGAACATCAACACCGTCACCCACTGCTTAATGTGCTTCATCATTCTCAGCTTCAACCTCTACTAAAATAAGACAAAAATATTATTAACAATTTTCTTACACTCCTTACCACCACAGTCCCCTCCCTACCACCACACTCCCTCCTTACGACCACACCCCCCTCCCTACCACCACACTCCCTCCCTCCCTACCACCATACCCCCCTCCCTACCATCACACTCTCTCCCCTACCACACACTCCTCTCCCCTACCACACACCCCTCCCTACCACCACAATCCCCTCCCTACCACCACCTCCCTCCCTACCCACCACACTCCCTCCCCCACCACCTCCCTCCCCACCACACTCCCTCCCACCACACTCCCCTCCCTACCCACCATACCCCCTCCCCACCACCACTCCCCTACCACCACACCACTACCACCACCACACTCCCTCCCTACCACCACACTCCCCTCCCTCCCTACCACCCACCCCTCCCTCTCTACCACACTCCCCTCCCCTACCCTCCCTCCCTACCCACCCCTCCCCTCCACCACCTCCCCTCCCTACCCTCCCTCTCCCTACCCACCTCCCTCCCTAAACCACACACCCCCCCTCCGTAGCACCACACTCCCCCCACCACCACCACACACTCCCTCCTCTCCCTACCACACACACTCCTCACCCCCTACCCACCACACTGTCATCTTCTGCTACACTGTCATCTTCAGCTGCACTGTCATCATCTTCTGCTACAATGTCATCTTCTGCTACACTGTCACCTTCTGCTACATTTTCACCTCCTAAATTTTCGCCTTCTTCTACTCTGTCATCATCTTCTGCTTCACTGTCATCATCTGCTACACTGTCAACATCTGCTACACTGTCATCTTCAGCTGCACTGTCATCATCTTCTGCTTCACTGTCATCATCTGCTACACTGTCAACATCTTCTGCTACAATGACATCATCTTCTGCTAACACTGTTACAGGTATCAGCCACACTGGCATCTTCTGCTACACTGTATCGTCTACTACACTCCCATTGTCTTCTGCTACACTGTCACTTTCTGCTACACTGTGTCATCTGCTACACTGCCATCATCTCCTGCTACACTGTCAACTTCTGCTACACTGCGTCATCTGCTATACTGTCATCATCTTCTGCTACACTGCCTTCATATTCCGCTACACTGTCATTATCTTCTGCTACACTGTCATCATCTTCTGCTACACTGTTATCATCTTCTGCTACACTGTCATCATCTGCTACACTGTCATCATCTTCTACTACACTGACACCATCTTCTGCTACACTGCCATCATCTGCTACTGTCATTATCTTCTGCTACACTGTCATCATCTTCTGCTACACTGTATACATTTCTGCTGCTGCCATCATCTTCTACAACGTCTGCATCTTCTGCTACTGTCATCTTCTGCTACACTGTCATCATCTGCTTCACTGACATCATCTTGCTACCTGTCATCATCTTCTGCTACACTGTCTGTCATCTTCTGCTACAAGCGTCTCCTTTGCTACACTGCCTCACCTTCTACACTGTCATCATCTGCTACTGTCATCATCTGCTACACTGTCATCATCTTCTGCTACACTGTCTGCATCTGCTACACTGTCATCATCTTCTGCCTACACTGTCATCACCTTCTACACTGTCACCCATCTTCTGGTACACTATCTTATTCTGCTACACTATCACCGTCAACTACACTGCCATCATCGTCTGCTACACTGTCGCAACCTTCACTACAATGGCACCATCTTCTGCTAAACTGCTCACCTTCTGCTACACTGTCACCTCCTACATTTTCGCCTTCTGCTACTCTGCCATCATATTCTGCTACACTGTCATTATCTTCTGCTACACTATCACCTTCTGCTACACTATCACCTTCTGCTACACTATCACCTTCTGCTACACGGTCACCTCCCGCATTTTCACCTTCTGCTACTCTGTCATCATATTCTGCTACACTGTCCTCATCTTCTGCTTCACTGTCATCATCTGCTACACTGAAACATCTTCTGCTACACTGTCATCTTCAGCTGCAGAGTCATCATCTTCTGCTTCACTGTTTCTCATCTGCTACACTGTCAACATCTTCTGCTACACTGTCATCATCTTCTGCTGACACTGTCAACATCTCCTGCTACACTCTATCGTCTGCTACACTGCCATCATCGCCTGCTACACTGTCAACTTCTGCTACACCGTGTCATCTGCTATACTGTCATCATCTTCTGCTACACTACCTCCATCTTCCGCTACACTGTCATCATTTTCTGCTACACTGTCATCATCTTCTGCGATACTGCCATCATCTGATACACTGTCATCATCCTCTGCTACACTGCCATCATCGTCTGCTAAACTGTCATCATGCTCTACTACACTGTCATCATATTCTGCTACACTGTCATCATCTTCTGCTACCCTGTCATCATCTTCTGCTAAACTGTCATTATCTTTTGCTACACTGTCATCATCTTCTGCAACACTATCATAATCTTCTGCTTCACTGTCATCATCCTCTGCTACACTGTCATTATCTTCTGCTACACTGTCATCGTCTTCTGCTACACTGCCATTATCTTTTGTTACACTGTCATAATCTTTAGCTACACTGTCACCTTCAGCTACACTGTCATCATCTTCTGCTACACTGTCATAATCCTCTGCTTCACTGTCATCATCCTCTGCTACACTGTCATCATCTTCTGCTACACTGTCATCATCTTCTGCTACACTGTCATTTATCTTCTGCTACTCTGTCATCATTTTCTGCTACACTGCCATCTTCTGCTACACTGTCACCTTCTGCTACACTATCATCTTCTGCTACACTGTCATCATCGTCTGCTACACTATCATCACCTTCTACTACAATGGCACCATCTTCTCTTACACTGTCACCTTCTGCTACAGTTTCACGTCCTAAATTTTCGCCTTCTGCTACTCTGTCATCATATTCTGCTACAATGTTATCATCGTCTGCCACACTGTCATCTTCTGCTACACTGTCATCATAATCTGCTACACTGTCATCATCTTCTACACTGTCATCATTTTCTCCTACACTGCCATCATCTTCTGCTACAACGTCACCATCTTTTGCTACACTGTCATCATCTGCTACACTGTCATCATCTGCTACACTATTATCATCTTCTGCAACACTGTTATCATCTTCTGCTACACTGTCATCATCTTCTGCTACACTTCCATCATCTGCTACACTGTCATCATCTCTCTGCAACACTGTTATCATCTTCTGCTACACTGTCATCATCTGCTACACTGCCATAATCTTCTGCTACACTGTCATCATCTTCTCATACACTGCTATCATCTGTTACGCTGTCATCATCTTCTGCTACACTCTCATCATCTTCTGCTACTCTGTCATCATTTTCTGCTACACTGTCATCATCTTCTGCTACACTGCCATCATCTGCTACACTGTCATTATCTTCTGCTTCACTGTCATCATCTGCTACACTGTCAACATCTTCTGCTACACTGTCATCTTCAGCTGCACTGTCATCATCTTCTGCTTCACTGTTTCTCATCTGCTACACTGTCAACATCTTCTGCTACACTGTCATCATATACCTGCTACACTGTCATTATAATTTGCTACACTGTCATTTTCTTTTTACTACTGTCATCATCTTCTGCTCCACTATTATCATCTTATGCTACACTGCCATCATCTACTACACAGTCATCATCTTCTGCCCTACACTGTCATCATCTTCTGCTACACAGCCATCATCACCTGCTACACTATCATCCTCTTCTGCTACACTGTCATCGTCTTCTGCTCCACTGTATCATCTTATACCACTGCCATCCTCCTACAAGTCATCATCTTCTGCTACACTGTCATCATCTTCTGCGACACTGTCATCATCTTCTGCTACACAGCCATCACCTGTTACCCACTGTCATCATCTTCTGCTACACTGTCATCGTCTTCTGCTACACTGTGATCATTTTCTGCTACACTGCCATCATCTTCTGCTACAACGTCACCATCTTCTGCTACACTGTCATCATCTGCTACACTGTCATCATCTTCTGCTACACTGTCATCATCTTCTGCTGCACTGCCATCATTTTCTACTACACTGTCATCATCTTCTGCTACACTGTCATCATTTTCTGCTACATTGCCATCATCTTCTGCTACAACGTCACTATCTTCTGCTACACTGTCATCATCTGCTACACTGTCATCATCTTCTGCTACATTATCCTCATCTTCTGCTACACTGTCATCATCTTCTGCTACACTGCCATCATCTGCTACACTGTCATTATCTTCTGCTATACTGTCATCATCTTCTGCTACACTGTCATCATTTTCTTCTACACTGCCATCATCTTCTGCTACAACGTCACCATCTTCTGCTACACTGTCACCACCTCCTAAAATATCACCTTCTGCTACACTATCATCTTCTGCTACACTGTCATCATCGTCTGCTACACTGTCATAACCCTTCTACTACAATGTCAGAATCTTCTGCTACACTGTCACCTTCTGCTGCACTGTCACCTTCTGCTACACTGTTACCTCCTACATTTTCGCCTTCTACTCTGTCATCATATTCTGCTACACTGTCATCATCTTCTGCTACACTGTCACCATCATCTGCTACACTGTCATTATCTTTTGCTACATTGTCATCATCTTCTGCTGCACTGTCATTATCTTTTTCTACACTGTCATCATCTGCTATGCTGTCAACATCTTCTCCTACACTGTCATCATCTTCTGCTACACTGTCATAATCTTCTGCTTCACTCTCGTTATCCTCTGCTACACTGTCATCATCCTCTGTTACACTGCCATCATCTGCTACACTGTCATCATCTTGTGCTACACTGCTATCATCTGCTACACTGTAATCATCTTCTGCTACACTGTCATCATCTTCTGCTACTCTCTCATCATTTTCTCCTACACTGCCATTATCTGCTACACTGTCATAATCTTCTGCTTCACTGTCATCATCTTCTGCTACACTGCTATCATATGATACACTGTCATCATCTTCTGCTACACTGTCATCATCTTCTGCTACTCTGTCATCATTTTCTGCTACACTGCCATCATCTGCTACACTGTCATCATGTTCTCCTACACTGTCACCATCTTCTGCTACACTATCACCTTCTGCTACATTATCACCTTCTGCTACACTGTCATCATCGTCTGCTACACTGTCATCACATTCATATACAATGGCACCATCTTCTATTACACTGTCACCTTCTGCGACACTGTCACCTTCTGCTACACTTTCACCTCCAAAATTTTCGCCTTCTGCTACTCTGTCATCATATTCTGCTACACTGTCATCATCTTCTGCTACACTGTCATCTTCTGCTACACTGTCATCTTCAGCTGCACTGTCATCATCTTCTGCTTTACTGTTTCTCATCTGCTACACTGTCAACATCTTCTGCTACAATGACATCATCTGCTAACACTGTTACAGGTATCTGCCACACTGTCATCTTCTGCTACACTATATTGTCTGCTACACTCCCATTGTCTTCTGCTACACTGTCACTTTCTGCTACACTATGTCATCAGCTACACTGCCATCATCTCCTGCTACACTATCAACTTCTGCTACACTGTGTCATCTGCTATTCTGTCATCATCTTCTGCCACACTGCCTTCATATTCCGCTACACTGTCATTATCTTCTGCTACACTATCATCATCTTTTGCGATACTGTCATCTGCTACACTGTCATCCTCTTCTGCTACACTGCCATCATCTGCTACACTGTCATCATCTTCTGCTACACTGTTATCATCTTCTGCTACACTGTCATCATCTTCTGCTACACTATCATCATCTTCTGCTACACTGCCATCATCTGCTACTGTCATCATCTTCTGCTACACTGTTACCATCATCACACTGTCATCATCTTCTACATCTTCTGCTACACTGTCATCATCTTCTGCTGTCATCATCTTCTACTCATCTTCTGCTACACTGTCATCATCTGCTACACTGTCATCATCTTCTGCTACACTGTCATCATCTTCTGCTACAAAGTCATCATCTTCTGCTACACTATCACCTGCTACACTGTTATCATCTGCTACACTGTCATCATCTTCTGCTACACTGTCACCATCTTCTACTACACTATCACCTTCTGTTACACTATTACCTTTTGCTACACTGTCATCATCGTCTGCTACACTGTCATAACCTTCTACTACAATGGCACTATCTTCTGCTACACTGTCACCTTCTGCTACACTGTCACCTACATTTTCGCTTTCTGCTTCTCTGTCATCATATTCTGCTACACTGTCATCATCTTCTGCTATACTGTCATCATCATCTGCTACTGTCATCATCTTCTGCTACACTGTCATGTTCTGCTACACTGTCATCATCTTCTGCTATACTCTCATCATCATCTGCTCCACTGTCATCATCTTCTGCTACAATGTCATTATCTTCTGCTACACTGTCATCATCTGCTAGATTGTCATCATCTTATGCTACACTGTCATCATATTCTGCTACACTGTCGTCATCTTCTGCTACACTGTCGTCATCTCCTACACTATCATCATCTGCTTGACTGTCATCATCTTCTGCTACACTGTCCTCATCTTCTGCTACACTCTTATCATCTTCTGTGATACTGTCATCTTCTGCTACACTGTCATCATCTTCTGCTACACTGTCATCATCTTTTGCTACACTGTCATCATCTGCTCCACTGTCATCATCTGCTAAACTCTCACCATCGTCTGCTACACTGTCATCATCATTTGGTACACTGTCATGTGCTACAGTGTCATCATCTGCTAAACTGTCACCATCGTCTGCTACACTGTCATCACCTTCTGCTACACTGTCATCTGCCACACTGTCATCATCTTCTGCCAAACTGTCGTCATCTCCCACACTGTCATCATTTTCTGCTACAATGCATCATTTTCTGCTACACTGTCACTTTCTGATACACTGTCAACTGTCATCTTCTGTTACACTGCCAACTGTCATCTTTTTCTACACTGCCATCATTTTATGCTACACTGTCATCATCTTCTGCTACACTGTCACCTTCTGCTACAGTGTCGTCTTTTGCTACACTGTCGTCTTCTGCTACACTGTGTCATATTCTGCTACACTGTGTCATCTGCTACACTGCTTTCATCTTCTGGTACACTGTCACCTTCTACTACACTGTCACCCTCTACTACACTGTTTCCCTCTACTACACTGTCAACTTCTACTACACTATTACCTTCTACTACACAGTGACCTTCTACCACACTGTCACCTTCTACTACACTGTTATCTTTTACTACACTGTTACTTTCTACTACACTGTCGCCTTCTACTGCACTGCTACCCTCTACTACACTGTCGCCTTCTACTGCACTGTTACCCTCTACTACACTGTTTCCCTCTGCTACACTGTCAACTTCTACTACACTGTTACCTTCTACTACACTGTCACCCTCCACTACACTGTCACCTTCAACTACACTGTTACCCTCTACTACACTGTCACCTTCTACTGCACTGTCACCTTCTACTACACTGTTACCTTCTACTACACTGTCACCCTCTACTACACTGTCACCCTCTACTACACTGTCACCTTCTACTACACTGTCAACTTCTACTACACTGTCACCCTCTACTACACTGTCAACTTCTACTACACTGTAGCCTTCTATTTCACTGTCACCTTCTACTACTCTGTCACCCTCTACTACACTGTCACCTTCTACTACACTGTCACCTTTCACTACACTGTCACCCTCTACTACACTGTCACCTTCTACTACACTGTCACCTTCTACTACACTGTCGCCTTCTACCACACTGTCACCTTCTACTACACTGTCACCTTCTATTACACTGTTACCTTCCTCTACATTATCACCTTCTGCTACATTGTCACCTTATTGTACACTCACCAGCTACTCTGTCACCTGCTACACTGTCACACTATACTACACTGTTACCTTCTGCTACTCTGTCACCTTCTACTACACTCACCTGCTACACTGTCACCTGATACACTGCCTTCATCAACTGCTACACTGTCTCCTGATACACTGTTACCTGCCACTGTCACCTTCCGCTACACTCGCCTGCTACATTGTCACCCTGTGCTGCACTGTCATCATCGTTGATAATTTAGAAACATTGGTAATATAGTGGTACAGGCAAACGTGTAATACTCACAGTGTATCTTCGATTCCCGAACAGTGGTGTATTGCGTGAATGGAGTCGGCTCTGCACGTAACTGCACCATGAAGGAAATAGTGTCGTTTGTTTCTGAACGCCGAACCTATAAATAGTAACAAACACAGACGCTGCCGTGCACGTCTACCCGGGTACAGGTCGCTGACCCACATCGGGGCCTGGGAGGCGAAAATTTAATAATAATAATAATAATAATATTAATAATAATAATAATAATAATAATAATAATAATAATAATAATAGTAGAGGGTGACAGTGTAGCAGAAGGTAACAGTGTAGTAGAAGGTAACAGTGTAGTGGTGCTGGTTGAGGAGGAACGACACGTGTAAATGACGTGTCAAACTTAGTACTAACCCAGCCTTTACTTTACCTTTATCTTCTTCGCCAATGACAAGTACTGGGCATGCACTGGCTCCTGAATGTATCTGAATCAGCTCCAGTGTTGTTCAAGTGGTCTTCAAAGAGCACATACTCAGTAGAAAGCGGGAGGAAAACTGCAAGTTATTCTTTATTGTGTTTTCCCTGGCTATGCTGAGTCAAGCCAAGAAATCTGATGTAGAATCATCACGTTCTTCGTAACTAGATTTCTACTTATTCAGATAAAAAGTTTGTTGTAAGTTGTAATGAAGATTACTACAGGGTATATGCATTTCAATATAAATCGTATTAATATTTTTTATAAAGTGATAAATTGTCAAACCACAACAGTTTTCTAACGAATACTGTATACCGACAGTTTTAACTTGTCCCACATCTGCCAGATGTGGTTTGAAGCCTACTGATCTGCCACTTTTAATTGATTCATATTACTACAAACCCTTCTCTTACGCCGTTTTATATATGAGTTGAATTTAAATGAAATATCAATTAATGAATTATAATTTCCATGTATGCATATCTATGGTTGATCAGTGGCGTTGGGGGTACACTTATGTGAGAGGGCACATACTTGACACATATACTGTATATCTATCACACACACACACACACACACACACACACACACACACACACACACACACAAACACAAACAAATGTAAGTCTGTAAATTTTCAGCAACCGGCTGCAACTCTATTAATAAACCGTTTATTATTATTATTATTATTATTATTATTATTATTATTATTATTATTATTATTATTATTATTATTATTATTATTATTACACACACAGTGAAAAACTACTCGGCAGATACAGTTGAGTCTTACCCAAGCTAACCTTCACACAGTGAGGTCCCACCCAGTGATAATTCCCCTGAGACTGCACGATAGAGAGGCCTGGGACCACACCTCACCCACTTGATTGAGTGAGGTCCTGTGACAACAGACCACGTGGTGTCCCCATGATGCTACGACACCACGTAGTGAATGAGTTGCTACAGCATCATGTGAGGGAATTACTACGCCATGTGATGCCCCTCATAACACCATCTGTGAGGGAATTATTACACCACACCAGGCCCCTCATAAACCATCTGTGAAGGAATTACTACACCACACCAGGCCCCTCATACACCATCTGTGAGGGAATTACTACACCACACCAGGCCCCTCATACACCATCTGTGAGGGAATTACTACACCACGTGATGCCCTTCATAACACCATCTGAGAGGGAATTACTACATCATCAGGCGCCTCATACACCATCTGTGAGGGAATTACAACACCACGTGATGCCCCTCATAACACCATCCGTGAGGGAATTACTACGCCATGTGATTCTGGTAATGGGAACAAACCCATTATCTGCCTCAGTGCAGGAGGCAATGATATTGGCCGGTGTAGGAGCGAGGAGCTTCTTGATAAGTTCAAGGCAGCTATAGATCGTATTAGGCCTAAGGGAGCGATCCCTATCATATGCGGTGTCCTGCCTCGAAGGAGAGTTGGCCGTGAATGGTTGTCAAGGGCGGTTGGTGTCAACGACCGTCTTGACAGATATTGCAAGTCAATATCGGTCCCATTCATTGACAACTGGGACAACTTCTACGGCAGAAGGGACCTTTATGCTAGGGATGGAGTGCACCTGTCTCGGGATGGGGTGGCAACCCCGGCTGGGTCTCTAGAGGGGGCAGTTCAAAGGATATCGAAGTCTTTAAATTGCTAGGGGAACATATGGGCACGGGGGTGGGGGAAACTGCAGTGGGAGCGGGTAAACAAAGTAAAAGATTACAGGGAAATAGTGTTAGGAATGATGACAAAGCTAAATTAAACAGGGAGTTTAAAACTAAACGCGGTAAAGGGAGGACTCAGAACACAACTAACTTAAATGTCTACGACGCGAACAGTAGAAGTATGAGAAACAAAATGGATGATATTAGGGCTTTGGTATGTACCGGAAAAATCGATATAATAGCATTCACTGAAACATGGATCAACCTAGACTCACGTGAGTTGCTGGTCGAATACCAAATTGCGGGTTACAAATTGTTCCATACCCATAGGCAGACCAGGAAAGGAGGCGGAGTAGCAATCTATATTAGGGAAAATCTGAAGTGTGAAATAAATAAGGAAATAAAAACTGAGCGGAATACAGAAACAATTTGGATAGAATTAAGCGACTGTAGGGAAAAATTAATCACAGGAGTAATATATTGACCTCCCAATCTTGATAGAGTCAATGAGCGACTTATCTGGGATGAAATGCGCAGGGCTTCCATTCACAACAAAGTCTGTATAGTCGGCCACTTTAACCTTGGCCAAATAGATTGAACTGACCTTACGGGTAACTCAGAATAAGAGGATTTTCTCGAGACGATCCAGGACTGTTTCCTAAGTCAACATATAACCGAACCCACACGGGGTAATAATATACTCGATTTAGTTCTGTGGAACAGAGTAAACCTCATTAGCAATGTCGAGGTAGGGAACGAACTTGCAAACAGCGATCACAAAGAAATTAGATTCCAGTTAGACTTTCAGGGCAGAAGTAAGGAAAATTCCTCTAAAGTACCAGATTTCAGAAGGGCAAGCTTTGACAGTTTAAAGAGGCAGCTGAGAGAGGGGGTGTCGCGCTTGGCCGTGAACCTGACAGATGACTCGGACCTGATAACGAGATCTGAGATTGCAGAGTTCCACGACAATTTATATAATGAGTTACTTAATGCACAAAGGCAGAACATACCATACAAAAACCTCAGATCAGACAACAATGACCCTAAATGGATAAATAATTATTTAAAGAACATCATTGGCCAAAGGAAGGCTATAGGTAGAAGGATAAAGCGTGGCGAAATTTACCTCCAGGATTATTATAAGATATTGGCGAGTGGGGTTAAAACCGAGATAAGGAAAGCCAAGAGGAATAAAGAGGTAAGGATAGCAAGGGAGGCGAAGACAAACCCCAGAGGATTCTACCAAATGTATCAAACTAAAACACGAGAAAAGATTGGACCAATACGGTCAGATACCGGCGAGCTAACCGATAACGACGGAGAAATGAGCAATAATCTGAATAAATATTTTTCAACAGTTTTCACCACCGAAAATTTAAACATGATACCAGAGGCACCGACTCTATTCAGAGATAGTGAAGAAAACAAATTAAGCGAGATAGTAGTGACTAGTAACGATGTTAGTAAGCAAATAGACAAACTAAAGCTTAATAAGTCACCTGGTCCCGATGAGATATTTGCCAGAGTATTAAAGGAATGTAAGGAAGAGCTTAGTATGCCCTTAGCAAAGTTGTTTAACATGTCCTTAAAAACAGGTGTAGTACCAGAATCCTGGAGGATAGCGAATGTAATACCGATTTTCAAGAAGGGGGATAGATCACTATCCTCTAACTACCGCCCAATCAGTCTAACATCAATAGTAGGCAAATTACTGGAAGCAATCATTTCAAACTCTATTCGAAATCACCTGGAGAAGCACAGATTGATCAATGATTCCCAGCATGGATTCACAAGCGGACGTTCTTGTCTAACTAATCTATTAACATTCTTTTCATCAGTTTTCGAATAGGTGGACGAGGGGCACAATTATGATGTGGTATATCTCGACTTTAGCAAAGCCTTCGACAGAGTCCCCCACGAAAGACTAATTAGAAAGGTAGAAGCACATGGCATCAAAGGAAACATCCTTAAATGGATTAGGGCGTGGTTACAGGACAGGAAACAGGGAGTGAGCATTAACGGCACTAAGTCCCATTGGGGCAACGTCACAAGTACTTGGACCATTATTATTTATTATATACATAAACGACATAGATATCGGCATAGACAGCAACATAAGTAAATTTGCTGATGACACTAAAATAGGACGTGTAATTAAATCAGACGAGGACTCTGCAAAACTAAAGGAAGATCTAAAGAAATTTTTCGAATGGTCGGAAAAATGGCAGATGAAATTCAATGTGGATAAATGTAAAGTACTCAGTATAGGAGATGTAAACAGGGAAACCAGTTATCAAATGAACAACGATGCCATTGTGGAATCTGACTGCGAGAGAGATTTAGGAGCAATGATAAGTAGGAACCTGAAGCCAAGTAAACAATGTGTTTTTGCTCGTAACAAAGCTAATAAAGTACTTGGGTTCATACAAAGGAGTGTTAGTTACAAGACTAGCGAGGTCATCCTAAAACTGTATCTTGCGTTTGTGAGACCACACCTGGATTACGCAGTTCAGTTCTGGTCAGAGTATTACAGATTGGATTTAGAATCCTTGGAAAGAATTCAGAGGAGAATGACAAGACCAATCCCGGGCATTAGGAACCTTGAATATAGAGACAGGTTAAAGCATCTTAATTTGCACTCCCTCGAGAGACGTAGAGCGAGGGGCGACCTGATAGAGGTGTATAATTGGAAGTCAGGGCTAAACAAAGGGGACATTACAAAGGTACTCAAACTATCCAACCAGGAGCGAACTCGTAACAATGGTTTTAAATTAGACAAATTTAGATTTAGGCGTGAAATAGGTAAGCAATGGTTTGGAAACAGAGTAGTGGATGAATGGAACAAGTTACCAAATATCATCATTAACTCGAATACGCTGAATAGCTTCAAACATAGGTTGGATGCTTATATGAGCAATAGGGGTTGGGTGTAAACGGGACTGCCCAGTATGGGCCAATAGACCCGCTGCAATTTCCTCCATTCTTATGTTCTTAAAGGTAGAAAAAAAGGGAAACCTATAATTTAATCACTAAAATAAACATACATGCATACACTATTATACTACGTATTATTATTGTTATATAATATTTTATTAAGAAAAATCGAAATTTAATTACTGTATGCCAATTAGCATATTTTTATGCATCAATTAAGTCATCCTATTCAGTGTCATCATCATCATCAAGATCTTTTTAATAAATGTTGTGAGTTAACATTTACAACATTGTCTGTGTAGGAGCAAACCTATTGCAACATATGTTTTGTCTTTGCATCAATGCATGGACATGTAGGGTGTTTTCCAAATTTTTCTGTTTAATTCCTTTTCTTATCTTATTCTTAATGATGTTCATCTGTGAAAACACCCGTTCTATGGAGGCGTTACTTCTCTGTGGCACTTCATTGTTAAACTGCACACCCAAGTTCACTGCTTGCAACAGTAGTTTTTTTTTTTTCATCGTTCACCTAATAAATAAATGACTAAAGTGTAGATCTTTAATAAAAGTAATGATAATTACGAAAATATAATACATTAAGTTCTCGTTTAACGTTGGCCCTCTTAATTAATTTGCTGTGCTATGTTGCTAAACATTAAAAGACTCAAAAAAATTTTAACATCCCGTTGGCTCATTACTAATTTGTTTGAGTTGTCAATGACTACTTTTTACAGCGCATGACCCTCTCTCCTAGGACAAATATTTAATTTCCCTTGTTTCACCATATGTATTTATGATGGTGTGTGCATGTAAATGAGTAAAAATAAATGAAAGTTATTATTTGTACTGCAAAATCAGTTGAGAAACATGTACATAACTTAAATGTAGCTCAGGGACTAAAATTTTTACCTCTTGTTCAAAGTATATGATGTCTATATCATATTACACCTTTTCACAGATCCGTTGAGACATTGTTACATAACTATTTGACAAATTTCATAACCGAATGACAGAACACATATCGAATGACAATCTAAAATAACTGTTCGTTCATGCTAACGTTAGTGATTGACATAAGTTATGAAGTTGACAGACGTGAACAATAAACCGACAGTCTACATATAGTTTGAGAATGTAACAATTGGAGAATGACATACCACCAATAATTATTTTAGATTTGTCATTCGATATGTGTTCTGTCATTCGGTTATGAAATTTGTCAAATAGTTATGTAACAATGTCTCAACGGATATGTGAAAAGGTGTATTCGCTGTCTTGCAAGCATTCCAGCAATGCAATTTGTATATTCAGTAAACTGTAGTCTGTGCCGTTTTTATAAGACAATAACTTTAAGCCTAAACAACCTCCAATGCTAGTGGAATTTCGTAGGGGTAGGTGATGTATTATGATAGTTGTCGCCAGCCCGCTCTCGAACTTAGGTTACCTTATGTTGTTTATTTCTCTGTCATGTAGATGAGTTATAATTTTTTCTCTTATTCATCTCAATGAATGTGACTATAGTAATGCATCACACAAGGATGGTTTATTTTCTGTATGTGTAATGTATTTCAATGGGCAAATGGTTGCTCAAGAATGTAACTCCTGTATATTATCTAATTCTTATGGGGAAAATGTATCCGCTTAACGTTGTTTCGTATTATAAGAGCAGAGGCTGCTACTACTTACTGCTGAGCCACCGAGGCCACCATTTGTAAGAGAGCTCACCACAAGCTGCCCCCCTGTAAGGGCTTGGCACTCTTACAACAACTTACGTAATACTCTGCCCTGGTAGCATGACGTGAGAGGAAGGCCCATGGGTCCATGTAATTATAGTATCGAGTATTAGGGAAAGAACAACGGTGAATACTATAGGTGAATCATAGACCCACATACAAATACAATGTTTATTGAAACACAAAAATGGTTACAGAAAAGACTCTGTAAGCACCCAAAATAGGAACTCCTGGCACCATGCCCTCAGGCTCAATTTACTTACACCACTACTGGGTGTACACACACCAAAACACACAAACTCTTACAGCACCTTAGTACCAATAAAACCAGTGGCACCTGCCAGTACAACACTCAATACCCCAGGGGCAATACTCCAGCAGCCGCCAAGGGAGTCTCATCACCAAGTGACACCTTACAACAAACTCAGATAATTCCGGTGGACTAACACCACCACACAAATAGCCCTATTGAGCTATGTACTGTACTCATCCACCCATGATGGGGCTGGCAGTTGTTTGCGGGGCTTGACGATCCGGGTTCACCACGTGGGCATGGCGTTAGGGGAATACAGGCCCGCTATGGGGCCCATAGGTGGTAGTGGAGCCTCTGACGGTCGAGGTTCACGGGGACACCCGACTCCACTGGACCTCAGACATCTCCCCCGACTAGTGGATGCGTCATCCACGCTACAGACACGGCCGAGACTGCGATAGGGACCTGTGGGTGGGAAGCTTGGCGGCTCACTCACGGTTTATAACGAACCTCAACGTTTCAAAGGGACATACATTAAGGATGTAAAATACTTCACTCAAAGCACATTAACTACGTTACTGTAACACTTGCAATCAAACTATTAATTAGGTCAAATCACTTAAAAATGGCGAATGACAACACGGAGAAGGTGGAATGACCTACCTGTGGGTGGGAAGCGTGGCGGCTCACTGACAGTTGAGCTGCCCGCCGCCTTCCACCCACGCTAAAGTCACGGATTACACCTACTCAACCATTTCACTGAATTACGTTACTGTAACACTGACGTTTGAAACTGAGACTACGAACTCAGTTTCATTCCCTACTGTTATACTGCCAGACTGGGGTCACTAAATCTAAGGGGATAACTTAACTCTAATCTTAATGTCTAAGGGTCGCTGCCACCAGACCCCCTCTGGACAGCATGTAGCTCGTTAGGTAGCGGGCAGAGCGGACTAGGCATTGGGTTAGGTTTTCCATTGATCAGATCGATAAGGGTAAAGAAGGGTGAAACCATAACATGTCTTCATTGATTTATTTCTTATAAAACACACTGGTAAAAAAAACATACATGAATTGGCCTTCCTCAGAAGAACAACGGAATTTTGGTTACCCAACTGGGCCCCAGACTCCTACATTACTGGCGGGTCATCCACCCACTTATTGCACAACAATCGGTGAACGCCGTATCTCGGTCGTTCCTTCTTACAATATCCCTTAACACATCAGACTGCTCCACTGGTGTGGCTTGTAGCACCGTCGGTTATCATACCTAGTAACACCATCGCAACACACCTGTTACACTCCATACCTGCAAGTATGTGACTCCTTGTGACTTTTAGGTATACACAACGGGCCCCTCGTTCGCACACCGCCCTCAGAGACATACCAGCACTATTTCTACGCCTGGTATTATAGGTCGCTCCAAGTGACGACCGCAGTTTCTCACGGTCTCCTTAGTTGTGACTATTCATGTGGAGTGGTGCGCTGGGAATCCACCGGTTCATAGTGGACTGGTATAGTGGGGAGTAATTCCCCACCTGGTGTGGCGCTCCAGGAGACAATGGCGGCCGGGCGGCAAGATACCCCAACCACGTGGCACCTGTGGTGACGGCAGAACGGGAAAGACTAAGCAATAATGCCTGACGGGCGGTTATCCCATCCCTTAACACATCCCTATCACACTTATATATCCGGCAAAGCTTTAAACTGTAGTAACTGTTATTTATCAACCTTAATTGTAGGGCGGGATATAGCCCGCTAGGGCACTGACCTGTGGTGACGGCAGAACGGGAAAGACTAAGGCCGGCTTCCCGCCGCTTCTCGTCACATAGGCCTACCGTTTCCAATCCTCAATTTACACTTTTGTTTCTTATGGTTCTCACCTGAACACTTTACGGTATATTGTCACTCATTTCTTATAAACACATATATTAATCCTAAATTACACACTAAGGTCAGGTCTTGGTTTGCTAGTGCTTGGTTAAATGCCTGGGATTTTAATATCAACGGGCATCTGAGGCGGGTACATGACGCGCCTTGAAACAAAAGCCGAATGATCATGGCGGGGGTGTATCAACTTCACTTAAAAACTGTAATGAGGGATCCTCCTCTCACACAGTGCACTATTTGAACACAGACATAAGGTTCTCTGATCACTGTACCTGTCGTGGGTATATGTCACGTGAGGCTACGAGGTGTATTAAATTCATACCGACGCATACACGATATTTCCTTTCCAGTATAGTTTCTAGATCACTGTCAACACCTCACATAGTCCTGATACATTTATCCTTTTTCCAGATCATTGTTCTCATGTATTTTCATATGATATCTGTTGGAGTTAGGTTCGCTACACGCTCACAGACGTAAATAGTAGGACCTTCAAACCCTGCTCCACACTTAGTCTTACAGTACCCTAGTCCGGCTCAACTGGACTTTAACATTCATCTTATGCCTACCCTGAGTGATCCTTAATGCTATGAATACATACACTTGATATGATATAATTATACCTGGGTACAATACCACACCTGGTCTAGGAACCTTGAGTAGGTGAGTTGTCCTTTCTCAATGTTTCCCGTTTTCTGGGGTTCTACAAGCGCTGTGCATTTGAATGTTATGAAGCGTAATATGAATTAGATGGGATTTTTAGGGATGACAATGATGTGCGCAGTACACTGTTATCTTCACAAACAATGATCTGACTGAGCTATCAAAAGCAAGAATTAAATTGATTACAAAAGGTTGGATGGCAACAGGTCCCAACATGCAGCGCCTTGCTACAAACGCGAGGAGCAGATTCAAAAGGTTCCCTTCAGAATATTAACTAATTCCTCAGTTAACCTCCCTACCACAATTTCACTTTGATTATCAGAGTCTCTACTAATCATAGGTGAAAAAAAAGGTTTACAGGGGCTCGGTAGCAGAAAGAGTTTACAACTTCGGTCAACAAACTCACGACAACTCGATGACGTCATCAAAGAAGCAGAGAGAACGGCAGACATTTCCACTGGAAGACTCAGAAGGTTTTGTGGACGTGTAAGCGTAATATGGATCATTAGTTTAACAGGTTAGCCGTCATTACGATCATGGCAGTATAACGTCTCTTTTTCATCAATCTAACCCCGACATACAGCTAGAACTTACTGTAAAAATAATAATAATAATAATAATAATAATAATAATAATGTGAAAAAATTAACTAATTTGATAATGATTAATTCACCGTCAAAACACCATAATATCCAAATTAGCTTACATCCAAATTTTGTCACAGCTTCCCACGTGGAGAATGTGTGTAGCATCATGAGTGTGTAGAGGTTGAACTGGTAGAGGGACATCAAGTCTGCCATCAGTTTGTGCACTGTACACTGGTCCAATTTAAACCTTTTGTTGACTCTTGACCTGTGATACAATTGGCTGCACGAAAGCAAACTACACCTTGTTGGCTTCAAGTACACCTTGTCGGGTTCATGTCGCAACAAGTTGGCAGTATAATTATTCTCTTCATCTTTTAAAATCTGTATTGCCAATTTTTTATTATTTTATGCACTGCATAATAATTAATCTAATTTTGAATCTTGTCCATCATTCGTATGTATATATCTGACTTTGGTTCAATTACAAGAGGCCATATTTGTGTACAAGTACTACATAAAAAATTAAGTAAAAGTAAACCATTATCTTCCTGTACTCGATTCCAAGAACATCACTATGTACAAATACTTTCAATTTTATATTTTTAGTGTACATTATGTTACTTGTAACTGTTTTCAAAATACTTCCTACTAAAATGTTTGGTTAATCTTAAATTGTGTTTGTTATATCATTAATTATCTTATTTATACATATCATGTAGTAAATTCACTGTATGACGAAGTAAGTTTTACTGTCTCATTTTTCTGCGGTTCCTCCTCCTGTTTGAGCATATTATCTTAATTAATCTCTATTTAGCGAGCTAGTTCACTTAATTTTGCGAAAAATAACGGAAACAATTCCTTCCTTTTAATCCACAGTAGGTTATATGTGATTACAATAAGTTTAGAGTGTACCGTATCATTTTTTTTTTTGCTTTCAGTAATGATATACTGCCAGATCTGGGGGTCACTAATTCTAAGGGGAATAACGTAACTCTATTCTTAATTTCTAAGGGTTGCTGCCACCAGACCCCCTCTGGGCAGTATGTAGCTCGTTAGGTAGCGGGCAGAGTGGACTAGGCATTGGGTTAGGTTTTTCATTGACCAGATCGATAAAGGGAAAGAAGGGTGAAACCATAATATGTCTTAGTTCTTTCAATTGTTCTTTCTACTTACTTCAGTTCATTGGTTACTACCTAACCTCAGTTCTTTTTGGTAGCATGTCGAGGGTTTAGGCACATGGGTATTGCAATCCTGATATCAGGTCCCTTGGACAGAAATAAAGGTGTTACTGCGGGAAATGAATACCCCTGATATACTCTAGAAAATGTTTATTAAAATGGATTCAATGTGGGGAAAAATAGATTATTAACATATAACTCCAAGGCAACTCCTAGGCTTTACTCAACTGCAAATTACATTTCATTACAGACATTACAACTTCCATATGATATTTCACTAACTGTTGGTAGTGCATATGAGATGCACTCACAACACAACATGTTATTACTGAAACCAACTCATACATGGGTCCACTACCCAACATGGGATACTTATTCCAGAATTACGCCCCATACACATACAACAACACTGTGGACATATAACTTCTTGGAAGCATCCCAGGGTAGGACACTGGAGCTCAGGACTGTGGCTGTGATCGGTGGTAGCTAGACATATGGCGAGTCTGGGGTCTGGCTCCACGAGGTAGAATGGAGCCGATTAATCATGCCGAATCAGCGCCATCGCTCATATATTGATCACTGCTGAATATCCACCGGCTCCAAGCGACCTGTGGGTTTCAATTAAGCCCCCACTGTACCTGCAGGACAAAGTTGGAGGGCGTCACGGGAGAGAAGCATGGACAACACAATCACAACAAATCCTTCGTCTCGCAGCGTCAGACGACATTCACTTTTTTATTTCTTCTCACATTGGGTGAATAACAATTACACTCTCACAACATGAACACTGATATTCACTACAATTGACTGAATCAAACTGAATGGCTAGGGAACACAGAACATACCTGCAGGACAAAGTTGGAGGGCGTCACGGGAGGGTTGATCCTCCCAGCCTGTGGGTTATATACCCCTGAGTTGCCAGATGTGGCTATCTCACGCAATTACAGAAATTACAAACAAACCAACTGTTACACATTCAAAGATGACCCTCAGTTGACAAAGGTCTGGCGAATACTTGAGTTGATCTACATAACTAATTCAAGATTGAGTTTGCTAGGAGAAAGTGGAATAAACGCATATTGACAACTGTGTTCGAAGGCGGGACTTACTGGGAGGGATCCTGAGTGTAAACATTGCATGGGAAAAACACGTCTCTTCTTAGGGATAGCTAACCAGCTACCCACTCATGTATTTTCATCTGATATCTGCGGAAGTTATGTTCACTAAACATTCACAGATGTAAATAGTATGACCTTCAAACCACGATCTACACTAGCCCGGATAGTACACTAGCCCAGATCAATTGGACTCTCACAACCCTCCTATAGGTACCTTGAGTTCTCCTTAATGCTATGAGTACATACAATTACTATTATAAACCCGTAGCTGGGTACAATTCATCAAATAATTCCGTGACATTCATTAGGTGAGTTAGTCTTTATCAATGACCCGTTCTCTGAGATTCTACAAGAGCGGTGGATTTGAATGTTATGTAGCGTAATATGAATTAAATGGGGTTTTTAGGAATGACAATGATGTGTGCAGTACAATGAAGATGCAGTTGTGCGTAATATAGTAAAGAAAAATTGTAGGAAATTTTGGCTAACCCTTGCAGCACTCCATTTTCTGTTGTTAGTCTGTTGTTACATTATTCGGAAGGTCTATGTCATAATCCTCACCGACTGCAAATCTTCATTTTTTTTTTTTAAATTTTCCATTTGGGCTTCTAGATGTTTCATTGAGCTGAACTATTTGCTGATCTCATATTCCAGGTATATGTCTTTTGTGTGCTTGTAAGCTATCTTCTTCTTCTGGTGTTTTGAAGGTGTGTTTATTGCTGGCTTTGTGGGTATTAATTACTGCTCATACAAGAGTTAATCATTTCTCAGAACGTTACAAGGATCACACTGATTGAGTTGCTATATGTTTTTACTGTTAAATTTTTTATATGTTGCTTTTTTTTATGTTGCCTTACATATGTCTTATGTATTGTTATTTCTCTTTTTCCCAGGATGCCACACAGCAGTGGGTGCCACTGCCTGAAGAGGAACAACACTATCATCCATATTTAGGTCACTATTATCTTTGACACATTATTTATATCTTGCTTTATGTAACTTTGTCACCAATGGGTCTAGCATAGTTCCGCTGTGGTTTGATCCTTTTAAGCTGATGAGCAGATTGATGTAGTTTGAACCTGTAGGCTGCTGATTTTTGTTGTTTATCCGAGGTTGTGGAGTTGATCAACATACTTTATGGTGTTGTAATTGATTAATCTGTTTGGTAAATAAAGTGCTGTGGTTTATTTAAGATAGATTATCATAAGACATGTATATGGCTTTCACCTTTGCGTAGTTAATCTATATAATCTATTTGTTCATTAGTTACTATGAATCCCAATAATTTATATAATAGACAAGTTCTGAACCAAATTAGTGATTACAAGACTAAGACCCCCATCCTGGGAGGTACAGTATTGTCTGCCATGTTGGTATCTATAAAATTTTCCAATTAATTGGTGTTTGTTACTCTGCATTATCAATTATATATTCCATAATATCATAGTCAACTTCTTTCCATTTTTTTTACGACTTGTTGATATCCTTTGTCATAGGCTACCTGTTCCTGGACTCTTGGAGTAGGTTGTGGTCAATAAGCCATCAATGTTCTCTTTGGAATTGGTTTTCCTTTGACTTCCTCTGGTATCAGAAATAATTACCTCCGAGTTTTTTTTTTTTTGCAAGCCGAGAATTATCATTTCACTCATTAATTGTCCAATTTTCATCCTGTTTGAAATATTTTCTACTGTGTACATATATGTATTTATATACAGTTGGGCCATCATTTACACGGTCAATTGAACCCGCGGAGTACCACATAAAACGAGAAACGCATAAATGAAATAACAGAACATATGGGATTAATTGAAAAGAGACTGGGCCGACCCCAAAACTCAACTTACTACGTTGTAGTAAAAATAACATCTTAATTTCATGATGGTATGCACACACAATTAATATTTAAGAGAAATACAGCCACAGGTTAATATCCATTCAAATAATGGACTCAACTCCCGACCCCCCCCCCCCCTCTTCCCACGCTGCTGGCTCCTCCCTCTCTGAGGAAAGTTTGGGAAATAACACTAGGCTTACATGTTTAGTAATAAATAATACCTCAGACTAAAGTTAAGATAATATAATTGACATTGCTGGATTCCTTGCAAGACCAGGAATATTTTGAATATAAATGTCATATATTTTGCACAAAAGATAAAATTTTGGCTCTTTCTCATGAAAATTGTTACATTCGATATAAAATTTGTACCGGTATGTCTAATGCAAATTCCATGATGTTTATATTTAAAATAATCACAATCTTATAAGAATTCCAGCAATGTAAATTACATTCTGGCCGGGTAATTTGTATGAAGTTTATGAGCTAAAACAAATATCTTCAGTAAATAAAGAAATCATACTTCACCCGAGTAAATGACCAAATTTACCGCGTAATTCAAGCATTTCAATTCTGGCAAGGCAATGCGTAAATGACAAAACGCGTAAAAAACCGCGTAAATCCAGAATATATATACAGTGGGGTATGCTATAACGAATCTAATTGGTTCTAGAACCTCATTCGTTATAGGATTAATCTGTACCAGGCCCCCAAATACAACCACTTAACACTGAAAATTTTCTGTGGAAAATGTAAAAAATACGGTACTTTATCTTACCTTAGTGTTGTTCAGCATGCAGGACAGGAGGCAGAGGAGGAGCGGGAGGAGAGAATTATGGAGAAGAGGTGGAAGGAGAGGAGTCATCCTACCTAGCCCTCTTTGGTGACTGTCTTACAGGCACTTTGTCTGTAGGGTCTTTTGCTACTTTTTTAAAGAAGGAATCCAAGGTTGGCTGCTTCAACCTTGATTTCTGGACCTTCCAAAAGTAGTTCATAACATTGTCATTAAACACACTGATGCCCTTTTCCACAGCACCAACATCAGGATGATATTCCTCCGCAAGCTTAGACAGTTTGCTCCAGCAAAAGAACACATCCTTGAGATCTTTGGCTGGAATGATGCGGCTTTCCTACTTGTCCTTATCCTCCCCTGATGTCATGGTCACGTTGACTGCTGATCTACTTAACTAATGATTCTTATTAAACTCCACGCCCGCAAAACATGAGTGAGTTAGCGACCCCTGAGAAGACGTGTTTTTTCCCCAGAAGCAACACTCGTGATCCCTCCCAGTAAGTCCAGCCTTCGAACACAGTTGTCAATGCATGGTTTATTCCACTTTCTCCTGGGAAGCTCAATCTTGAATTAGTCTGTGTAAATCAACTCAAGTAATTCGCCAGACCTTTGTCAACTGAGGGTCATCTTTGATTGAGTAATAGTTAGTTTGTTTGTAATTATTGTCATTGCGTGAGTAGCGATCACTGGCAACTCAGGGGTATATATACTACTGGTAAGGGAGAGACAGCGTCAAAGATGAAGCGATCTGGTTGAGCCCAGATTCTTTCTACTCCTACTGTATTTCAGTTTCACCACTTTTCCTTCAACTCCTAATAATCTTCTTTCACCTCTTAACTAAAGACTTCGTATCGTATCGACAGCGTCCCCTGACGCTGCTTCCCGTTTGTCTCCAGGTATGTTTTGTGTAGCCATTCAGTTAATTCAGTCAATTGTAGTGAATATCAGTGTTCACCAGTGTTCATGATTTAACAGTTGAATTGTCATTCACCCAGTGTAGAAGTAATATAACGTAAATACGTCTGTCGTCTAGACAAGAGAGTTTGTTTGTGTTGTCATGTTTCCCCAGTTCCCTGGCGCTGCTTCCCGTTTGTCTCCAGATCCCATTGTGATTCTTACAACCATTCAACAACGGCCTCGGATGTAGTAAATAACCAGCGGGGATCATATACGAAACGATGGCACCAATGCGGCCTGATTAATGTGCCCCACGGCTTCGTTGGGCCAGACCCCAGACCCGCCATGTGTCTGGCTACCCCGCAATAACAACAGCCCCAGTGCTCTACCCTGGGTTACTCCTTGGAAGTATATGTCCACAGAGAGTGTTGTAACATGTATGTTAGGGATAATTAGATGGAAATAATTATCCCATGTTGGGTAGTGGACCCCTGTATATAGTAGTATCATTATTTACGTATATGTTGAATAATCTACAATGAGTGCCATTTAATGTAACACCAGTAATGTTGTGAGTAAGAGTAAAGAAGAAGGGACTGAGTTTGCACTAAGCCCAGGAGTTGAGCCTGGTAGTTATATGATTAATACAATATCTTTCCCCATTGATTGCATATTAATAAACTTGTTTTTAGAATACTTTAGGTGTATTCATTTCTCCCACAGTATCTTACCTTTATTTCCATCCAAGTGACTTGATATCAGAATTACTATACCCATGTGCCTCGACCCTCGACCATGCTACCAAAAGAATGTTCATGCTACCAAAAGAATGTCCAGGCTACCAAAAGAATAGGTGACGGAACATAGTAAGACTAAGAGAAGTAAGTAAAGACGAGGGTGGGGTAGATACAGAGAGGGAACCCGCGTCCTCACATTTGGTGATAGGCCTAGACCCGCCCCTCACACTGACTCCTCAGAAGTTAGGTTCCGCTTCAGTGTCTCATTTTCTTTTTTGTGAAGCTCAAGCAGCTCCTCAGTGGACAGCTCCTTACTGTGCTCTTCCACCAACTCCTCAACATCATCAACATCCACTTCCAGGCCCATGGAAATGTCCAGAGACACAATTTCATGTACAACAGCCTCTTCCTCTAACTCTTCGAAGCCTTCAAAGTCTCTTTGAAGCACACATTCAGGCCACAATGGCCTTCAAGCAGCACAAAGACACCTCATAGTAACCTCTTTCCAGGCTGACGCAATTAAAAACACAGCGTCTGCTATATTGAAGTGACTCTTCCAAAATTCCTTCAAACTAACATCACTGGAAGAAGTGGATGCAAAACATTTTCTAAACAGTGCCTTTGTGTACAGCTTCTTAAAGTTAGAAATTACCTGTTGATCCATGGGCTGGATGAGAGGTGTTGTGTTGGGTGGCAAGAAGTGCACAGTGATGAAGTTGAATTCCTCTGGCAATTCAACCATCAAATTAGGAGGGTGGGCTGGTGCATTGTCCATCATCAACAAAGCTTTCAGTGGAAGATTATTCTCCCTGAGGTATTCCCGAACACTGGGTCCAAACACCTCAATCACCCACTCAGAGAAAAGACTCCTGGTCACCCAAGCCTTTGGGTTTGACTGCCACATAACACCAAGGCGCTTCTTCCTAATGTTTTTGAAAGCTCTGGGGTTTTCTGCATGGTACACAAGGAGTGGTATTATCTTGCAGTCACCAGAAGCATTAGCACAAAGAAGGAGGGTAAGCCTGTCTTTCATTGGCTTATGGCCAGGGACAGAAGTTTCCTCCCTTGTAATGTATGTACGGCGAGGCATTTTTTTCAAAAAAGTCCAGTTTCATCACAGTTGAATACCTGCTGAGAAACAAAGCCTCCCTCTTTAATTGCATTCAAAAAAATGTCATGGTGTTCCTTAGCTGCTTCCTTATCTGCACTAGCAGCATTACCATGTCTCACAACACTGTGTAATTTATTTCTTCTTCTGAAACCAGTAAACCACCCCTTGGTACCCCTAAACACTGGCACATCACTATCACTTCCACTGGGAGTCTTGGCTTTAAGGTCCTCAAACAATTGTCTGGCCTTCTCACAAATTATAGCTTCACTAATGCTATCACCTGCCATTTCTTTCACCTTTATCCACACTAAGAGTAAATTTTCCGTCTCCTCAATCACATTACACCTTACTTTGCTAAGTCTAGAGATTCCCTTAGCCACTTGCACAGTTTTCAACTCCTCTTTATTCTTCAAAATCGTACATATAGTCGATTTAGCCATCCCATACTCATCACTAAGTTTCGCAATGCTTGTTCCATTCTCACGTTTCTTTATGATTTCTTTCTTAGTTTCAAGAGTTATGAGCTTTCTCACTCGCTTTGGACGATTCATTGTTACAATTGTACACTAGTATAACAAAATATTTATACAAATAACTCGTATTTCCACATCAAAAGACGAAATTCAACAATAACAGTGGTACACTGGCTACACAATGAGACAAAGATGGAGCCTGACGCTCTTGTTGTGGGTCGAGGTATAACAATACACTGTATTCATGTGCCAGACGAAATAGTCCCGTATTCATCCGCGTTCGTTGTAGGAGTTGCGTTCGTTATAGCATTCTCAATTTTATAGGTAAAACCGTTCGTTATAGGAATATTCGTAGTGGAATCCGTTCGTTATAGCATACCCCACTGTTGTAATAAAGCGTGTTAGATTTGTTTTATCATAGAATAATGAAGAAAATGTTTTGTACATCAACATACTAAAATACGATATTACAGTTTGTCTTTTTAGTTAATTATTTTTATGAGAAGAAGAGGCTTGAGTGTGTTTATATTTGTCGTGGAATGGAAGAGACACATTTTTTGTATTCTTACAACTTTTCAAGTAATTTTTACCAAAATAGAAGGTTTGCATTGTCAACATTTATTGTACAGTCGGGGTCAAAAGTCTTGAACACTTGACAGTACAGTATTTGGCATGTAAGTACCCAAAGATCTTAGGTATTAAGGAGAGTTTTATCCCATTTTGTGGTTCAGGCATAATACAGTATGTGATGACAAGTAGTGTTATTAGTATATCCCAATCATATATGTATAACTCAGAAGAGATGCCAGGTTGTCAGTTGTCACGGGACTTTCAGACCAAGAGGAAGGGCTTATGGAAACTCGGCGTGTAAAAATTACCTATATTACACTATTTACATTCACAGAGCAAGTTTTCATGTCCAAATATATCCAATTACTTCACGCACAACTCGGCGGCTATCTTGTACCCCATGTCGGCATGTGTATACCGGGCCTGGAGTTCCTGGTTCTTATTGCTGTCCGGTTCAGTCCGTGGCTGACGCTGCTCTGCCGTGACCATCACCACCATCACACAAATATGGCTCGGTTGCCAACTAATCCTAATATAATACGTACATTAAAAGTTTTACACCTTATACCCTATAAAACAGAATATGGCTCTTACATAATGCTTTAACAACCCAAACTAAATAACACTGATATAAAAACATTGTAAATTAAGACATTGGAAAACTTATTAGTGTATCACCTAATTAGCCAATCATAGACAGTGGTGTGGGCCGTCATGTGACATAGATATTGCTAAGTGTTCAAGACTTTTGACCCCGACTGTACAAATATTCTTTTATGACTGAGTAAACTTGCAGATAGACCTTATTAATGTGGTATTGCCATAGATATCCATCATTAATGAAAACCAACTATGAAGTCAAGTAAACATTTTTGCCTAGACTTCACCTTCTCTTAGCATACTCAACCAATAACCTACGCCTATTTTCTTATGTACAGTATATGGGTTATGATAACATGATAGGCCTCCGTACAGTACTTTCTTGAGTTTACAACTATTGTACAGTGGTCCATCGGTAAACGAGCACAATCCGTTCCAGCAGGTTGCTCGGTAACCGAAAAACTCGTTAACCGAAACCATTGTTTCAATGGGTTTTTAGGTATTTGGTTCCAGCTCACCGAAATTTGCCTAAATTCAACAAAACAGGTAGAAAAGTACACTTACTTTGAGGTGTGTATATAGAAGGCTCCTGGATGATGATGAATGATGATGATGGGAATTAGAATGGGGGTGTAGGAGAAGGAAGAAGAGAAGGCATTGGGGTGGAAGAGAAGTCACCCCATGGCGCCATTTCACCCATAAAATTTTAGTTCTCTTTGTGTAATTCAAGATTATTTTCTTTAAATCAACACTGCACTGCATTATATATTGTCAATATATAACATAAATTTCTAAATGACCAATAATTTGCTTGCAAACACAGAAAAAATCGTTTAGTTGAAGAGAGTCTCAAGCAAGATGTTACCTCCACTGAAAAGACAGAGAGACTGACGCTTGTTTGGTGTGTTGCCAGGTTGGATGGCGCTCATAAAACTAGTTTCCTTACCTTCAATTATGTTCAATAATTGTTAAAATGACTAAAAAATTTAATGTTAAACTTTTAAAATTATTGAATACTGTAGTAGTATAAACTTTTTGATATTTACTAAAATAGTAAGGAATTTAAGCCCTAAAACCGATTACTGTATTGTTGGACTAATACTACAGCTGGTGGACCGCGAAAACATGTTGAGGTCGGCTCGTAAAAAACTCGTTGATCGAGGGATTGCTCGTTAACCGAAGTTAAGAATCTTATGGAAGGTAAATTGTTAACCGAAATCTCGTTAACCGAGGCACTCGTTAACGAACGCTTCGGTTAACGAAATTTCGGTTCACGAATTACCCACCATAAGAATCTTCAATTCGGTTAACGAAAAAAATTCGGTTAACGATTTCCTTAAGAATTCTTCTCAACATGTTTTCGCTTGCTCACCAGCTGGAATATTAGTCCACCAATACAATGTTACGCCGTCTCTTAATTTACTTTAATATCCAGGTTCTAGGAGTAACCAAACAAAAAGAAAAGTGAAGTAAATCAAAAGGGAATAAAAATAAATAAAGTAAACCTTTAAGAATTTAATTAAATAAAATACTAACACAATAAAGAGCCTCGTAAGCTTTCACAACAAATTGATTCACTATCGAAGCCTTTAAGACACAAATGATACTAAAACATCGAAACATCAAAAGAATAAAAATAAAGCATTGGATTACGTTAACACTGCATAAACATATAAAATAACTAACACTGAAATTAACTATCGTGAAACAACACTGAATTACTTAAATGTAACTTAGTAAGCAGTGATGGACACATAAGAAACATGAATAGGTACTCACATAGATATACCACATTGGTGGCGACAGGAACAACTCAGAAATAAAATAAGTATGAGTAACAGGTGACACTCAAAAGAACGTGAACTGAATGACAAGAGGACTGGACTGAACTCCGTCTGCTAGTGGAGTGCTATATATAGGGTCGGCTCCCGCCAATGCGACCCGCCGGTGAAACATGGGTCGTTTAACGATGCAGATGTCGTTAGAGAAACAAAAAATGCTTGTTACAATACTAAATGAAGAAATAAGATGGGCTTGAACAAATAATAACAGTTAAAACTTTAACAGCACAGGGTAAGGTGACTTGATTATATAAAAGTAAATACAGTATAACACATCATTACAGGAATAATATGGAACAACATGGAGGCATATTATAAAGAAATAACAAAAAAATACGACACGGTCGTAACAACAGTAATCGGTTCTAGGGCTTAAATTCGTTCCCATTTGAGTAAATATCAAGAAGGTTGTACTATTCAATAATTTTAAAAGTTCTATATTAAAATTTTTAGTCATTTTAACAATTATTGAACATAATTGAAGTACAGGAAACTAGTTTTTTGTTCGCCAAACAGCCACTTGACTCACCCAGCAGGCGTCAGTTTGTGTCTCTGCTCAGTGGAGGTAACATCTTACTTGAGACTCTCTTGAACATAAACTATTTTTACATTTTTACAGTACAGTTATTGGTCATTCTAAAATTTATTTTACATATTAACAATATATAGAGCAGTGCAGTGTTGATTTAAAGACAATAATCTTGAATTACACCTAGTGAACTTAAAATTTTATGGGTGACATGGCAGCATGAAGCATGGGGTGATTTCTCTTCCACCCCCACTTCCTTCTCTTCTCCATTCTCCTCCACCCCCACTTCAAATTCCAATCATCATCATCATCAATCAGGAGCCTTCTACATGCACACCTCAAAGTAAGTGTACTTTACTGCATTTATTTTTAGTTTGTATGTAATTTTCAGTGAGCTGGAACCAATTGCCCAAAATCCCATTGAAACAATGGTTTCGTTTAACAAAATTTTCGGTTAACGAACGACCTTCTGGAACGACTTGTGTTCGTTAACCAAGGGACCACTGTATTTCAAATCGTAGCAAGCCTCAAAAAAACAGCATCGAGTTGATTTGACAGAGCGGAAATCAGCCTCCAGTCTAACAATATTAGAACTTGCCTGTTCCACCAATATAGTACATATTTCTTATCCTGTGCTGCCTTCTTCTTAATGCTTACACGAAAATCAGTAAACTTCCGCCTTACTTCTCTGACATTGCGGGGGATTCTAGCAACAATATTTACTTCTTGCACAACCTCTTGCCGAGCATGATTCTTCAGTTTGACTGTATATCTCGAGTCCAACTTCCCTAAGATTATTTTCTTTCTTTTGGTGATTTCACACATGGTAAGCACTTCCACCTTGCTGACATTTGATCGCCTCTTCTTTACAGAAGGTCCTTCCATCTTTTGTTTACGAACAGACTACTATTATGTGCGTCGATCTCAGCTGATTTCTCCTTCTCTTGTGATTCGTTGATGTTACGAGTGTCTGCCATTAGTTTCTGTTCTTTATATAAAATTCGTTGTTTCGAATGGTGTGTGGGTGTCTCAGGCAACTTCGCTCACTACTCGCCCACACCGAGCCCTTATTTAAGTATTAACTTTGTTTATTACATTGTATTATGTTTTATTGTATTTTTTTATTATATTAGGTTTGTATATATAGGTTAGATAAGCAGAAATAATGTCAGTAGGATAATTTATATAAAGTTTATGTTTTAGCCAATCAGGACATGTTACTTCAGTACAGTATTACCCCGCCTAACGCTGTTTCACTTAACGCGTTTTATCATATACGCGGTGCCTCGCCAGAGCTGAACTTTCACTTAACACGGATTTTTTCCACATATACGCGGTGAGTGTCCGGCTCGAGACGCTATTTTTAGATTTGCCCCACCCGCCACCCGCCACCCTGCCTGACTGCCTGTTTTAGCTCATAAAATTCATACAAATTACCCGGCCAGAATATAATTTACATTGCTGGAATTCTTATAATTTGGTGATCATTTTGAATATAAACATCATATATTTTGCATTAGACATACAAATTTTAGATAAAATGTTTTCTCTAGTAAATATGTTATCTTTTGTGCAAAATATATGACATTTATATTCAAAATATTCCTGGTCTTACAAGGAATCCAGCAATGTCAATTATATTATCCTAACTTTAGTTTGAGGTATTATTTATTAAAATTTAGTGGTTTTCCCACACATCTCCTTGGGATGGTTGGTGGGGGGTGGGGGGGGGAGGGAGGGACCGACCGACCATCTGTTACCCCGTGAAGAATAATTTTTTTTTTTATTAACTGAAGATATTTGTTTTAGCTCATAAAATTCATACAAATTACCCGGTCAGAATATAATTTACATTGCTGGAATTCTTATAATTTGATGATCGTTTTTAATATAAACATCATATATTTTGCATTAGACATACAAATTTTAGATAAAATGTTTTCTCTAGTAAATATGTTATCTTTTGTGCAAAATATATGACATTTATATTCAAAATATTCCTGGTCTTACTAGGAATCCAGCAATGTCAATTATATTATCCTAACTTTAATCTGAGGTATTATTTAATACAAAATGTTAAAATTTATTTTTTTCACCCACTCTTCTCTTGAAGGGAGGATTGGTGGGGGGTGGGGGGGAGGGTTGGGACTGACCGCGCAGTTGGAAGAGGGGGGGAGGCAAGGTAGGGTACTTTGATTGACAGATAGTGTCCTGAAGAATATTTTTTTTTTATTAACTGAAGATATTTGTTTTAGCTCATAAAATTCATACAAATTACCCGGCCAGAATATAATTTACATTGCTGGAATTCTTATAATTTGGTGATCATTTTGAATATAAACATCATATATTTTGCATTAGACATACAAATTTTAGATAAAATGTTTTCTCTAGTAAATATGTTATCTTTTGTGCAAAATATATGACATTTATATTCAAAATATTCCTGGTCTTACAAGGAATCCAGCAATGTCAATTGTATTATCCTAACTTTAGTTTGAGGTATTATTTATTAAAATTTAGTGGTTTTCCCCAGAGAGGGAAGAGCCAGCAGTGTAGTGTGAGAAGAGGGGGAGGGAGTTGAGTCCATTATTTGAATGGACATTAACTTGGCGACTGTATTTCTCTATTTCTCTTAAGTATTAATTGTGTGCATGTACCATCATAAAATTAAGATGTTATTTTTACTACAACATAGTTATGTGTCTTCAAAAAGTGGAGTTTGGGGGTCGGGCTGGTTTCTATTGGAATTAATCCCATATGTTCTGTTGTTCACTTAACGCGGATTTCACTTAACACAGGACCCTCTGGGTTCTATTGACCGCGTTAAGTGGGGTACAACTGTATTTGGCAGTAGAGGTGACATTGGTGACCAGCTGGTAGTCGGTAGTCAGTCTAAGCACAGCTGTCTTAAGTTAACTAGTATACCCTCTCTCTGGTGTTTTGGGAGTTGCATTTGACTACTGTGATTTGTTTTGCTTGATGTGTGGTGGTGGGAATAAGTAAAGAAATGTTCATATTTTTATTGACTTGTTTAGGTTTTGACCTGTTAACCTGACCTTTTTTTTTACTTTTATCCTCTTCACCACTGATCGGCTCGTTAGCCGCTTGGGTGATCGGTCATGTCTGTGGGAGAACTTGGGATTAAGGATTTAATAATAAATACTGATACAGGTTGACAATCCCTTATCTGAAATCCTTGGGATCAGATGCATTTTGGAATTTTTCGGATTTCAGAGATTTTTTTTTTACAGGGACCAGCCCACCCGCAGAGCAGGTCACTGACTCACATTAGCCCAAAAAAAAATCATCATCATCATCATCATCATCATCATCATCATCATCATCATCATCATCATCATCATCATCATCATCATCATCATCATCATCATCATCATCATCATCATCATCATCATCATCATCATCATCATCATCATCATCATCATCATCATCATCATCATCATCATCATCATCATCATCATCATCATCATCATCATCATCATCATCATCATCATCATCATCATCATCATCATCATCATCATCATCATCATCATCATCATCATCATCATCATCATCATCATCATCATCATCATCATCATCATCATCATCATCATCATCATCATCATCATCATCATCATCATCATCATCATCATCATCATCATCATCATCATCATCATCATCATCATCATCATCATCATCATCATCATCATCATCATCATCATCATCATCATCATCATCATCATCATCATCATCATCATCATCATCATCATCATCATCATCATCATCATCATCATCATCATCATCATCATCATCATCATCATCATCATCATCATCATCATCATCATCATCATCATCATCATCATCATCATCATCATCATCATCATCATCATCATCATCATCATCATCATCATCATCATCATCATCATCATCATCATCATCATCATCATCATCATCATCATCATCATCATCATCATCATCATCATCATCATCATCATCATCATCATCATCATCATCATCATCATCATCATCATCATAATAATAATAATAATAATAATAATAATAATAATAATAATCATAATCATAATCATAATCATAATCATAATAATAATAATAATAATAATAATAATAATAATAATAATAATAATAATAATAATAATTCATAAGTCTAGGTCATGTTTCTCACTTTTGATCTTTTTTCATTCTTGTATTTCTTTATTATTATTATTATTTCATTATTACAGTATTATTGTTATTATTATTATTATTATTATTATTATTATTATTATTATTATTATTATTATTATTATTATTTTTATTATTGTTATCATTCTTATTATATTTTTGTGTATTTTTTATTAAAAAATTTATTTACTATGAATAATTATTATTATTACTGTAGTATCATTATTATTATTACCTGCATTATTATACAGTAAACCCTCACTTTACGTGGTTAATTCAACCCACAGGGTACCGCGGAAAGTGAGAAACGCGTAAAGTGAACAACATAACATATGGGATTAATTGAAATAGAGACCGGGCCCACCCCCAAACTCCACTTTTTGACGACACACAACTATGTTGTAGTAAAATTATTATCTTAACTTTATGATGGTATGCACACACAATTAATATAGAAGAGGTTAGGTTTGGAAAAATAAAGGTTAGGTTAGGAAAAATAAAGGTTAAGTTAGGAAAAATAAATGTTGGGGTTAACACTTACGTTAGTAGAAGAGATGGGTCGGCGTACGGGGATGGAGGCTGGTTCCGAGGCAGAGGGCAGGCTACTGGCCCTCAGGTGAGTCACCATCACTGTCATCCACACTTGTCAGGGCCTCCCTGACAAATCCCTCAAAGTCATCATCACTGTCTCTACCTCTGTCACTATCACTGGCTTGGGCTGGCTGTGGTGGGTTGCGGGCGAAGAACTCTGTTATGCTTTGCTGACGGCTGGTGTTTATGTTGTCGTGAAAAACCTTGAAGTAGGGCTCCATAGTCTGCAACAGCTGGGTAGTGAAGATTTCATACCTGTTTGCGTCAGGGTCGTCGGAAAGGAGGAGCTTGACTTTCTCGACACACTCGATGGCACCCCTAACATTACTATGGGATAAGTGTTGTTCTTTTTGGGATGACGCACCACCTGCCTCTTCACTGACGTCATCATCATCTACCATCTCGTCGGTAGTCACATCAGGATCCCTTATCACCTCCAGGATATCGTCGTTGGTGGTCTCGGAGAAGCCTGCAGCTGTAACACTCTGCTCAGCTTCTCTGGCAAGGTCCACTGCTACTGCAACAGTCTGAACCTCACCAGTCACAGATTGACTCTGCCTAACGGCTGGAATGCCTTGCAACACATGTCTCCATGCGTGACGAACAGTTGCTACAGACAGCTGATCCCATGCCTCCGCCAAGAAGTCCACAGCTTTCTTGATGTTGAATATTCTCCAGAATTGTTTTAAAAGTACTTGTTGCTCTGCCAACTGTTGATCCTCGTCGTCTTCGCTCTTGCTATCGGTGGTGGTGTCACTCGGGTTACGCAACACTTCCCTGGTGTTGGTGTAATCGTTCAGGAGCTTGAAATTTTTAGTAGAGAATGCAGCTTTTACATTAGAGATTAACTCTTGGTCCATGGGCTGTAATATAGACGTAGTGTTGGGAGGAAGGAAGACCACTTTTACGTTGGGGTGACGATCTAACAGTAGGGGCGAGTGTCCTGGTGCATTGTCCAGCAGCAACAAAATCTTGAATGGCACATTCTGTTGCTCACAGAATTTCTTCACATCGGGAACGAAACAGTCATCAAACCAGGAGAGGGACAGTGTAGAAAACATCCACGCCTTACGTGTGGTCAGCCAGTGGACATTTAGCTTGGTCATGTCCATGCTCTTGTAGGCATGCGACTTGCGTGCTGTGTGGATCACCAATAACTTGAGCTTACAGGTACAGGAGGCATTGGTGGTAAACAGGAGTGATGCGTTCCTTCTGCAACTTCCAGCCCCAAATCTTGCTGGCATTCTTCACAACGAAGGTCTTGGAAGGCAGCTTTTTCCAAAAAAGACCAGATTCGTCCATGTTAAACACCTGGTCGTCGGTGTACTGTCCTTCCTCCATAATCTCACGTAAAAACGGAGGAAATTCCCTAGCCGCAACACGGTCAGCACTAGCTTCTTCACCACCAATGTTGATATTGGTGATCTTGTTCCTCTTCTTAAACCTCTGTAACCACCCAGAGGAAGCATTCAAGGGTTTGGGCTCTGTAATTCCCATCTTTCGTGACACTGCAGCATACAGTTCACGTGCGTACTCCTTAACAGAGCGCGTGTCCACCGCCATGTTCCATCGCGCCTGACGCATCAAGTAGCTCACAAGTAATTTTTCTGTCTTGAGAAGCACCTGGTTGTGGAAATACTTGATCATAGAAGCACCTGTAGACTTTGTGATGTTCATGCGCTCCTTTATCTTGGCTGCATCCTTCTTTATCGTCCGGATCGTAGATTCGTTCACACCATGCCGGCGCGCCAAATCAACCTGTCTTGTTCCTTTCTCCAACTCTTGGATGATCTTGTACTTCACCTCGTAGCTTAAGGAACGTCGTGTCTTCTTTGGCTTAGGGCGGCTGGGTCCAGGTAAGGAAAGGTTTCTCTCTGGGGGCGGTGGTCCAGCGGAAGCCATTTTACAGAACAATGGATGAACGATTACACGGTGTGGCCTGGAGGGATGAAACTGCCGCGGCTAGGTCAAGCGTCGTCTTCCCTCCCTCCCTCCCTCCCCCGAGTGGACACGTCATATTACTTTAAACCAATTACAGCTAGCAGCGGAGGGAGGTAGGGATGCATGGCCAATCACAGTCCGATACGTCATATGATGTCACTGATAACGCAACAGAGACATGCACTGCGTAACCTTACCGCGCGGCTTGCCCAGGCGGAGGCGGAGGCGGGAGCAGGCGGGAGGGGCGAATCTAAAAATTGCGTCGAGCCAGACACTCTCCGCGTAAAGGGGTACACGTACCGCGGAATGTGGGACCGCGTAAAGTGAGGGTTGACTGTAATTATTATTACTATTACATTTTCACTCCCCAGGCCCCGATGTGGGTCAGTGACATGTGCCCGGGTGGGCTAATACCCATAAAAAAAAAAAAGCTCCACAATTTTTTTTTTCGGTTTTCGGAATTTCGGATAAAGGGTTGTCAACCTGTATAGTTGAAAGACTTTAGTAATTTGTGTTTATTTAATGATCTACCCTAAGGTCGTAACAGTTGATGATTTTGTTAACTGAGCGACGATTGGCCAACTAGCTTATGCACTGCCATCTACCTTTGGACAAGAAAACCAAATTTACAGTGTAAATATTAGAGTTACAGTCTGCTTACGCACCCGTAATTAAATTTTGAGCATGAGAAATTTATGGGACTGTAAGCAGTCTGTAATTTATGGTACCCTATGTCTGCTACTGTATGTAACTGATGAGGCATTTTGAGTATGCAGCCCCAGAGCATCAAGAAAACTTCTACAGTTAGTCACACAGATAGAGGATAAGTCATCATCAGACATAAACAGATCTAATATCTCGGTGGACTCTTCAGAACTGTACTGTATTGTACTGTATTTTAAGGTCTGTGATTTGTGCACCAGAGTTTCATGATTACACACCGCTTAGTGCATTATTCTCAACTCCCAAAATCAGTGTTATCTTTGGTGCTTTCAACTTACTCATAGACAGTATCTGGTTACACTCAAAATGATTTTTTTCATAACATAAAATAAAACCCCTGTAAATATTTAAATATATAATATATATATATTATTTTTTTTTACTTTATTTTTAGTCCATATAACACGCGGACTTTGAACATATAATCAACGACCTCACCAGCAAGGAATCGAACCCTCGACCTACTGGGTGTGACTAGGGAACGCTTACCGGCTAGGCCACAAGGACACTAAAAGCAGTTCTAGACTCTGTTATATTTCACACAAAGCCTGTTCATCGAGCTGATGGCGCCGTGAACCTCATTGGGAAACTGCCCGTGCCTCTTATGTG
>NW_024729094.1:2078488-2086665 GCF_018991925.1 Homarus americanus
GAGGGTCGAATCTAAAAATAGCGTCGAGCCAGACACTGCGCGTATATGGGTAGATGCACCGCGGAAAGTGAAAGTCCGGTTCTGGCGAGGCACCGCGTAAATGAGAAAACGCGGAAAGTGAAACCGCGTAAAGCGGGGTAATACTGTACTGTACATGTCTTGCATATTGGTCATGGTCAGTTCACATTGGTCAGTCGTGGAGTGTACATCGACAGTCTACCACACAAGCATTTTCTCACTCGTTTTTCCATCATTGCCTAGTGTTTGAGCCAGTAGGTCTGATTGCCCTGGATGAAGCACCTAATTTTGGTACTGTACCAGTGCCGGATTAACCATGAGGTAATTGAGGCACTAGCCTCAGGCCCCCCGACTCTAAGGGGCCCCCAAATCCAAACATTCTCTAAGTTGAAGCGTATAAAACATGAACTTCGTTCAACGATGTCCTAGCAACGTCTCAATTTTCTGTCTCTTATGAACATTAAATGTGTTATTTTGCAGAAGCTTAATATTGATGAAATCATTGATAAATTTGGGTATATTTTGTTCTTGTTATTTATATATACCTTGAGGGTAGGGGGCCCCAAGTTGATCTGTGCCTCAGGCCCCCTATTAAGCTTAATCCGGCCCTGTACTGTACTGTACCTAGAAATGTTGAAATTTTGATTAGGGGCAGATAATGTGAAAGTACCATTTTTCCTCCCTCAAGAGGTGTTCTTCATATCTCATAAAATCTCATAATTCATAAGGGCTAGAGTGGTAGAGCCTATATTATTTCAAATTATGAGGGTTTTATTGTATGCAGAAACTAATAATACTGTACAGTATAACCAAACTGACACAAGTACTTTTGTTATTACAGTACACTTGGTTACCTTGGACACATGTTCATGATAGGTGTCCACTTTACATAATTATCCATTTATGGAAGCTTCTTGGTCCCAAACTCTCCATTACCTGGAAAAAAAACTTTTTGAGAGTTCCCAAAAATTACGGGGAAAATTTCTCCATTCTGGTTATTTGAAGAATTTTCAAGGGATTGGATCAACGCGTTTCCCGGAAATTCTGAGAAAATTATTCTGTTTCAGGCCTTCAAACAAATTTTTGACAGATGTTCCGATGTGAGGATGCATGCCGAGCACGTGGGTGGGTAGGCTCAGAGTGCTTGCGAGCTATGATTGGCTACTATTGTCATGTGACTATATGAAATGCCTATGATTGACTGATGTATCTTACAGCCTATCTCTTCAAAGTCTAGTATCATGACACACTTAGTTCATTGTCTGCTGTCATTGTACAAGTATGTTTGCTCACTCACTGCTATTTTCACATACAGGTTGTGTTGTGCAGCTAAGAATACCATTAAAGCAGCGTTAAGACGTAAAAAGTAATTACAGTTACGTTTACTATACTGTATATTCAGTACTGTATGTACAGTACAGTATAGTACTGTACATAGCAGAGTGGACAGTGTATGCCTACTGTAGGCTAGTGTATAGAGGGTGCATGTACAATATACAGTGTGTGTACACTGTACAATTCCTCCTTCATAGGAGGATAGGAAAGAGACCATCAGCAACACCTGCTACAGGAAATGGTACAGGACAGAAGCAGGTCATCCTGTATCATCTTTTCACCATTTGGCCTGCCTGCATCACAAACTTAAGACAACTGTATCTGCTGATGAGTACAGTAAACCCTTGATAACTCGGAATATATGGGGCTCTAACCATTCCAAGTTCTCAAGGCGTTTTTGTCCCAGTCTTTCATCACACCCCAATATCCAAGTTTTTGGCCAAAATAACCTACCATAATCTGAAAACATGCACAAAAATTAACACTTACCAACACTGCAGGTGAAGGATGAGGATAATTCAAGCTTGTAGTGCCATGTGGTAGGTGTCAGAGTTGATGGGGAGCTCACTGCACTACTGTACAGTATACACAGTATTGTCAGCAGTTACAGCACCAACTTAAAATATTATTTTCCACTTAAACACTACTGTACTGTATGTGTATACTGGTTCAATTTTCATTGTGGGTGGAATAGCACTTTGCACCACTTAAGTGAAAATAAGTAGGGTGATTATGGGTGGGTATCCTCTCACTAGGCCAACTGAGCGGCTGACTGGGCAGAGCCTCCTAGTACTACAGGAGGCGCTCCAATTGATAGTGATGAATCAACCAATGGCGCCCAAGTCAGATTCTTGTTTCAACAGGAAGCCCGACTCTTTCTCTACCCAATACAAGGTTTATTCGTCATCCTTCTGTCAAAGAGTCGGTCTTCCTGTTGAAACAAGAATCTGACTTGGGCGCCATTGGTTGATTCATCACTATCAATTGGAGCGCCTCCTATGATGTTTTGTTTATTTACAATAACTGTATACCTGTACTGCATTGTATGTGTACAATAGTGTTTGCATAAATAAATACAGGTACTGTACTCCTCAACTTACGATATACAGGTGCTCCCCGACTTACGATGGGGTTAGGGACCCAAATCCAGGTCGTAAGTCCGACTGGTCGTAAGTCCGACATAGATAAAAAAAAATAAAAAATAAATAAAATTTCAAAAAAAAAATTTTCAAAAATTAAAAAAAAATAAATAAAATAAAAAAATCTACAATGAAATACAGTACAATAAAAGTAATAAATAATGAGGAATGGATACAGTGTGACTGAGCACTTACCTTTAATGCAGTCAGCTGAATGCACACGGGGCCCCCATAATTTTCTATTTACAGGATACATGGAGACTATATTAATTGGATGAAGCAGAGGAGACAGGGCTGGGTGGGTCATCAATGTCGCTTTCTTCAGACAGGTTTATGTACTGTGGAAACTTGCTGGTTGAAGGTAATGGATCATCTTGAGGGAGTGAAGAGGCAGCACTGGTGGGGCATGAGGAGACAGCACTGGGGGACTTCTTAAAATAGATGTCCAATTTAGACTGCACAGTTTGCTTTTTCTTTTCATTATAAATTTCTCTGTAGCAAGCAAGTGCATCTTGGATCATTCTGTCAACTTTGGCATAATGCTCATAATTTTGATCCATGCCATCAAACATTTGCATTCCTTTATTAATTGTAGCAAATGCCTCTGCCATTTGTTTCACTGAAAACTTTTTGGGGGATGCAGGCTCTTCTTCTATATTTTGTCTCTCTTCTTCCTCTGCAACTTTCTGTGCATCTAGTTCAATAAGATCCTCATTACTGAGCTCTTCTGCTACACTTTCAACCAACTGTCCAACATCTTCATTATCAATTTCTAACTCCAGCTGTTTACCTAACTCCACTATCTTGTTACTAATATCTGAAATAACTCCATTTTCATTAACTCCTTTGAAACTGTATGTCCGCTCAGGCATGCGCTTCCACAATAATCCAGTCTCATCCACAGTGAATATATGCTCAGGCAAATAATTCCCTTCAACAATCACTTCATCTAACTCCTCCTTAAAAGCTTCGGCAGCACCAACATCGGCACTAGCTGCCTCTCCACTCACCTTAACATTGTGTAGACTGTAGCGTTTTTTAAATCTATCAAACCACCCATGACTTCCTGTAGAGGTTTGATCACATTCATCTCCTGCCTGCTCCTTCAGGCTTTGGAACAGGCTTCTTGCTTTAGCCTGTATGGTTAGAAGGCTTAAGGGTACACACTTCTGTATCTGGTCTATCCATATCACCAATAATTTTTCCGTATCATGAATAGGACCTTGTCTTTTCTTTGAAATTATAGTTCCCTTTATAGGTGTTGTTCCTTTCACTACATCACGAATACGTTCCTTGTCCTTCGGAATAGTGGATATGGTCGAGTGTGAGAAACCTAGGTTACTTGAGATTGTTCCTACAGTTTTTCCATTCTCATGCTGAGTTATTATCTTCATTTTCATCTCAAAAGTAATTACCTGTCTCCTTTTCTTTGGAGCACCACCAGCACTCTCACTTTTACACTTTCCAGTCATTATAAAGTCAATTAAATACGATAATAACGAAAGTTCACAGCGTGATCAGTATACGATACGATAGCCAAACACCAACTAAGCGCTCCACTGAGTGAGTGTATCCACGAGGCGACCCAAGACACCCCTCCCTCTCGCCCGGGACGGAAACGTTTCGGTATAGAAAATGCTCGAGTCATTTGAAAATATTTTTGGTCACGACTGCCAAGGTCGTATGTCCCGATGGTCGTAAGGTCAGAGCAGGTCGTAAGTACCGATGGACGTTAGTCCAAGCAGTCGTAAGTCGGGGACTACCGGTACTCGACTTACAACCCAGACATAAAATATTTTTAAAATTACCCCTGTGCGTATTTTCTAGTACAGTGGTCCCTCGGTTAATGAACATAATTCGTTCCAGAAGGTCGTTCGTTAACCGAAACCATTGTTTCAATGGGATTTTGGGTAATTGGTTCCAGCTCACCGAAAATTACATACAAAGTAAAAATGAATGCAGTAAAGTACACTTACTTTGTGGTGTGTATGTAGAAGGCTCCTGGTTGATGATGATGATGATGATGATGGGAATTAGAAGTGGGGGTAGAGGAGAAGGGAGAAGAGAAGGAAGTAGGGGTGGAAGAGAAATCACCCTTTAAATAAATTTCAGAATGACCAATAATTGTACTGTAAAAATGTAAAAATAGTTTATGTTCAAGAGAGCCACAAGCAGATGCTATCTCCACTGACCAGAGATACAAACTGACACCTTTGTGGGTGAGTCAAGTGGCTGTTGGGCGCACCAAAAACTAGTTTCCTGTACTGCAATTATGTTAAATTAGTGTTAAAATTACTAAAAATTTTAAAATAAAACTTGGAAAATTATTGAATAGTACAACCTTCTTGATATTTACTCAAATGGGAACGAATTTAAGCCCTAGAACCGATTACTGTATTGGCGGACTAATATTCCAGTTGGTGAGCAAGCGAAAACATGTTGACATGATTTCGTAAAAATTTTGTTAACCGAATTTTTTTCATTAACCGAATTGAAGATTCTTATGGAAGATAATTCGTTAACCGAGGCGTTCGTTAACCAAGGGATCACTGCACCGACGTTAGTGATCGCGCTGTGTACTGACAAAATGTTCGTTTGTACTTCCGTTTAAAATGGCTGGGAAGCGCAAAAGTGAGAGTTCTCGTGGTGCTGAGAAGAAAAAGAGACACCCATTTTAGAATTTCTATGTATTATTTTTGCCTTTTTGACTTACAACCAATTCGACTTACGACCTGGTCGTCGGGATGGAACCCCGTCGTAAGTCAAGGAGAGACTGTATCGCTCTGAGTCTGACGCGCAAAAACTTTCACCAGTACCCCGTAAAATTCCAGGGACAGTAAGTGTGATTTTTTCTGGGGAGAAAAAACTATGTCTCCAAACCCAGAAATTTCTCACACCCTGAACTACTCTGCACCAATTATTCTGGCTAACGAGAGATTTCTGTATTTTCAAGCCCTTTTGTACTTTGCTGCAGAGTTGTCAGAATCAGGAAATGCATAGAACTGCTAATTTGAATGTGAACCAATTATGACAGAATAACATTTTCCAGATATGGCATTGATCGCATAGTGGATGATATGATACAAGAGGCCATGGCGAAGGGAGAATTCGATAATCTCTCTAATGCTGGGCAGCCTCTCAAGCAACAGAACTACAATCCATACGTTGATACTGTAACACACAAGCTCAATCAGGTTTCTGGTCTTCTTATTCAGTATTATTGTCTTACTCAACTAGTTTCTGAGTTTAATTGACCTTATGAATATGCAAGAGTGATATTATTTATAGAAGAAGTAAAGTGGTTGACATACATTTTAAGGGGTGAAGTGGTTGGCATACATTATAAAGCATAAAGTGGTTGGCATACATTATAAGGCATAAAGTTTTGGGCATACATTATAAGGAGATAGAAAGAGGAAAAATGGAGGCAAAACAAAATTGATGAAGATTTTTATTTATTTTATGCATAGATAGATTATAGAAGAAGACTCATATAAAATAGAAATTTATGAGGCTTGGTATATAGTACAGTAATAGTGGATGATTTGTGTGGAATTTTCATGTGTTTGAATAAAAATAAACTACTGTTGTTACATCACTTTACTGGTAGTCTGGTAGCTAATGGTTTGTAGTCAGCCTTTCCCAAACACCAAAATGAACAGACTGTATCCAAAAGTGATAACGTTAAGTGTGATTGTGGTTATTAGGTATTGTTTTAGTTCGTGGGAAAATATACACCACTGTATTGTTATTTTTGTTTATAGGTTCTGATTAACAATGGATATGCTCCAGAATGGGTGATGCTGGAGAAAGATATCAGGGAAGATCGAACGCGCCTTAAAATGTTGTTGAGAAAAGAGCGTGAAAAGCTGGGGCCCCTGCCAATAACTCCAGAGGAAGAGGTAATATTATAAATTCTCATAATATTTTATTTTCCTTGAATAGTTAAGAAAAAAATTTATTTAATATTGTTTATTATTTTATATACATTTTGATTTAGACGTAATTATGTGTGATTTACATTTCCCATTACAGATAATGTGGACGGCATCCCAGGAACGACTTCAAGATCTTATAAAAGATATGAATAAGAAAATTGAAAAATATAATTTCATAGTACCTTTGCTTGCTAAACAAATGACACATTTTCCACTACATTTGGAGGCAACAAAGGCCCTTAAAGAAGGACTGTCTAAGGACCAGGTGCCACAAAAGGAAGATAAAAAAGTTTCTCCTGAAAGAGGAAGATTTTTAAATGCATTGAAGATTTTTGGAATATTTAGAAGTTTATAGTTTGGTGTTACAAGTAGGTACTTTCTGTAGTTACACGGTACTGTATAATGTTATGATTGTAATACATACTGTAACTAACTTGTGAATAACAAATAACACCTAACCATCTACATTAGCCTTTACTTTATCCACTTTGTCACTGATTAGCCCCTTGGGCAGTCAGTCACCTCTCTGTTATACACTGTTGGCAAATACTGGGAATGTACCAACTCTAAAATGCATCTGTATCTGTGCCAGTGTTGGTCAAGTCTAATCTTGAATGAGCTCACACTAAGTACTGTCACAATATTCTATGGCAAATTGTTCCAAGAGTTCACAACAAATATCAATACCTCATATCTAGGGTGGCTCTTCTTCTGTCCAACTGTTAGACAGGGCGGAATCAAAGGCATTTCGTCTTATTAACTCTCCTCCTTTAGTTAACAATCTTTTTTCCCTTTCTCTTCGCCGCAATGTTGCTTCACTCTCTCTCCTTTACAGGTACAGTACTTTAACAGGCAGTGTTCGGTGGATTTGGCATTCTGTGTAACGTCGGCAAAGCCGTGGGCTCGTAACACACGTCTTGCCCACGGTGTCCACCGTATCTCTGTGGATGTCGGTCACACTAGAATAACCCGTTATAGTGCATCCTTCTTTCCTCACACAGCCATACTGTGGAATGCTCTGCCTTCTTCAGTGTTTCCATACTCATACAATCTGTCTCACTTTAAAAAGCTGGTTTTCTGGGATCTTCATGGTGTAGATTAATATTCAGTAATCTTTTTTTTTTCTAATTTGTTATTTCTTTCTAATCTTATTTTTTTTGCCCCCCAGGCCCCGTTGTGGGTCGTTCGACCTGTGCCCAGGTGGGCTAATTCCCGTAAAAAAAAATATAATCAACGACCTCACCAGCAAGGAATCGAACCCTCGACCTACTGGGTGTGACTAGGGAACGCTTACCGGCTAGGCCACAAGGACACTAAAAGCAGTTCTAGACTCTGTTATATTTCACACAAAGCCTGTTCATCGAGCTGATGGCGCCGTGAACCTCATTGGGAAACTGCCCGTGCCTCTTATGTGGTGTCAGTAGCATTTTACCGAATCCAGCTGGTATGAAACGCGAGGTACACCCAGTAGGTCGAGGGTTCGATTCCTTGCTGGTGAGGTCGTTGATTATATGTTCAAAGTCCGCGTGTTATATGGACTACAAATGAAGTATACATATGTACCTCGCGTTTCATACCAGCTGGATTCGGTAAAATGCTACTGACACCACATAAGAGGCACGGGCAGTTTCCCAATGAGGTTCACGGCGCCATCAGCTCGATGAACAGGCTTTGTGTGAAATATAACAGAGTCTAGAACTGCTTTTAGTGTCCTTGTGGCCTAGCCGGTAAGCGTTCCCTAGTCACC
>NW_024729094.1:2086765-2261765 GCF_018991925.1 Homarus americanus
AGATTAACTAACTGCCTTCCATAGGATCTTCAATTCGGTTAACGAAAAAAATTCGTTAACGAAGTTCTTACGAACCGACCTCAACATGTTTTGCTTGCACTGACCGGGCAAGCAGCTTAGTATCAGTCATCACATTAATCAGTTCTAGGGCTTAAATTCTTACTAATTTAGTAAATATCAAAGTTTATACTATTCAATAATTTTAAAAGTTTAATATTCAATTTTTTGTCATTTAACAATTATTGAACATAATGAAAGGTAAAGTGACTAGTTTAATCAGCGACATCCAGCCTCTTAACACAGCAAACAGGAGTTAGTCTCTCTCTGTTTTCACTGAGGTAACATCTTGCTTGAGACTCTCTTCAACTAAACGCTTCTGTGTTTCCAAGCAAATTATTGGTCATTTTGATATTTTTACATGACATATATAATGCAGTGCAGTGTTGATTTAAAATAATCTTGAATTACTCAAGAGAGCTAAAATTTTATGGGTGAAATGGCGCCATGGGGTGACTCTCTTCCACCCCAATGCCTTCTCTTCTCTTCTCCTCCACCCCCATTCTAAATCCCATCATCATCATCATCCAGGAGCCTTCTACATACACACTCAAAGTAAGTGAACTTTTCTACCATTTTGTTGAATTTAGGAAATTTCAGGTGAGCTGAACCAATTACCCAAAAACCCATTGAAACAATGGTTTCCGTTAACAACGACCCTCCTGGAGACAGATTGAGTTAGTTAGCGATGGTCACTTAAATATGTATATATGTATGTAAAATATATATATATATATATATATATATATATATATATATATATATATATATATATATATATATATATATAATATATATATATATATATATATATATATATATATATATATATATATATATATATATATATATATATATATATATATATATATATATATATATATATATATATATATATATATATATATATATATATATATATGTTTCCTTTACCCCTGAGTGTAAGGACCACCCGAGTCTCCCACATAGCGCAGTGGGAGACTCGGTAATCCTTACACTCAGGGTAAAGCACACTGATGTCAAGTCGTAAGTTCTATTTCTGGTACAAACAACAAAAGGTTAAGACAGGGGTAAACAGCGTCCTGTCTTGGAATCCATCCAACCGTGCAGGTCAGTCCCAACCCTCCCCCACCCCACACCAATCCTCCCTTCAGGTTTAACATTTAGTATTAAATAATACCTCAGATTAAAGTTAGGATAATATAATTGACATTGCTGGATTCCTTGTAAGACCAGGAATATTTTGAATATAAATGTCATATTTTGCACAAAAGATAACATATTTACTCAAGAGTAAACATTACATCTAAAATTTGTATGTCTATTGCAAAATCTATGATGTTTATACAGTATTACCCCCTAGCAGCGGTTTCATAACGCGTTTTATCATATCTGCGATTGCCTCGCCAGAACTGAACTTTCATAACGCGGATTTTTTCCACATATAGCGGTGAGTGTCGGCTCGAGCGCTATTTTTAAGATTTGCCCACCCACCCATCACCCTGCCTGACTGCCTGTTTCAGCTCATAAATTCATACAAATTACCGGCCCAGAATATAATTTACATTGCTGGAGTTCTTAAATTTTAGTGATCATTTTGAATATAAACATCATATATTTTGCATTAGACATACAAATTTTAGATAACATTTTTTCTCTGGGTAATTTATATCATTTTATCTATATGACATTTATATTCAAAATATTCCAATCTTACAAGGATTCAGCAATAATTCATATTATACAACTTTAGTTTGAGGTATTATTTATTAAAATTTAGTGGTTATCCCCACATCTCCTTGGGACCCGGTTGGTGGGGGTGGGAGGAGAGGACCGACCGACCATCTGTTACCCGTGAAGAATTATTATTTTTTATTAACTGAAGATATTTGTTTTAGCTCATAAAATTCATACAAATTACCGGTCTGAATATAATTTACATTGCTGGAATTCTTATAATTTGATGATCATATTTGAATAAACATCATATATTTTGCATTAGACATACAAATTTTTAGATAACAATTTTTCTCAAATTAACTATGTTATCTTTTGTGAAAATATATGACATTTATATTCAAAATATTCTAGTCTTACAAGGAATCAGCAATGTCAATTATATTATCCTAACTTTAATCTGAAGTATTATTTAATACTAAATGTTAAAACCCTGGAAGGGAGGATTGGTGGGGGGTGGGGGAGGTTAGGGACATGTGGTTGGAAAGGGGGGAAGGATGGTTTTGGGGTTAACTTTGGACATCTTAAATTCATACAAATTACCCGGTCAGAATATAATTTACATTGCTGGAATTCTTATTATTTGGTGATCATTTTGAATATAAACATCATATATTTTGCATTAAACATACAAATTTTAGATAACAATTTTTCTCTAGGTAACTATGTTATCTTTTGTGCAAAATGACATTTATATTCAAAATATTCCTGGTCTTACAAGGAATCCAGCAATGTCAATTGTATTATCCTAACTTTAGTTTGAGGTATTACTTATTAAAATTTAGTGGTTTTCCCCCAAAAATTTCTCTGAGAGGGAAGAGCTGGCAGTGTAGTGTGAGAGGGGGAGGGAGTTGAGTCCATTATTTGAATGGACATTAACTTGGCGACTGTATTTCTCTATTTCTCTTAAGTATTAATTGTGTGCATGTACCATCATAAAAATTAAGATGTTATTTTTACTACAACATAGGTATGTGCCTTCAAAAAGTGGAGTTTGGGGGTCGGGCGGTTTCTATTGGAATTAATCCCATATGTTCTGTTGTTCACTTAACGTGATTTCACTTAACGCTGGACCCTCTGGGTTCAATTGACCGTTAAGTGGGGTACAACTGTACTCAAAATGATCATCAAATTATAAGAATTCCAGCAATGTAAATTATATTCTGACCGGGTAATTTGTATGAATTTTATGAGCTAAAACAAATATCTTCAGTTAATAAAAAAAAAAAATATTCTTCACACAGTAACAGATGGTCGGTCGGTCCCTCCCTCCCCCCACCCCCCACCAACCGTCCCTAGGAGATGTGTGGGAAAACCAGAATATTTACCTTTTTAGTAATAAATAATACCTCAAACTAAAGTTAGGATAATATAATTGACATTGCTGGATTCCTTGTAAGCCCAGGAATATTTTGAATACAAATGTCATATATTTTGCACAAAAAATAACATATTTACTCAGAATAAACTTTATATCTAAAATTTGTATGTCTAATGCAAAATCTATGATGTTTATATTCAAAATGATCATCATATTGTAAGAATTCCAGCAATGTAAATTATATTCTGGCTGGGTAATTTGTATGAATTTTATGAGCTAAAACAGGCAGTCAGGCAGGGTGGCGGGTGGGGCGAATCTAAAAATAGCTCTCGAGCCGGACACTCACCGCGTATATGTGGAAAAAACCGCGTTAAGTGAAAGTTCAGCTCTGGCAAGGCACCGCGTATATGGTAAAACGCGCTAAGTGAAACCGCGTTAGGCGGGGTAATATATATATATATATATATATATATATATATATATATATATATATATATATATATATATATATATATATATATATATATATATATATATATATATATATATATATATACAGCCACTCCTCGACTTACGACGGGGATAGGGACCCAAATCCAGGTCGTACGCTGAATTGGTCGTAAGTTGAAAATGTGAAGATAATACTGTAAAGTATATAGAAAATCTGAAATGGGTGTCTCTTTTTCTTCTCAGCACCACAAAACTCTCACTTTTAAGCATGCCAGCTATTTGAAAGGGAATTACAAACGAAAATTTTGTCAGTACACAGCGCAATCACTAACGTTGGGACTCGAAAATACGTAATTTGAAAAAATTTTGGTACGACTGGGGCGGTCGTATGTCCGGGTGGTCGTAAGTCGAGTAGGTCGTAAGTCGAGGAGTAGCTGTATATATAGGCCTACTGTATATATATAATACACACACACACAGGGTGTCCCCGGGTTATGAATGAGTTCCGTTCCTGAGGACCACATTTTGAAGAAATTTATTGCATTTTCTTGCTCCAAAATTCTTGCTTCAATTAATTGTTTATAAAACCACTTATTTCACCCTTGCTTTACTCTCATGTACTGTTCAGTAATATTGTACAGGTACATGGAAAATTAAATACATAAAGGAAAATGATTCTATATTCTTAAGCTTCATATTTATAATGTTCAATCCTTTGTTTTAAAGATTATTTCATAAAGCAGAATTTTGGTTGACAGATACTTTAATGTGCAACAAAAAACTTCAATAAATTCAAATAATGTTTTAATAGCTATAAGTACAGAAATATAAGTCATTTTACCGAGTACGAATCTTCTTTGCAGCAACTCTGTCTTTGTCAACCAGTGCAGTTTCTGGATACTGTGATGACAGTTTCTGTATTCTGTAATCTACAACATTGGTTGAGGCTCTCAGAGCCTGGTAGCTTGTGTACTGCTTCTGTCGTTGAGATGGTGTACCCATTCCAATTCCCTCGTAGTTCAGATACTGCCGGTGCTGTGGAGCTGTGTGCTGTAAGATGAATAAATCGTAAGTATACAGTACCGTACAGAACTTATTGGAACTTAATAAATGATGCAGACGACTCAAACTACTACAGTATACACAGTCCTGGAAAATCCACATGACATTACTTATACAGTACAGTACAAGGTATTGCCAGGAAGAATGGCAAAACAGCCAATTTTCTGAAAATCCTTTTTCTGTGGTCTCCTGTAGCCATACCCATGCTCTACCACATGGGACACTCAAACACAGGAATTGCGCCGATCAAGGCTTTTGTTGGGGTGTTTCATAACACATCAACTTTACTCTTGTGCGGAGAGAAATGTGAGAATGTGAACCCATGAGTGTGCGGCTAGCTCCATGAGAGGCCTCTCTGCCAATGGGTGATGCACTCACACCCTCAGTTCCCACTTCTCCCTCGTATTATGTTGTAGTGGAGTTTATGTCTGGATTTACCCCATTTTACTACATCCATTTTAAATCACACACAACATGGGTTAATATTTGTTATACTTTTTTATGTGTTTTATTGTTATTATTAATTATATTTTTCTCACAAAATGTTTTATAATTTTTTATTAGTACAGGTAATTATTACCATTAGCAATCAGGCATACAGTATTATGGAATGTTATACATTTTTTCCTCATACTGTATAATATGGACACGAAGTAGTACCTTAAGCTGTGTATTCTTATATTACTCTATTAATTATGTATAGTAAAGTATTACAGAACATGTATTAATCCTATGTAATATTTCCATTTATTATGCACCATGTTATGTATGTGAATTATCATATTTACATATTATGTATTCAGCTTGTGAATGCTGGCATCTGTACATGCCAGCGCGGAGTGATATAGAGAATGGAGATCGCTAGTCCTTATGGTGTGGAAGCCCACTGTCTATTAGTTCCTCTGTATATCTCCCGTACGAGAATAAGAACCTATTTTCAAGATAAGTGTTTGCGTATACCCTCAGTAGTGTAGAACATTTTGGGGGTATCAAAGACAAACATAGATGGCGCAGTGAGATTTCTCAGTGAGATTCAGAGTGAACTTAGCCTTCCCGCCGGACTGTGTTAATGGCGTCTCGTCTTCAGCTTCGCCAAGGATTTACAGCCAGACTACAAGCCTCAGGACTTACAGTGTTGTGAAGTGCTATGCTGTGTACAGTGCTGTGCTGTGAAGTGAAGTGTTCTGTGAAGTGCTGTGTTGTGTATTTTAATCAGAATTGTCTGTGCAAACTGCAGTCAGATGACTGACAGAGCTGCCCAGCAGTACAACCCCACCCGCCTACGGTCATTGGGTGACTGAGCAGCGAGCAGTGAGCGGTTCAGTTGCACTTGCGCCCAGCTGCCTCTACGTCTGGCAGCGCGCCAAGCCTTCCGGCAATGAGCCATACACACACACACACGCACTCACAGGCCCACTTTATATTAAATTCTTGTGTATTACATTAGACTTCTGTAATTCTGTGCATAGATTACGAGGGGTTGACCCGGTCTCTTGCACAGATAGAGTACAGAAGCTGTCGGCATGTCTCACAGGGATCAAAATGATACCCTGGACGATGGGGTTATGAGTTTAAGCTTGGGAGACCTCTCCCCACTCACACTCAGGCCCCACGCTCCCCACAGTGACAACGCCCAATCACCCACAGAATCTCCTCATTCGTCGCGAGCAAGCTCTCCTGCGGTGCCTGCGTCCAAAGATCTCCTTCAACTGATTAAGTGGATGGAAACTTCTCGACGCCAGGACTATGTTGCAAGGAGAGAAGAGGAAGAAATTCGGTACCGAGAGTCTGAAAGACGACGCCACGAAGATGAACAAAGACTCAGAGAACTAGAAGATATACGTAGAAGTGAGGATGACCTGAGAAGAAGAGAGGATCAAGCCAGATTTGAAGTCTTGATTTCTCTGTTAGCCTCCCCACCATCTACTGTACAAGATTCTTCTGCTACTACTAATGCTGATACAATTCCTCAAAAGGCTGCAGCACAAACGCCTCCCTCTCTGAAGTCTGACGCTTCATATCAGATATTTCGGGAATGGCGTCGACGTTGACAAGACTATGCAACAATGGTTGACCTGTCAAGTTTACCACAGCCTAAACAGATGATGCAGCTTCGTATGTGCCTGTCCTTAGAGACACAACGTACTCTCGAGCACACACTTCAGGTGCCTCCTACGACAACTCTGACGGTAGAGGCCGTGCTCGACAAGTTACAGGAACACGTTAAGGGTCAGCGCAACGAAGCACTCAGAAGGAGAGAACTCCTCCAATGTAAGCAGCTTGATGGAGAATCTTTTGATGCATTTTTCGTAAGACTGAAAAGATGTTCAGAGGAAGTTGATGTTTGTCCTGGAAATTCTCAAGTCTGTGAAGAGACACAACTCAAGACAGTTATTTTAACGGGTATTCGAGATGAAGAGCTAGATCAGCGTCTCATTTCACTTGACCCCACTTCCTCCCTTCAAGATGTTGTTACAATATGTCGAGCATACAAGGCCGCCAGGTGTGCGACTTCAGCTTTACGCTCACCTGACCAGGTGAGGGCAGTGTCTTCCTACAGAAAGGGTAAGAAGCAGCAAGGTAACTCCACCCCTCACCCTCCAGCTGCACCTTCAGCAACAGCTTTGTGAAACAGCTGCGCGAGACAGCATAATGCCTCCCAGTGCCCAGCTGCTCAAAGCGTGTGCAGAAGTTGCGACCGCCAGGGTCACTGGGCCTACACAGTCAAGTGCCCTGCTAGCAAAGTTCAGTGCAGACTTTGTGGTCGTGTGGGCCATTATGACAAATGTTGTCGCAAGAAGACACAGAAAGAACACCACCAAGGATCCAAGAAGTCATCCTCAGGTAGTGCTGTCGCGCACCCTCCTTCTGGCAAGCATCAAGACGCTGTGCCCAGTCGTTCCTGCCGTCGTGTACATTGTTCCACAGACACGACGCTCCAGCACATCAGTGTCGTCATTTCTCATGGTAACTTGTCATCCAGTCTTCAGATGTTACCTGACACCGGTGCTGACGTCTCAGTAATTGGTCCACAACACTTAGCAAGTTTGGGAATACCCTGGAGCAACCTACAGCCCCCTCCTCAGACAACGAAACTGACAGCTGATGGTTCCAAGATGGCTCTACCTTTGGTAAGCAGTCTTGCTCAGCCCGGATTGATGTTCATGATGGGATCCCGACTCCGCTTTTATCATATGGCCATTGTCAAGAGTTGGCCATTATTCCCAAGGAATTCCCTATCTCTAATAACACGTCCCCTCCTGATGCAAGAGATTACCTTCTCAAGGAGTTTGCTGACGTGTTGGTTACGAAGAAATCTTTGGGATCCACACCACTCAAACCGATGGTGGGTCCACCTATGAAGATTCATCTTAAGGATGGTGCCACACCTTTTGCCATCCACACCCCTCGTTTCATTCCTCACACCTACAAGGAGCTAGTTAGACAAGAGCTTGACTCCATGGTTGCTCAGGGAATCATCAAGCCGGCCAGAGACGAACCTTCACCTTGGTGCCACCCTCTCATCCCCGTCGCCAAACCTCGTGGTGGAGTACGGATCACCACCGATCTGTCAAAACTTAACCAGCAAGTTTCCCGTCCAGCCCACCCTTCACCCACACCCTTCGCAGCTGTTCGAAATGTGGACCCGAAGGCGAAGTTTTTTACAACGATGGACGCCTTGTGTGTTTATTGGCAGATCGAGTTGGCCGAAGAAGACCAGCATTTGACTACATTCATCACACCATATGGAAGATATCAGTATTGCAGAGGCCCCATGGGATTTGCTGCTACGGGCGATGCATTCTGTCAATGTGGTGACGCGGCCCTTCAAGGATTCACGAATTGTGTCAAGGTGGTTGATGATATTTTACTCCATGACGAAGACTACTGTGCCCACCTCTCCCGAATATATGAAGTTCTCACCAGATGTCGAAAGTATGGGATTACCCTCAACGCTGACAAGTTTGTAGTCGCCGCACCATCAGTGAACTTCTGTGGGTACATTCTCTCAGCATCAGGTATCGCAGCTGACCCGGAGAAATTAAGTGGAATCAGGGATTTTCCAACCCCTGCCAACCTGACAGACCTCCGTTCTTTTTTGGGTCTGGTCAATCAGCTGGCTGAATTTTCACCTGACATCTCCGCCGCAGCCCAGCCGTTACGCCCCCTGCTGAGCCCCAGGAGGACATTCCTGTGGACCCCAGATCATCAAGAGGCCTTCCAGCGAGTCAAGCAGGCCCTCTTAAGTCCACCTGTCCTCGCCTGTTACGACCCAGCCCTACCCACTGTCCTTCAGACGGACGCCTCCAGACTCTACGGCGTTGGTTACGCCCTTCTGCAGGACCATGGCGGTGGACAACTCCGCTTAATTCAGTGTGGATCCCGGTTCCTGACGGACGCCAAGACCCGATATGCCACGATTGAGCTGGAGATGTTGGCTGTTGCCTGGGCGATGGCGAAGTGCCGCTTCTACCTGATAGGGCTTCAGCACTTCACCCTCTTCACGGATCATTGCCCTCTTGTACCTATTATCAATGACTACTCTTTGGATGCAGTAGAGAATCCTCGCCTTCAACGTTTGAAAGAGAAGCTCTAGCCTTATCTCTTCACGGCTGTGTGGCGTGCGGGTAAGCTGCTGTGCATCCCGGATGCCCTGTCCCGCTCCCCTGTCAGTCGCCCCACCCCAGAGGACGAGATGTTGTGTTCTACAGCTGCTGCATCCCTCAAGTCAGTAGTCTCATTGAAGGCCGTCTTCACATCAGAAGCGTCTACAGCACCGGATGCAGACAAGACCCTTGAAGATCTCCGCACCGCAGCCCGGGCCGACCCTTCCTACATCCGGCTCGTCGACTGTGTGTCCCAGGGATTTACATCTAACCGATACAACCTTCATGAATCGCTACTCCCATACTGGAAGATACGCGAGGACCTCTATTGTGACGGAGACCTCGTCTTGTATGGTCTACGAGTAGTCATTCCTGCTGCCCTACGCCGCCATACCTTGACCCGCCTTCACGACAGCCATCGAGGAGTGGAGGCCACCAAGCGATGGGCGAAGCAGACTGTATTTTGGCCCGGAATCGACGCGGACATTGCAAGTACCGTCTCTGCCTGTGAGCCGTGCCAGATTCTGCAACCCAGCCAGCAACAGGAACCTTTAATGTGCGATGATAACCCTTCAAGACCCTTCGAGTCTGTGTCGGCCGACTTCTTTGCAGTGGCAGGGAAGTCCTTCCTCGTCATTGCCGACCGATTGTCTGGATGACCTGTTGTTGTCCCCTGTGGTAGTGATACAACGGCTACTGCTACCATCTGGAATTTCAGGCATTACTTCAGAGAAGTTGGTGTTCCCCTCCGTCTCAGGACTGATGGAGGACCCCAGTTCACCAGCCACGAGTTACGGGACTTCATGGACCGTTGGGGAGTCCGTCATGTCGTGACCTCGCCCCACTACCCCCAGGCAAATGGACACGCTAAAGCCGCAGTCAAGACTGTTAAACACCTGATCCTTAAGGTGTCACCCTCAGGAAATATCGACTGCGAGGATTTCGATCGAGGTTTGTTAGAGTTACGCAACACCCCGAACTTCACCGGACGCTCCCCGGCCCAGGTTCTATATGGACATCATGTCAGGTCTTGTGTTCCTGCCCACCCGAAGTCTTTTTCTCAAGAATGGCAAGCCAAGACTGAAGAATGTGACCGCCGTGCAGCAGAACGAGCCGCAGATGTCGCTGCTCGGTACGACTGTCATGCCCGCCCCCCTTCCCAGGTTGAGTATCGGCCAGCAAGTCAGGATTCAAGATCCGGTATCTCACTGCTGGGACAAGGTTGGGGTTGTCATGGGTATTGGCTGGTCCAGGGACTACCAAGTGCGTCTTCCTAGTGGTAAAGTATGGTGGAGGAACCGTCGTTTCCTCCGACCTGTGGAGCTGCCTAGTGTTGACTCTTCCCCAGTTGAGTCCCCTAATGTTGATGTCTTTAAAGCAAATCCATCCCCACCTTGTGTTTCTGCCCCGGTACTCTGCAGGTCCGAGCGACTCAGAAACAAAAGGTCCGCTCAAGATGAAACTATGAGCGTATAGGGGGGAGGGAGGTGTATAATATGGACACGAAATAGTACCTTAAGCAGTGTATTCTTATATTACTCTATTAATTATGTATAGTAAAGTATTACAGAACAAGTATTAATTCTATGTAATATTTCCATTTATTATGCACCATGTTATGTATGTGAATTATCATATTTACATATTATGTATTCAGCTTGTGAATGCTGGCATCTGTACATGCCGGCGCGGAGTGATATAGAGAGTGGAGATCGCTAGTCCTTATGGTGTGGAAGCCCACTGTCTATTAGTTCCCCTGTATATCTCCCGTACGAGAATAAAAACCTATTTTCAAGATAACAAGTGTTTGCGTATACCCTCAGTAGTGTAGAACATTTTGGGGGTATCAAAGACAAACATAGACATACATATTCATAAAATATTACCCCAAAATTACAAAATACAACATAAATCTGAAAATTTATAAAGATTTTGTTTGCGAGTTGCTTTTGTTCGTGAGTTGCAGACCAGGAAAGGAAGAAACTTCAAATGCTTTTTTCTCAAATCTTTGGTTCCACCAAGTCACCTTTTTCCTGGCAACACCTCATATTACACTAATGAGATAGACTTAAACCTCTCAGCCTCGCATGAATGGCGTCGAACATAAAAGTCGAAAAAACTTACGCTCAGCCCTGCGACGCCAATGGGCTATATTTTCAAATAACTCAAAAACTCTTCAGTGAAACTGACTGAACTTTGGATACCATTTGACAGACGTCATTTTCTTTGTGTGGGTCTTATCACCTTCCCTTAGATGGTCTTGGTCATCGTGTGAGTGGCAGCGCAGCATGAAGCCAGTGTCGCTTTGGCCATTAGAGTGAGAGGAGGGTGTGCTGCTCGGCCCTTTAATTATTCCATGAGTTTTTGTTATATCATTTTTCCTTATTACCACGATATTCTACATGCTTTGTTCTTTATCTTGGTATAAAGTACATATCTTTAAACACCATAATACAAAGAAAATGTGAATGGAAATTGAGATGTTACTAAACATTTTTCTACTTTTTCAAATTTTACTCGAAAAAAAGTGGCTTAAATTTCAAGAATTTTAAATTTTTTCTGGTTTCATACAATTTTTCAAACACTTTTATGCCATACTAGACCCTATTACAATTAACAAAACAATTCCATGGCAAAGAAATGAGCCCTAAATAAAAAAAATAAAAAATTCAAAGATTTTTTGGCAAAAACCTCCGAGGCGGAGTGTAAGTTTTCGTGCACGTATGTGTCTTAGGCTCTGAGGCTGAGAGAGTTAAGAGACCATGCATCATGGAGAGGTGGAATCAGGTAATTACAGTTAACCCACACAGGTGTGGAAGATGTCCATAAAACAATGATGTCCTGCTGCTACTGTGTAAATGTACAATACTGTACGAGTATTCTGCTTCCTCTCTACTCCACCCACGCCCAGCCATCTACAACACCTCAAGAGCCCCAACTACAAAGCAGAGTCCACACACACATACATACACTGGTCATACTAGCTTCACACATCCAACCTGGCCAGTCACATATTTGTGTCATTTTCTCACACAAATTGAAAGTGTGGTAGAAAGGGTTGTCACATAATAGTGGAATCAAATTAAACAAAGTCACATAAAGCAATGGCCGCCTGTACTGAAATTAACAAAGTTAACACTGATAGTTATGGTGTACCTGTACAGGTGCATTTCATTTCTCAGAATTTACTCTATCCAATAATCAGTCATGCAAGACCACCACAAAAAATAGTAGCACACATTACAATAATATGTAACTACAGGTATCTCTTGCTATACAAATGTTCAAGATACTAAAATTTGTTCAAAAGAATTTCCTAAATTACCAACTCTTTTTTCATGTTACAAAAGCTTTCTCCACTTATACGAAACTGGGTCCCAGCAAAAATTCCAATCACACACCCTCAAGAGTCAACTGGGGCGACCACAACCCCCTTGCGCTCTCCCTACCAGGCTGAGATAGAAGTTATGTTATGGTTACTTTTCAACTCATAATTTTGGGTAGATAAACTTAACTATCTAACTTGTTTTTTACTGAGTTACATGCACACACAATCCTACATACATAAAGTGCAAAAGAAAAGTAAAAGAAATAACTATCACAAGGTTAAAAACATGAAGGGAATAAACATTTCTTTGAGAGAGGGAGGGGGAGCGTCCCAAACCAAGCTGGGTTGTTACGGCGAGGCCTGAGATTGGCCAATTGTGACGCAGCCAGCACCTGTGCAAATGGCAGATGTGTTAAGCTTTGATTATGCCTTTCCTTAACCCTTATGGCGCTGCAAGATATTACTATACAATGAAATGACACGCTAGTGCCGGCCAAAAAATAAAAAATAAATAAATAAAAATCTTGCAGAAATTGGCTGAGAATGGTCAAAAACCTTTATAAAACATAAAAATTCTACTTGGTGAGCTCTGGCAATCCAAATTTAAATTTATGTACAGCTGCTTGCATTTTGTGAGATGTGGCAAGTCTGTGTTTCTTTAATGTTGCATTAAACTCCCAAAATGGCTATAAGAAACATCACAATAGTAGCCAGATAAAAGATGCTTGATAAGCATTTCACAGAGTTGCCACATCTCATAAAAATCACCAGCCACTGTACCAGGTACAGCATAAGTGCGGGCAGCTGTACTGTACATAGATTTAAATCACCATCATTACATCTTTAAACTTTTTTTATAAACTGTGACTAATGCCAATGACAACAATGAGCAGTATAATCCTTATGGGCATCTCACCTTAACAGACACTACAAGAACTGCATTAAAGAAAACTAATGTCGACATCACTCGTGAATTACACTGATTCTTACATTAATGTCAAATATTTTTTCTGCATTTTCATCTTCTTCTTCTTCTTTTGTTTCCATCCTCCTCCTCTTATCATAATAAAGTCCATATTCTCCTTCACAGTTATTGTGATTTCTTCGGTCATCACTAAATTTCTCCAGCAGTTTACGGTAAGCTCGCTCTATCTGCAAAAATAAGTAAAAAAATATTGATTTATACAAATTGGGCAATGCAAACTACTTCTACCAGTAATATTATATCTAACTATACACAGTTGGTTAACTTATAATCATTATACGTTGAACATTACAGTACAATCTGTAAACTCCCTCTAACCTGGACTTGCTTAATCCAGATCCCCTTGCAAACCGGACAAAGGTCCAACACCAGACACATGTATCCCCAACCCAGAAGAATAGTACAGTTCTGTACAACCAAAATCCAGTTAAAATGAGGGAAAGTTCATGAAACCAGGGGCTGCCACTGTGGTGGCACAGGAGGGTAATCCAATAGCTGCCTAAGAAATATGAATAGTGTACAGTTCACAACTTTATACAGGTAGTCCCCGACTTACGACTGCCTCAACTTACGTCCATCGGTACTTACGACCTGCTCTGACCTTACGACCGTCAGGACATACGACCGCCGCAGTCGTGACCAATTCTATTTTATTTTTTTCAAATGACGCGCGCATTTTCTATACCGAAACGTTTCCAGTTAATGTAGTCTCCATGTATAATTAGAAAATTATGGGGGGCCCCATGTGCATTCAGCTGACTGCATTAAAGGTAAGTGCTCAGTCACACTGTATCCATTCCTCATTATTTATAACTTTTAGGGTACTGTATTTCATTGTAGATTTTTTTTTTAATTTTAATTTTTTTTAATTTTTTTTTTATTTATGTCGGACTTATGACCATTCGGACTTACGACCTGGATTTGGGTCCCTAACCCCGTCGTAAGTCGGGGAGCACCTGTACAGTAACAGTGGGGTCTTATTTTATGCAGGTCTCGCGTGTGCGGTTATCGCTTACGCAATTGACTGAAATGTGACCATAGTTGTAGCTTATGCGAAAAGCCATGGGTAGTGTGGGTAGCGGTATGGAAATAATTTAGTGATCTTTTGCTTATTTAGGTTAATTTGATAAAAAGAAGGCTCTGGAGCACTCGAATTACCAAAAAAACTGGTGCTTAAGAGATGGTGAATGATGGCAACATTGTTATGGAGAGCTTAAGTCGGAAATCCCCCATCCTCTTTAATTTTCCACCTTGCAATACAGTCATGCGCCGGTTAACGTCCGACCGAACAACGTCCGATCGCATATACGTCCGTGCCCCCCCCCCCACAAAAAAAAATCCATGACGCCTGCCGGACCACCACTCCACGACCCCCTGACGGAGACATGATGATCCTCCCCATACGGGTCAAATATTATGTGTTAAAGGAATATGCTTCCTTCCTTAGGCTCTTTTTAAACATTTGCCTCCAGGTGTAATGTTAACCTACATCTATTGAGGATAAAATCTTTCACCTACAAATTGACAATAACACATTTGATGTAATCAGACATATCTAGTTGCCTCAACAATTGCAACCCCAGTTGCAATTGGGGTTGTAATTTCAAATTCTGTGGCATTACTAAGGAATAACGAAGTCTCTGATGCACTCTAAGATTAAGAGAGAAAACGAAGGACTCAGGCGTCCTGATGTGAGAGAAAACGGACTCGTATGATGGGGGACCAAATAAAAAAAGCACAGCTACATGTTTTGTGGACTACAGTATTAAGCGTACCGTTTTCATCACTTTGTAATAAACCTAGCCATGCCTGTGTGTGTTTATGATATTTACCATAACATTATATGTACAGTGAACCCTCACTTTACGCGGTCAATAGAACCCAAGGAGGCCCGCGTAAGCGAGAAACGCGTAAAGAGAACAACATAACATATGGGATTAAATGAAATAGAGACCAGATGACCCCCAAACTCCACTTTTTCCGACACAATACCTATGTTCTAGTAAAAACAACATCTTAATTTTATGATGGTACATGCACACAATTAATATTTAAGAGAAATAGAGAAATACAGTCGCCAAGTTAATGTCCATTCAAATAATGGACTCAACTCCCTCCCCCTCTTCTCACACTCGCTGGCTCCTCCCTCTCTGAGAAATGTTTGGGGGAAAACCACTAGATTTTAAGGTATAGTAATAAATAATACCTCAAACTAAAGTTAGGATAATATAATTGACATTGCTGGATTCCTTGTAAGACCAGGAATATTTTGAATATAAATGTCATATATTTTGCACAAAAAAGTAACATATTTACTCAGAGTAAACAAAATACTTACATTAGATCTAAAATTTGCATGTCTAATGCAAAATCTATGATGTTTATATACAAAATGATCATCAAATTGTAAGAATTCCAGCAATGTAAATTATATTCTGGCCGGGAAATTTGTATGAATTTTATGAGCTAAAACAAATATCTTCAGTTAATAAAAAAAAAAATATTCTTCACGACACTATCTGTCAATCAAAACACCCCACCTTGCCTCCCCACCTCTTCCCACCACGCCAGCTGGGACGGTCGGTCCCTCCATCTCCCCCCACCCCCCACCTTCCCTCCCTACCAGAGAAATGTTTGGGAGAAACCAGAATATTTACCTATTTAGTAATAAATAATACCTCAGACTAAAGTTAGGATAATATAGTTCACATTGCTGGATTCCTTGCAAGACCAGAAATATTTTGAATATATACATCATATATTTTGCACAAAAGATAACATATTTGCTCTGAGTAAACAAAATACTTACAGTAGATCTAAAATTTGTATGTCTAATACAAAATCTATGATGTTTATATTCAAAATGATCATCAAATTGTAAGAATTCCAGCAATGGAAATAATATTCTGGTCTGGTAATTTGTATGAATTTTATGAGCTAAAACAAATATCTTCAATAAATAAACAAAATATACTTACCCAAATACTATCTGTCAATCAAAATACCCCACCTCCTCCCCCTCTTCCCACCTGCTCCCTGGGTCCCTCCCTCCCTCCCTACCCCTCACCCCCACCTTCCTTCCCTACCAGAGAAATGATTGGGTTATAACAGTATATTTACATTTTTAGTAATAAATAATACCTCAGACTAAAGTTAGGAAAATATAATTGACATTGCTGGATTCCTTGCAAGACCAGGAATATTTTGAATATACACATCATATATTTTGCACAAACGATAACATATTTGCTCTGAGTAAACAAAATACTTGCATTAGATCTAAAATTTGTATGTCTAATGCAAAATCTATGATGCTTATATTCAAAATGATCATCAAATTGTAAGAATTCCAGCAATGTAAATTATATTCTGGCCGGGTAATTTGTATGAATTTTATGAGTTAAATAAAAAAATTATACTTCACCCGCATATATGAGTAGAGAGTAGCTGCACAGCGTAAAGTGGGAATTCCGGTTCTGGCAGGGTACCGCAGAAACGTAGAAACGCGTAAAGTGAAAGTGAAACCGTAAACCGAGGGTTCACTGTATATTTAGTGGGTATAAATGGTCGTAAAATGGGAAACTTGGGGTTGGGTCTTGGGTGCCTGAAACCACTTAGAATAAATCCCATAGGTTCTGCACTTTCGTTATAGGGGGGGTCCCAATTAGGCGCGATAACCAAGGGATGACTGTACTGTACAGTGAACCCTCACTTTATGCGATTAATTCAACCCACGGCGACCCGCGTAAAGTGAGAAACGAGTAAAGTGAACAACATAACATATGGGATTAATTGAAATAGAGACCGGGCCGACCCTCCAAACTCCACTTTTTCAGACACAATACCTACGTTGTAGTAAAAATAACTTCTTAATTTTATGATGGTATGCACACATAATTAATAATTAAGAGAAATATCAATAATATTAGGTTTTTAACACTTACATTAGTAGAAAAGATGGCTGGGCACACGGGGATGGGGGGTTGGTTCCGAGGCAGAGGGCAGATTATTGGCCCTCACCTGTATCACTTGTATCAATTGTATCACTATTCACCACAGAGGGTTGCAGGGCCTCTTTGTCAAACCCCTCAAAGTCCATATAAGTCCATATCCTCACTATCATTATCACTATCACTGACTTGGGCCGGCTGTGGTGGGTGGCGGGTGAAGAACTCGGTAATGCTTTGATGACTGGGCAACCTTGTGCGCACCCTGCTCGCGCCGCTCTCTGCGTAAAAGGGTACACGCACCGCGGAAAGTGAGCATTCCGGTTTCGGCAGGGTACCGCGTAAACGTGGAAACGCGTAATGCGGGACCGCGTAAAGCGAGGGTTCACTGTACTGTATATACTTGTGACACTGGCCAGTTGCTTCTGGTGTTATGGTACAGGGGTACCAAGTGACAGCACTAGGATCCCGCTTCCTCTATCAAGGAATAAACAATTAAAATTTAAATTGAAAAAAAAAAAACATTCAAATAATGGGACATAGCGAACCTAAATGGCCCTAGAGCGGGCACATATGCATCGCGTATTCTTATAGATTGTGCTGCCAGGCGTATGTTATCTAGTGAATTTAGTCAATATTGTACAGTAACAATGGACCTAAGTGCAAACCTGTATTGAACATGTACTAAATGATTACGGTACTAAAATTGTTATGTCTATTGCAAATATGGCTTGTTTATACAGGTAGTCAAATAAATTACTATCTTACATGAATCCCTCCAATGTAAGTTATATTCACCCAGGTCGTTTGGGTGGAAAATTATGAGAAGAGCTTAGTCACTCTTAAGTAATGATAAATAAACACGCAGGCCTTCAGCGACAACTGTCAAATCATATCTCATATAAATAAACAAACAAACGCCAGACATTGTCACCTCACCTCCTGCCCTAGCCTCTTCCCACCCTCCTTGTGTTCCCAGACAAAAGATTGGTGATTCCTTTATGTTTATTTTATATAATATCTCAGACTAAAGTTAGATAGTATAATTTGCATTGCTGAAATCCTTGCAAGACAGAGATTAATTTGAATATAAGCATCATATATTTTGCTCAAGATATAAAAAATGTAGTACATTAGTGTACAATACTGTAGTTTATTATAAAAGTTTTTCAATGTATTTTTGGGTAGATTTACATAAATTTCTTCATTTATTTTCATCCATTTACATGCACACACATACTAAAAGAAACGTAAAAGAAATAAATTACCTTAGTGCATAACTGGAGTGCACATGTACTAATTTGATTACGGTACTAAAATTGTTATGTCTAGTGCGAATTACAACATGTTTATATTCAAATAAATCAGTATCTTACAAGAATCCCAACAATCTTAATTATATTCTCCTAGGTCATATCACTGGCATTTTAAAATGAGAGAACCTTAGTACAGTGAGTTCTGCTATAACGCAACGCGAATTGGCTCTAACGCGATTTATGAATAGAGGAACTATATTTGTATAATCTAACGCTTGTTTGCTGTAACGTGATTTTTGCTTACTACAGTAAAAGTAAAAAAATCCGGATGCCAGAAATCCGGACCACCCGAGAATCCGGACTTTTCAAAAACGATTTTTTTTTTTTAGAGGGTTTTTTTGTGTATGTGCGTATGCGTGAGCGCCACAGCTGCACAGCGACAACAAGCGACCATGTGGTCGCCACTTTAAAACCAGCAATCAAACTGTGACAACATACCGTATATACTCGTCTATAACTCCCCCTCGTTTATAGGTCGACCCTGATTTTTTGACCAAGAAATCGTTAATTTACGATATTCCTCATTTATAGTTCGACCCATGTTTTTGAGGGTAATGGAGCAACAAAACCTTCACTAAAAACGCTCTACGTCCTATAAACTGAGGCTCGCCGTGCATGAAACACGAGTGTCGAAGGCAAATTGTTTACCATTTATTATTACGACACTTTACACTGAAACGCGGGTAGTTTCAACAAAAATATTGTATATTTTCATTCAAGTACAGTGACCCCTCGTTTAACGAACACCTCGGTTAACGTAATTTCGATTAACGAACTGCCTTCCATAAGGATCTTCAATTCGGTTAACGAACAAAAATTCGGTTAACGAAGTTCTTACGAACCGACCTCAACATGTTTTCGCTTGCACTGACCGGGCAACCAGCTTTAGTATCAGTCCGCCAATACATTAATCGGTTCTAGGGCTTAAATTCCTTACTATTTTAGTAAATATCAAGAAGTTTATACTATTCAATAATTTTAAAAGTTTAATATTCAATTTTTTAGTCATTTTAACAATTATTGAACATAATTGGAGGTAAAGTGACTAGTTTAATGCGCGGCATCCAGCCTCTTAACACAGCAAACAGGCGTTAGTCTCTCTCTGTTTTCACTGGAGGTAACATCTTGCTTGAGACTCTCTTCAACTAAATGCTTTTTTTCTGTGTTCCAAGCAAATTATTGGTCATTTTGAAATATATTTTACATATTGACAATATATAATGCAGTGCAGTGTTGATTTAAAGAAAATAATCTTGAATTACACCAGAGCTAAAATTTTATGGGTGAAATGGCGCCATGGGGTGACTTCTCTTCCACCCCAATGCCTTCTCTTCTTCCTTCTCCTCCACCCCCATTCTAAATCCCATCATCATGATCATCATCCAGGAGCCTTCTACATACACACCTCAAAGTAAATGAACTTTTCTACCATTTTTGTTGAATTTAGGACATTTTCGGTGAGCTGGAACCAATTACCCAAAAACCCATTGAAACAATGGTTTCGGTTAACGAACTTTTCGGTTAACGAACGACCTTCTGGAACGGATTGAGTTCGTTAACGGAGGGGTCACTGTACAGTGGGGTATGCTATAACGAACGGATCCTATTACGAATATTCCTATAACGAACGGTTTTACCTATAAAATTGAGAATGCTATAACGAACGAAACTCCTACAACAAACATTATTTAATTTTTTTTTTTTTTTTTCTAATTTATTGTTTTTTTATTACAAATGTTAATGATATTCTTTATTTCAGGGGTTTAGATGCATATTTATGCACTTTTTTACAATTTTTACAATTTTATATTATATTTTTCAGTGTTAAGTGGTTGTATTTGGGGGCCTGGAACGGATTAATCCTATAACGAACCAATGCTATAACGAACAAGGTTCTAGAACCAATTAGATTCGTTATAGCATACCCCACTGTATATATTCAAGTCAATTAGGAGGGAATATTATTGAAATACAACAGTTTTTTAACTAAACCATTCGAAAAGCGATTACGGTAACATCTTTTGAACGAAAGAAAGTAAAAGTCATTGTTTTCGTCACGATTTTATCCCACTTTCCACTGTAATACGTACGTAATTTCAGGAAAATATTACATTTCCGTGAATGTATTATATCAAGCACAGTATGAATAGAATATCATTGTAATATAACAGAATTTTAACCGAAAACTATTAAAAAAACGAGTAACATCTCAAGAACAGAAGCTTAGGTAAAGTCTTTTGTTTTCGACATGTATTTTATCCTATTTTACATTGAAATACGTCACGTTTCCGCAAAACTACTATTTATTTCCGAGAATATATTCATTCAGGCGCAGTTTAGGTAAAATATACGTGTGATGTAATAATTTAACTGAAAACGATTCGAAAAACACGTACCCTCTAGCCCTGTTCAAAGAGAGGACTGGGAGAAGCTGTTTGGTGTTGCAGACGATGACAAGGAAAATTATTTGATGGATTTTAATGAAAATATTCAGAAATATGGTATCGTAGTATTTATTAAAGTCAATTAGGATAGAATATTATTGTAATACAACAGTTTTTGAACTGAAAACCATTCGAAAAGCGATTACGGTAACATCTTTTGAACGAAAGAAAGCGAAAGTCATTGTTTTCGTCACGATTTTGTCCCACTTTCCACTGTAATACGTACGTTCAGCAAAAATATTACATTTCCGTGAATGCATTATATCAAGCACAATATGAATAGAATACCATTGTAATATAACAATATTTTGAGTCCTACTCTTTCCATTTACAGAGTACTGTACAAGCCCATAATAATGGCTCCTAAAGTAGATAAACTTCATTGTGTGAAGAGAAAGAAGAACACGTTGAAATTGAGTGACAAACTTGAAATAATTAAGAAACTAGAACGTGGTGTGAGCAATACTGTTCGAATGGAAACATACGACATTGGAAAGTCTACAATTTATGATATATAAAAGGGAAAGAATAAAATTTAGAATTCACAGCTTTTTCATTAAAACTGCTGGTTTTGATAAATGAAGCATGCTATATTTGCTAATGAATAAACTATCAAAATGTACCTGTTCATCTCTTCATTATTCTTCCTTAAATTTGAATTTAAAAAGGACTGCCTGAGAATCCAGAAAATCCGAAAATCCGGACCGACCCAATCCCCAAGTAGTCCGGATTTTTGGACTTCTACTGTATTTCTCCAACTTTGTGGTATTAACTGTGAATATGGTAAAGAAGAATATCTCCAAGAAGCGTTCTGGTGATCGCATTCCCGGTGATGATCGTAAAAGAAAGGCTATAACCCTTGAAGAGAAGCTCGATGTTATCAACCTCAAAATCACCCTTCTCCCCCATCAAGTTATATTCATATTTTTTCAAGTTAAAGTGTTACATTTACTGAATGATTTCATTATTAGATATGAATGTAACATTTATTTAGACTGTGCTATCCTTTGTGTTAGGCTAACTACTAAATTTTTTTTGATTTCGAGTAGTAATCTGCACCTAACTCTATTTTCTCCTTAAGCCCTGTTATTTTTATTACGCGAATTTCTATAACACGATGTTTTACAAGAACACAACTATCGCGTTATAGCAGAACTGACTGGACTGTTAAATAAACACACAGAGACCTTCGGCTCAAACTTATCACCTCAACCCCCCACCCCCCCAACCCCTCGCTGACTGGCTGGCTCCGTCACTTAAGAACTGATTAATATACACGCGTTAGACCTGGGCCTGTGCCAACTGTCAAACGTACTACCTCCCCTCCCCCCACGCCCCCTCGCTCGCTCCCACCCTCTCTCTCCCCCATCTGCCCGGCGTTGCTGGAATCCTTGTAAAACAGTGAATAATTTTAATATAAACGTCATGTATTTTGCACAAAAGATAAAAATTAATCACCTGTATCACATTACAGTAGTGATTTAACAGTAAAAGTGTAATGTACGTATACTGTATAGTATTCCACATACACGTAAGTATAAATACAAAGTTTATGTGATGATCGGACAACGTCCATTTCGGATAACGTCACGTTTCCAAGAACGTATCTAGGACGTTAACCGGCACATGACTGTATAGACAACACAGATCCTCACAGAACTTGGAATTTCAGCCAAACCAGACAGACCTATCCCCCAATTAGCCCGAATTTGAGGAACTACCGTACAGTACAGTGATCCCTCGGTTAATGAACGCCTCGGTTAACGAAATATCGGTTAACGAATTACCTTCCATAAGAATCTTCAATTTGGTTAACGAATTCCTTGCGAATTCTTCTCAACATGTTTTCGCTTGCTCACCAGCTGGAATATTAGTCCGCCAATAGAGTAATCGGTTCTAGGGCTTAGTAGGTAGTAGGCGGCTACCAAACAGGGAGGTACTACCGCCTGGGAAGATATTGGAAGCATAATGTGTTGTCTAATGGTAGACCCTGCTGTTATATGGCATCACAAAAATTGTGACCAAGTCCCAGGTTGCTGATCTATCTTTCTGCCTCATTTACACACAATTGCAGGGTCTCAACTGCCTCTCTTACTATTGACAACACCACAAATAAAACCGTACTCAATCTTGATCTGTTTTATTCATTCTATTTTATTCTCCTATGTCAGTTGATATTAATACTGAAGCGGGGCCTTCTCGGATGGGTCCCACTGGTCGGGAAGGTTGTGGACCCCAGGGCCAACCTGATCATCATCAAGCTACTGGGGCCTCAACTGACGCCACCGTGGTAGCTGGAGGATCGGCTTTTTTCACACTTCATTTTTCCAACATTCGGGGACTGAGATCCATTTTTTCTTCTGTGGAGCACCATCTATCAACCTCTTCCCCTGACCTCTTACTACTCTCCGAACTTCAACTGACCAAAGCAGCTTCACCCAAACCTTTTCAAGTCTCTAACTACAACCTTTATACCTACTTCCGTTCTAAGGGAAGTGTATGCGCCTACTGCAACACACGTACACCTATAGCTCGACTCACGGATCTTGAATCTCCCCTTTATGATGTCATCTGGCTCAAAATATCTCTTCCTACTGTGACTATTTTTCTTTGTTTCCTATACTGTTCTCCCAACTCTACCAACTATTTCGAACTCTTTGACTATCTCACTTCTTGCCATGAGTCGTTGCTATCCACACACCCCAACACCGAGATCCTCTACCTAGAGGATTTCAATGTACATCACAGAGAGTGGCTTGGCTCTGCAAGGGATGACCCAGGTGGAGCTGAGGCACTCTCTTTTTCCTTACTTAATGATTTGGAACAAATAATCAAACACCCTACACGCGTTTCTGATAGACACGATCAACTTGCTAACATTCTTGATCTTTGTTTTACCTCTAACCCCTCTCACTATTCATACTCAATTTTTGCCCCCTTAGGGTCTTCTGATCACAACCTTATTTCTATTAAATCAAACTGGGCACGACCATCTCCCCCACCCCCCTCTAAACGTCAACTATGGCACTCTTGGAGGGCAAGCTGGCAATCCTTGTGAGAATTCTTCACCGACTTTCCTTGGGATGAATGTTGCTTTTCCACTCGGGATGCCTCGGTATGTGCTGACAGCATTGCTGGGGTTACCAGGTATACAGGGCGGTATGAGTGCATTTATCCCATCTTCTACCAAAACTTTCACATTACAATCATGGTTTGATCGCTCCTGCTCTTTTGCTTGCAGGGTGAGAGATAGGGCATATCGAGCTATGAAACTATCTCCTTCTCCTATTACCCACACCTCTTTCATTACTTCTAGGAATCGTTGTAAGGCTATTCTTTGTAGGGCCAAGCGGAATGATATTAAAAGAAACACCGCTGTCCTCACTAATTCTTCCTCTAGTAAATCCTTCTGGTCCTTAACTAAAAACATCTGTAACAACTTCTGCACACCTTCTTTTCCTCCCCTCTTCCATCCCAATAACTCTATAGCCAACTCTCCCCCTGACAAAGCCAACCTCTTTGGCACCTTATTCTCCTCAAATTCCACCCTAGACGATTCCCACTCTATCCCTCCTACCCCTGCACCTCCTACTGAACCTGGGCAGTTTCCTATAATCTCCACTCGCAGGGTTGCCGGTGTGTTATCCAGGTTGGATGTGAGTAAGGCGCATGGACCGGACGGAATACCCCCTCGTGTTCTGGGGGAGTGTGCTGAAGCCCTGGCCCGTGCTTGCTCGCCTCTTTTGCCTTTGCCTCAAAACCCAAACTTTTCCTTCTTCTTGGAAGCATGCCTTGGTTCAGCCCATCCCGAAGAAGGGTGACCATTCTAATCCCTCTAACTATCGGCCCATTGCCCTAACTTCATCCCTCTCTAAGATTTTCGAAACTATCTAGAACTCCCATTTTCTCTGTCACCTTGAACGCCTTTCTCTTTTGTCGGATCACCAGTATGGCTTTCGCCAGGTGAGATCTACTGGTGATCTGCTCTCCTATTGCACCCATCTTTGGTCATCCTCTCTTAGGGATTATGGGGAAACTTTTGTCGTGGCTCTCGACATCTCCAAAGCATTTGACAGGGTATGGCACATGTCTTTGCAATCTAAACTTCCCTCTTTTGGTTTCTCTCCCCCACTTTGTTTTCTCATCTCTAGCTTCCTTGAGAACCGATCCATGGCAGTTGTTGTCGAAGGATCGGTTTCTCGCTCTTTCTCTACCAGTAGTGGCGTCCCACAGGGTTCTGTTCTTTCACCAACTCTCTTCCTTCTTTTTATCAATGATTTACTTCACACTACAACTAATTCTATCCATTCTTACGCTGATGATTCTACTCTTCACTCTTCCTCACATTTTCCCCTTCCTCCTAACTCTCAAACTAGATCTGTTTCTAAAACTGATATCATTACTTCTATCAACGCGGATCTGTGCAGCATCTCTGAATGGGGAGGTACAAACTTGGTTAAGTTCAATAGTAATAAAACTCAATATTTACCAATTACACTTTGTAAATTAGACGATCTCCCACCAATTACATTTCAGGACGCTATCATCCTCCCAAATTCTGAAATAAATATGTTAGGCCTCACCATTTCCTCCAATATGTCCTGGAAATCACATATCCTTAGTATAACTAAAGCTGCCTCCCGAAAGTTGGGAATGCTGTACAGATGCCGCAGCTACTTCACTCCTGAGCAGTTGCTCCAAGTATATAAGGGATTCATTCGTCCTAACTTGGAGTACTGCTCTCATATCTGGGGTGGCTCTTCTTCTGTCCAACTATTAGACAGGGTGGAATCAAAGGCATTTCGTCTTATTAACTCTCCCCCTTTAGTCGACAATCTCTCTTCCCTTTCTCTTCCCCGCAATGTTGCTTCACTCTCTCTCTTTTACAGGTACTTTAACGGGCAATGTTCGGTGGATTTGGCATCTTGTGTACCGCCGGTAAGGCCGTGGGATCGTAACACATGTCTTGCCCGCGGTGCCCACCGTTTTTCTGTGGATGTCGGTCACAAGAGAATAACCCGTTATAGTACCTCCTTCTTTCCTCACACAGCCAAACTGTGGAATGCTCTGCCTTCTTCTGTGTTTCCATGCTCTTAAAATCTGTCTCATTTTAAAAAGCTGGCTTTCCGGCATCTTCGTGATGTAGATTAATACAGTACAGTGAACCCTCACTTTACGCGGTCAATTGAACCCAAGGAGGCCCGCGTAGAGAAACGCGTAAAATGAACAACATAACATATGGGATTAAATGAAATAGAGACCGGCTGACCCCCAAACTCCACTTTTTCCGACACAATACCTATGTTCTAGTAAAAATAACATCTTAATTTTATGATGGTACATGCACACAATTAATATTTAAGAGAAATAGAGAAATACAGTCGCCAAGTTAATGTCCATTCAAATAATGGACTCAACTCCCTCCCCCTCTTCTCACACTTGCTGGCTCTTCCCGCTCTGAGAAATGTTTGGGGGAAAACCACTAGATTTTAAGGTATAGTAATAAATAATACCTCAAACTAAAGTTAGGATAATATAATTGACATTGCTGGATTCCTTGCAAGACCAGGAATATTTTGAATATACACGTCATATATTTTGCACAAAGGATAACATATTTGCTCTGAGTAAACAAAATACTTGCATTAGATCTAAAATTTGTATGTCTAATGCAAAATCTATGATGCTTATATTCAAAATGATCATCAAATTGTAAGAATTCCAGCAATGTAAATTACATTCTGGCCAGGTAATTTGTATGAATTTTATGAGCTAAATAAAAAAATTATACTTCACCCACATATATGAGTAGATGCACCGCGTAAAGTGGGAATTCCGGTTCTGGCAGGGTACCGCGTAAATGTAGAAACGCGTAAAGTGAAACCGCGTAAAGCGAGGGTTCACTGTATAACTTTTTTTCTATATTTACAATTTCTTTCCGTTCTTTTTTTTCCACCCCCTAGGCTCCGTTGTGGGTCGTTTGACCTGTGCTCGGGTGGGCTAATTCCCGTAAAAAATAAAAAATAAAAAAATCAAGAAGGTTGTACTATTCAATAACTTTAAAAGTTTTATATTAAAATTTTTAGTCATTTTAACAATTATCGAACATAATTGAAGTACAGGAAACTAGTTTTTAGCACAAGAAAGAGCCACTTGACTCACCCAGCAGGTGTCAGTTTGTGTCTCTGCTCAGTGAAGGTAACATCTTGCTTGAGACTCTTGAACATAAACTATTTTTAAATTTTTACAGTACAGTTATTGGTCATTCAGAAGTTTATTTTACATATTGACAATATATAGAGCAGTGCAGTGTTGATTTAAAGAAAATAATCTTGAATTACACCACGTGAACTAAAATTTTATGGGTGAAATGGCGGCATGAAGCATGGGGTGATTTCTCTTCCACCCCCACTTCCTTCTTTTCTCCCTTCTCCTCCACCCCCACTTCTAATTCCAATCATCATCATCATCATCAACCAGGAGCCTTCTACATACACACCTCAAAGTAAGTGTACTTTACTGCATTTATTTTTAGTTTGTATGTAATTTTCGGTGAGCTGGAACCAGTTACCCAAAATCCCATTGAAACAATGGTTTCGTTTAACGAAATTTTCGGTTAACGAACGACCTTCTGGAACGAAATGTGTTCGTTAACTGAGCGACCACTGTATATTGTTTTTCTTATATAGTATGTAGTGGGGTTATAAATCCTAATCAAAGAATAATTTTATTTAATCTAGATGGTACAACTAGAGACTAAAAGAATTTGATCTGCAGGAAGGGAGGGAGGTGGTGTATGGTAGGTGTAGGTGGAGACTTGGCAGTTTCAAAAAGAATCTTTATGGAGGTGTTCAATGAATTTAAAAATGAAAACCATGACTCCAGTTGTCTCAGTACAGTTGTCAAAATCCTTCAGCCAATGTATTATCTTATCTCACCGAAAAAGGTAAAAATACTTTTTTGAGCGAATGTACAGTCAGCCAAAAAATGTTCTGCACCCCTTGGTCTGATGGCCCCTGCAATGATCACTGCCTGAGGCCATGTTAATTTGGTAATGTTGGTATTTCTAGTTATGTGATGCATTGTATGACCGGTATTATGTATTTTTTTATATCACATATAGTTAACACAAGAGAAATTAACAGGAATCACCAACATAAATGGGTGTTGTTCAGAATTCTTGGTCCGGTGTGTCATACTGTATTGTATAACACCATAAAGGTACAGAAATTTTATTTGTTGACTGTACATCCCTGACATTCTTCATACCAGAATATTTCACCATTAATACACAGGGCACATCCTTCTTCTCTACAACTAGGAAAATATTCATCACTGACAGACTGCATAATAGCTCACCAGGTTATCACTTGTAGCATTCTACACTCTGGCAGCTGCCTAAAATAATCACCTATCCCTAAAATATTAACAAACACTGTAACCTGTATTTTGACTGGAACACTCATGTGTTATGTATCCCAGAGTTTCAACTGATGCCAATGCAAAAAATAAATGTTAAATGGATAAGTTTATGATTTTTTCTTCAGCTAAAACCACATCAAAAATTAAATCCAGTGAAAGCAAAACATCTGACAATGTATATACTGTACTGTACTTAGAGTTACTGTTGGTGCATCACTACCAAATTACAGTACTGTATAACCATATGTCTTCACTGGGCCTTACAGCCAACCAGTGTCACAGTTTCTCACTAACTTCCACGCCATCACTTAGTACTATGTCTATTATTGGTTTATAATCATTGTGTACACCAAAAATTGCCATTAAAATAATGTTTTATTGAGCATTTTAAGACTTGGTGAAGGTATATTTTCATAAGAATGTATCTCAGCTTTTATATAGTGAGTCACATATCACATACAGGTTGAGATTGAAGTGTTACCTGTTGAAACTTTGCACCATCAGCTTGTGGTTGTCCACTGTCAGGATGGAACTTTTTGGCCAGTTTGATAAACACATCCCGTACAGTTCCTTGGTCACAGTTATTCTGAAGGCCAAGTTCTTCAAAGTATTGCTGGGAGACAGAAAATCATGTTTTTAGAATTCAATAAAATTTATAAAAATACCATATACAGTAAAAGTCCAAAAATCCGGATGCCAGGAATCCGGACCACCCGAGAATCCGGACTTTTCGAAAACTCAAACTTTTTAAATTTAGCGGGCTTTTGGGGGTTACATGAATGAATGGAGTTGCTTTAAAAAATTAATTTATATAATTCTAATAATAAAAGTAATTGTAAATTATAGGTAGCTAATTTTGTTAGTTTTGTAATTAGCTTGAACTGAAATGTAAAATTTGTGGCACTATAAATCTTTTGTGTGTATGTGTGCATGCGTGAATGCCACAGCTGCACAGCGACAACAAACGACCACGCGATCGCCACTTTAAAACAAGCAATCAAACTGTGACAACATATGTAATTTTAAGTCCTACTCTTTCCATGTACAGAGTACAAGCCCATAATAATGGCCCCTAAAGTAGATAAACTTCGTTGTGTGAAGAGAAAGAAGAACACATTGAAATTGAGTGACAAACTTGAAATAATTAAGAAACTAGAACGTGGTGTGAGCAATGCTGTTCTAATGGAAACATACGACATTGGAAAGTCTACAATTTATGATATAAAAAAGGCAAAGAATAAAATTATAGAATTCACAGCTTTTTTGAGCCTTACATTAAAATTGCTGAAAGAAAAAGTTCACATTGGCCCAAATTAGAATATCTTGATAAAGTGTTGCATGAATGTTTTTTGTTAAAACGATCAGAAGGTATGGCAATTTCTGGGCCGATGCTTATTGCCAAAGCAAAGTCTTTTAAGGAGCAAATGAACATTGAATCAGAGTGCGCATTTAGTGTTGGATGGCTTAGGAATTTCAAGACTCATCATGGTATTAGACAGTTTGTTTACATTTTTGTCTAGTGTTGACTTTATTTTTCTTTAAAACTGCTCATTTTGATAAATGAAGCATGCTATATTTGCTAATGAATAAACTATCAAAATGTACCTTTTCATCTTTTCTTTATTCCTCCTTAAATTTTAATTTTAAAGTACTGCCTGAGAATCCGGAAAATCCGAAAATCCGGACCGACCCAATCCCCCAAGCAGTCCGGATTTTTGGACTTCTACTGTAATTCAGTGATAAACTTTATACAATATTAACAAAATCATATTTTTTTTATTTATAATTACCTGTACTGTTTCTATTCCTGCATCTTATCTAAATTATTCCTGGTACCTGTACTGTATTTTCATAATTTGTTGCTGGAGATGCAATAACTGTTGAGTTTTAAGCAGAATACAGACAGACCCCGACTTACGACTGCTACGACTTACGACCGTCGGGACTTACGACCGCCGCAGATTTTTTATTAATTTTTTTTTTTTTTTTTTTTTAAATGACACGCATTTTCTATACCGAAGCGTTTCCAGTTAATGTAGTCTCCATGTATAATTAGAAAATTATGGGGGCCCCATGTGCATTCAGCTGACTACATTAAAGGTAAGTGCTCAGTCACACTGTAACCATTCCTTAATATTTATTACTTTCACTGTACTGCATCCATCCCTCATTATTCATTACTTTTACTGTACTGTATTTCATTGTAGATTATTTATTTAAAAAAAAAAAAAATTTTTTTTTTTTTTTTTATCTATGTCGGACTTACGACCATGTCGGACTTACGACCTAGATTTGGGTCCCTAACCCCGTCGTAAGTCGGGGTCTATCTGTACTGTAGTGTACAGTACTGTACAGTACTGTATCTAAATAATCCATACTGTATCAGAATTCCAGTGGAGTACAGTATATATCAATTAAATTATTTCCTTATAAATGCAAAAGTTTTGTAAGAAATTTTCAGATTCCAAATTTTCCATTTTGGTAAAAGTTTTCCCACACTTTTGACTTATTTTAGTTCTCAATCTGTCCCTTTAGCCTTTTACACAGCTTCCCCCCTCGTTTTCCCAATTTTTCAACCACAAAATTATATACTATTCTATTCAAAAAAAATAAAAAAATCAATGCTATAGTCACTACAGAAGATGCTATACAGTATCCATACTGTATGTACATTATATTATGTATGCTGTATGTATATTATGTATGTGCTCCATTTATATACATTATTTATTCAGCCTAGCTAGCAGCGTGTGGCAATGTATTTACTATGTCTCACACTCTTAATTAATGTGCCTGGCGACATATGGAAGCTGCTAATGTATCACTTGCCACATGTCGCCTGAAAGGTTAGTTGAACCCCCAGACAGATCAGGGAGCTCCACCTCCCTTGTGTATCTCTGTTTGTCCAGTAAATAGAACCTATGAAAACTCTACAGGTGTTTGTGTTTGCTCCTGTAGATAGAACTTGGTACCCAGAACATATACATGGCGCAGTGTGTTAATTAACTGGATCATTATCCAAGTGAAGTGTAAAGTTTGTGGCAAGACCGGCTTATGGACCCCTGTTCTGTCGACAACCACTAATGGCCATCTCTTCCAAGAATTTATAGCAACTTTGAGCAATGTCAGTGATAGCAAGTTCTGTGAAGTGTATAAATGCATTGTGTGTGTAGTGCCATAAGTGTGTGACCTTGTTCTAAAGGATTCCCAAGGTGGAAGGCATGTTCAGGGCATTTGTGAGGAGTAGAGTTCAGTGCAGCCTCCTCCGGCTGCGTCTAGAGGGTAACTGATGACTGACTGTGAGTCGCCGCCTCTCCCTCCCACCGAGACACTGCCCGAGGCGCACACACATACACACACGCACGAACACACTGACTGCAGTCATCCCTTTATATATATTTTATATATATAATCTACTTATCTGTGCATTTAATTAATTTTTTGTCTCAGATCTTGTTGATACAACGGGCTGAAAGGTCAACACTGATTTAAGACACAGTACACAGATTAAGTAATTATGTCTCGTGCCTTACGCAGTCGTGGAGCCAACGCCTGGATGAGTCAGTTGGATGACAACTCTGCAGAGATGGATGACCAGGCTGAACAGGGCGCTCCAGTTCCTCCCACCACATCGCGCAGACCTTCAACTCGATCTTCAGCATTGTCTTAAGAGATAATTGCTTTAATGAAGTTTATGAGGGATGAAAGGCGTGAGGACGAAGCTAAAAGATGTGTGGAGGATGAAAAAAGGAGGCAAGCTGAGGCAGAGAGAGACCACCAACGGAGATTGGAAGACAGTGCACGGTTTGAAGCTTTGATATCTCGCCTCACTGTTAACCAAGCCCCTGGCTCTAACACTGCCTCGGTATCGACTGGTTCAGATACCTCATCAATGCTTTCTTCACGCCCCCCAGCCCCACCTAAAGCGGCCGCTCAAACACCACCCATCTTGAAGCCTGATGTGAATTTCCAGACTTTTCGTGAATGGCGGCGACGGTGGACTGATTATGCTACAATGGTGGATCTCCAGAGCTTGTCACAGCCTAAACAACTTATTCAGCTGCGCATGTGCCTGTCTTTGGAAACACAGCGTGTCTTGGAACATACGTTGCAGGTACCACCGACCTCTTCGTTGTCTGTAGAGGAGGTACTGGATATTCTACAACGGCACATCAAAGGGCAGCAGAATGAAGCTCTACGCAGGAGGGAATTGTTTAGCTGCAGACAGACAGAGGGCGAGACTTTTGATGCCTTTTATGTACGCCTCAAGAGAGCCTCGGAAGAGGTAGATATATGCCCAGGTAACCACCAGCAGTGCGAGGAGACCCAGTTGAAGCAGGTGATCCAGATGGGTGTTAAGGACGAGGAGCTTGTCCAACGCCTCGCTTCCCTCGACTCTTCCTGTTCTCTTAAGGATGTGTTGACAATATGTCGCTCCTATGAGGTTGCCAGGTGTGCCACCTCTGCCATCCGAGCTCCCCCTACAGCTGTATGTGCTGTGTCCCGGTAGAAGAAGGACAAGAAGTCTACTCCAACGCCTAAGCCCACCACACCCACCCCAGGCTCCTCTTGTAACAATTGTGGTAAGCAGCACGGAACACAGGTGTGTCCAGCTGCTGAGTCTACCTGCAACAGTTGTGACCGTAAGGGCCACTGGTCACTCACAGTACGGTGTCCAGCCAAATGCGTCCAGTGCAATGTGTGCGGTCGTCTGGGCCACTATGACAAGTGTTGCCCTACCAACAAACCCAAGGGATAGCGTCGGCGGAAGCAGCAGCGCCCTTCCACCAGGGAGGGCAGCCCACAGTCGTCCAATCAGAAGCATGACGACCGTGGACAACGCTCGAGCCATATTAGGAAGGTGTTCTCCCCCTCGCGTCCCAGGACTAAAGTTCCCCAGCACATCAGCATCATCGTGACCTATGGCAGTGTGTCATCCCATCTTCAGATGTTGCCCGACACCGGCGCTGATGCTACAGTCATCGGTCCCCAGCATTTGCAATGTTTGGGGCTCTCTCCAAGTGATCTAGGACCGCCCCCCAAGGACCTCCGTTTCACAGCAGATGGTTCACAGATGGCCCCAGCCCTAGGCTCACTCCAGGCACAGGTCACCTTTGGCAACAGGTCGCGTCAAGCCTGGATTGATGTGCATAACGGTGTCCCGACTCCTTTGCTGTCCTACAGACATTGTCAAGAGTTGGCCATCATCTTCCAGGACCAAGTCCGCTCTGGAATCCAAGCCTCTCAAGAAGATGGTAGGCTCCCCCATGAGGATCCACTTGAGGGACGACGCGAAGCCCTTCGCTATCTACACCCCTCGACTGGTCCCCCTGGCCTTCCGTGATGCGGTCAAAAACGAGCTGGACTCCATGGTTGCCCAAGAAATTATTGCACCAGCCGGTGATGACCTGTCTCCATAGTGTCACCCTATGGTAGCCGTCGCAAAACCCAAAGGTGGTGTTCGGATCACCACTGACCTCTCCAAGCTCAACAGCCAGGTGTCTCGTCCTGCGCAGTGCGCACCCTTCTCCCACGCCCTTTGCAGCTATGCGTAGTGTGAACCGGATGGCGAACTTCTTCACGACGATGGATGCCCTGTGTGGATACTAGCAGATAGAGCTTGCCGAAGAAGACCGACCACTTACAACTTTCATCACCCCGCATGGACGTTACAGTTATTGCCGTGGCCCCATGGGATTCACCGCTACAGGAGATGCTTTCTGCCTTCGAGGTGATATGGCTCTACAAGGTCTGGCAAACTGAGTGAAAGTGGTCGACGACATACTCGTGCACGATGAGGATTGCATGGATTACCTCCACCGTATCTACGAGGTACTCAACAGGTGCCGGAAGCAAGGCATCACCCTAAATGCCGACAAGTTTGTTCTCGTCAGCTCTTCAGTGGACTTTTGTGGGTACACCCTCACAGGAAATGGTATTGCAGCTCACCCGGAGAAGGTCCGCGCCATCACGGATTTCCCCACCCCGGCTAACCTCACCGATTTAGAGGTCCTTCATCGGTCTCGTCAACCAGTTAGCAGAGTTTTCGCCGGACATCTCCGCAGCCGCCCAACCACTTCGCCCCCTGATGAGCACCAAGAGGACATTCCTGTGGACTCCTGACCATGACAAGGCCTTCCAGCAAGTGAAACAGGCCCTGTCTAGTCCATCTGTCCTCGCCACGTTTGACCCAGCTTTGCCGACGGTTCTGCAGACAGATGCCTCACGCTTGTACGGCGTGGGATACGCCCTATTGCAGGATCATGGTGGAAGGCAATTCCGGCTCGTCCAGTGTGGCTCGTGTTTCCTCTTTGACAGAGACGCGCTATGCCACTATTGAGTTGGAGCTGTTGGCTGTGGTTTGGGCGATGTCCAAGTGCAGGTTTTACCTCATAGGCCTGCAACACTTTCACCTAGTGACCGACCATCGCCCGCTTGTCTCGATCCTCAACCACTACACGCTGGATGCCGTTGAGAACCCTCGCTTCCAGCGTCTGAAGGAGAAGCTCTCGGCGTACATCTTCACAGCAGTGTGGCGTGCTGGTAAGGAGCTCTGCATCCCTGATGCCTTATCCCGCTCTCCTGTCAGCCGCCCTACTCCAGAAGACCATGTGCTCGACGCTGACCTCGCTCTTTCCGTCAGGACTGGGGTCACCCTACACGCGGTCCAATCCCTTCGTTCGGACCTGTCACCAGATGATGACAAGGCAATGGAGGACCTTCGAACAGCAGCCCGAGATGACCCTTCCTACGTCCGACTCGTCGAGTGTGTGAGGAACGGATTCCCTAGCAACCGCTACGACCTTCAAAACTCCCTGCTCCCGTATTGGAAACTACGCGATGAACTCTACTGCGATGGAAACCTTGTTCTGTACGGAGCACGCGTAGTTATCCCTGCTGCCTCACGTCCCCACGTCTTGGCTCGCCTTCACGACAGTCACTGTGGAGCTGAAGCCACCAAATGACGTGCACGACAGACTGTGTTCTGGCCCGGCATCGACTCCGACATCTCCAATGTTGTCCGTGCGTGTGAGCCCTGCCAAGTATTACAACCCAGCCAGCAGCAGGAACCCTTCATGAGTGACGATAACCCCACCCGCCCCTTTGAGTCTGTGTCGGCCGACTTTTTCTCTGTGTCAGGAAAGTCCTTCCTTGTTATCGTCGACTGTCTCTTTGGTTGGCCGGCTGTCATCAAGTGTGGTAATGACATGACGTCTGCCGCCACCATCAGCAAGTTCCGCCACTACTTCCGTGACGTGGGCGTTCCTGTGCGCCTGCGAACTGACGGAGGGCCCCAGTTCACAAGCCGGGAGTTTGCTGTGTTCCTTGACCGATGGGGAGTCCAGCATGTGTTGTCATCGCCCCATTACCCGCAGTCCAACGGCCATGCTGAGGCTGCTGTCAAATCCCTGAAGCACCTCATCCTTAAGGTGGCCCCTTCTGGGAATATTGACTGCGAGGCCTTCGACCGGGGTCTTCTTGAACTCCACAACACACCCAACTACACCGGACGCTCCCCTGCCCAGGTCTTGTATGGACGCCCCCTTCGTTCTTGTGTCCCTGCTCACCCACAATCCTTCTCCAAGGAGTGGCAGGCCAAGACAGAGGATTGTGATTGCCGAGCCGCCGAACGTGTTCATGATGTTGTCACCCGCTACAACGACCACTCCCGTCCTCTTCCCAAGTTGAGTGTTGGCACCCAAGTCCGTGTTCAGGACCCGACCTCCCTACGTTGGGACAAAGTGGGCGTAGTCATGGGTCTCGGTAGGTCACGGGACTACCAGGTGCGGTTACCCAGTGGTTGTGTGTGGTGGAGGAACCGCCGTTTTCTCCGCCCCGTAACAACGCCTTCTGCTGACTCCGCCACCAGTGTTGAGTCCCATACCCTCCCCAGTGATCAAGTCCCTCGACGCTCAGAACGGATCCAAAAGAAAAGGTCCGCTCAAGACTTTGCTATGAGCGTATAGGGGGAGAGGGAGGTGTATGTATATTATGTATGCTGTATGTATATTATGTATGTGCTCCATTTATATACATTATTTATTCAGCCTAGCTAGCAGCGTGTGGCAATGTATTTACCATGTCCCACACGCTTAATTAATGTGCCTGGCGACATATGGGAGCTGTTAATGTATCACTTGCCACATGTCGCCTGAAAGGCTAGTTGACCCCCCAGACAGATCAGGGAGCGCCACCACGCTTGTGTATCTCTGTTTGTCCAGTAAATAGAACCTACAAAAACTCTACAGGTGTTTGTGTTCGCTCCTGTAGATAGAACTTGGTACTCAGAACATATACACATACCAGAAATGATCTATCTTGGCTTATTTACCTAATGGTCACCCACAGTACATACAAAGACTGTACAGTACTAAATTTTCATACATACAAAATACTTGCAAGTACTGTGCTGTACATGATATATATTGGACAGAAAGGAATGAAAATGACAAAAGGATTGTGACATTAATAAAAACAATAAACAAAGACTGTGCTATCCCAATTTATATGTACAGTTGGGTCTGGATTTACGCGGTTTTCGTTTATGCATTTTGTCATTTACGTGGTAATTTGCCAGAAACGGGATGCTTCATTTACACAGTAAATAATAATAATAATAATAATAATAATAATTAACGGTTTATTGAAAAAGTTCTGCAGCCCGAAGGCTGAAAATATACATTGGGCATAAATGACTTATTACATACATTGGTGGTTTAACAAAAGCCTTCATTAGAGAAAGGTAAAGGAACATACAGTGAACATACAGATTAATGTAGGTGTTGAACAGCAAAAACGTAGTGTAGTAACTCCCTCCCAGATGGTGTTAGGAGGGACCTCACGTGGTGTAGTAGTTCCCTCACAGATGGTGTTATGAGGGGCCTCACGTGGTGTAGTAATTCCCTCACAGATGGTGTTATGAGGGGCCTCACGTGGTGTAGTAATTCCCTCACAGATGGTGTTATGAGGGGCCTCACGTGGTGTAGTAATTCCCTCACAGATGGTGTTATGAGGGGCCTCACGTGGTGTAGTAACTCCTTCACATATGGTGTTATGAGGGGCCTCACGTGGTGTAGTAATTCTCTCACAGATGGTGTTATATGAGTGAGGTGTGGTTCCAGGCCTTCCTATCGTAGACGGATTAACACATCGCTGGTAGTTGGGTCTCACGGGCCGTTATCACTGGGTACCTGGGACCTCACTGTGTGAAAGGTCAACTTGGGTACCACTGTTACTGTTGAGTTGTTCTCACTGACTTAAGCACTGTTCACCACTGTTCACCTCTGTTTAACACTGGTTCCATTTCTTTCCTAAATGAAATAGTGACTTCTGGCGTGAACTTGTTGATATTCCGGTGGGGAGGAGGGTTCAGGGGAGGGAGTTGGTATGGGCCAACATAGCAGTTGACCTGGCTGCTCCGAGAGGAGCGCCAGGTACGTCTTGACCCTTCGGTGGTCATTTACGCGGAGAGCGGCTGGCGGTCTTCTCGCGTCGCGCCATTTTTGGATTAAAACCTCCCGCCATCTCCCGCCATTCCGCTATATTGGGTAAGCGGCTTGAGAAGGTTGCGCAGTGTATGTCTTTGTTGCGTTATTGGTGACGTCATATGATGTATCGGACTGTGATTGGGCCACGCATCCTTACCTCCCTCCCCACTAGCTGTGATTGGTTTAATGTAATATGAAGTGCCCTGCTGCGGGAGGGGTGAAGCCGTTGACCTAACCGCGTCAGTTACTCTCTTCCCAGTCACCCAGTGTATACTGTGTTCTAATGTTCGGATAATCTCGCTAATCTCCTAAGAATGGCTTCCAATGGACCTCCACCACCACAAAAAAACCTTGCATTGCCTGGACCCAGCCGCCCTAAGCCAAAGAAGATACGACGTGCCCTAAGTTACGAGGTGAAGTACAGTATAATACAAGAGTTAGAAAAAGCCAAGATAAAAGAACACATGAACATCACAAAGTCTGCAGGTGCTTCAATATTGAAGTACTGCCAGAACCAGATGCTTCTCAAGACGGAGAATTTACTTGTGAGCTACTTGATTCGTCAGGCACGACGCAACATGGCAGTGGACACGCGGTCGGTTCAAGAGTATGCACATAAACTGTACGTAGCAGTGGCACGTAAGATGGGAATTGCAGAGCCCAAACCCTTCAATGCTTCCTCTGGGTGGCTGCAAGGGTTTAAGAAGAGGAACAAGATCACCAACATTAACATTGGTGGTGAAGGAGCGAGTGCTGACCGTGTTGCGGCTAGTGATTTTCCTCCTTTCTTACGTGACGTTATGGAGGAAGGACAGTACACCGACGACCAGGTGTTCAACATGGATGAATCCGGTCTGTTTTGGAAAAAGCTACCTTCCAAGACCTTCGTTGTCAAGTCTGCCAGCAAGTGTCGGGGCCGGAAGTTGCAGAAGGAGCGCATCACCGTCCTGTTTACCACCAATGCCTCCTGTACCTGTAAACTCAAGTTATCGGTGATCCACACAGCCCGCAAGCCGCACGCCTACAAGAACATGGACATTGACCAAGCTAAATGTCCACTGGCTAATCGCACGTAAGGCGTGGATGTTCTCTGCTCTGTTCCTCTCCTGGTTTGACGACTGTTTCGTTCCCGACGTCAAGAAATTCTGTGAGCAACAGAATGTTCCATTCAACATTTTGTTGCTCCTTGACAACGCACCAGGACACTCGCCCCTACTGTTGAATTGTCACCCCAACGTAAAAGTGGTCTTCCTTCCTCCCAACACTACGTTGTTAATCCAGCCCATGGATCAAGAATTAATTTGTAATGTGAAGGCTGCATTCTCTACAAAGAAGTTTAAGCTACTAAACGACTGTACCAACACCAAGGATGAGTTGCGTAACCTGGGGGACACCGATAGCCAGAGTGATGAGGACGAGGAACAAGAGTTGGCGGATCAAGAAGTTCGCGTCAAACAGTTTTGGAAGAAATTTAACGTCAAGAAAGCTGTTGACTTCTTGGTGGAGGCATGGGATCAGCTGTCTGTAGCAACGATTCGTCACTCATGGCGGCATGTGTTGCAAGGTATCCCAGGTGGGAGGCAGAGTCAACCTGTGACTGGTGAGGTTCAGTCTGTTGCGGTGGCAGTGGACCTTGCTAGAAAAGCTGCGCAGAGTGTTACAGGTGCAGGCTTCTTCGAGACCACCAACGACGACATTATGGAGGTGATAAGGGATCCTGAGGTGACTGCCGACGAGATGTTAGAAGACGATCACGTCAGTGAAAAGACAGGCGGTGCGTCATCCCAAGAAGAACACAAGTTAACGAATGGTAATGTTAAGGATGCCATCGAGTGTGTAGAGAAACTGAAGCTCATCCTTTCCAACATCCCTGACGATAACCGCTATGAAGTCTTCAATAACCAGCTGTTGCACACTATGGAGCCGTACATCAAGGTGTATCACGACAACATCAACACTAGCCGTCAGCGTAATCACGGACTTCTTCACCCGCAACCCACCACAGCCAGCCCAAGCCAGTGATAGTGACAGTGATGGTGACTTTGAGGGATTTGTCAGGGAGGCCCTGACAACTATGGTGGATACTGATGGTGATTCACCTGAGGGCCAGTAATCTGCCCTCTGCCTCGGAACCAGCCGCCATTCCCGTGCGCCGACCCATCTCTTCTACTAACGTAAGTGTTAAACCTTACCTAACCTTGATTTCTTCTAACCTAACCTAACATAAGTGTTAACCCTTGATTTTTTCTAACCTAATGTAAGTGTTAAACCTTGATTTTTCTTTTACCTGGTACAGTATATTATTCTCTTATTGATATTTCTCTTCTATATTATGTGTGTGTGCATACCATCATAAAGTTAAGATGTTATTTTTACTACAACGTAGGTATTGTGTCGGAAAAAGTGGAGTTTGGGGGTGGGCCCAGTCTCTATTTCAATTGATCCCATATGTTCTGTTATTTCATTTATGCGTTTCTTGTTTTACGCGGTACAACGCGGGTTCAATTGACCGCGTAAATGAAGACCCAACTGTACAGTACTGTACATTTAACACATAACAGTGACTTTAGATGATAAAAATGAGATAAAGAGAAAAAGAATAAAGTGACAGAACAAAAACTTACAGAGTAATCTCTTTCTCTGGAGTGTAATCCTTGTATTTGTATCCAATAATTCCAACACCTGATAACTGACACTCTGGTAAGGAAAGTTCTCCCAGGTAACATCAGCATTATAACCTAGAATCAAAACACCAAATTACCTTTACAATATTACTCTAGTATCACCTAAAGAATCTCTCCCCAGCTTATTTCACCTTGAGATTAATCACCTTAAACCTAACCTAACTTAATGCTAACCTAACCAAACCGAACTTAACCTCGTTTCCCAGGATAAGCTGAGGTAGAGATTCTTCAAGTGATCCTTTACATACTATATGATGAAGCATCATTATATACAGTTGAAAGCTTCCATTTAGGATAACTTAGATTTAGCTTGGTTAGGATAGGTTAGGTTAGCATTAGGATAGTTAGGTTAGATTAGATTAGATTACAATAGTTTAGGTTAGGTTAGTGGAGGAGATGGTTAACACTGGAAGGAATTTATAGAATTGGGTCATTTTTTCCACATGTTTAGATCAGTGCTTCTCAAACTATCTGATGTGGCGGACCGGCAGGTTTTTTCCAATGTGCCAGGGACCCTGTACCATATTTGTGCCATATTATTATTTGTTTACGATCCGAGAAAATATTATTTGAACATTCGTAGTAATATTAATTTATGCCGGAAAAATATAATGAATATAATAAAAGTTAACACATTTTTTTAATTTTTTATTTATTTTGTAAATAAGTATTACAATATTACAATATAAATAAAAAAAAAATCAAACTTGCAAAGCCTTCTAACAAAAATATTATAAACATATGTATATATAAGTAATAAAATGAAAAATTATAATGAATAATGTATGTTAAATTTTTTTTATATTTAAGTTATTTTAAACCCCAATGTATAAAGACATTAAAACAAAGATTGAAAGGAATAGGCAACTAAAATATGAAATTGATCATTATTTTATTGACACAATAAAAGGCATGTTAAAACCTTAACCTTTACTAATGTGAAAGGTGAGCCTGCTTCTTCTTTGTCAGCTTATCCAATCGTGGTTCAATTGAGGACAGAGCCACGAGCAATGGAGAATGAATATCCATACTATTCCTGTACTTTGTCTTAATGACACTCATGGTTGAGAAGCCAGTCTCGCAGAGGTATTTTGAAGGAAATGGGAAAAGAGTTTTCAGAGCAATTTTAGTAAGTTCAGGATATTCTGCTTTCACTTTTATCTAAAAGGAACCAAGTGATGTTGTCGTTTAGAAACTCATCTTCAATCCTTCGTCAACATCCTGCTCCAACAATTTATCCTCCATAGTGACACTTGAGTCATCTCTCAATGACATAAACGGATTTCGGATCCATCCATTCCCTTTCCGTGGATCTTCTTCTGCTGGAAAGTAACGCTGAAAACGTTCTGCCAAATTCGTCAAGTGTTCTCTGATGACAATTTGTAGAGATGTAACATTAAGGTCTTCGCCTGCATCGGCGATGACTGCCGCTAATTGGTGAAACATGTCATAACAATCTCTTGACACTCGACACTTCCATGCTTCTAGCTTTTGTTTTTGTCCATCGATCTTGTCTGCCATTGTAAAACACGAAGCTATTCTTCCCTGCATGGAGGTGTTGAGATCATTAAAGATGGCAAATATATCAGCCAAATAAGCCAACTTGGCTAGCCAATCCACATCTCAGAACAATTGTGACCAATTTGGTTTTTTGTCCTGAAGAAACTCAGCAAGCTCGTTTCGTAGCTCAAATACTCTTGACAGGACTTTTCCCCTCGATAATCAACGTACATCGGCATGCAATAGGAGCAGTTTATGATCAGCTCTCATATCATCACATAATGCAGTGAATAGTCTCGAATTTAAAGAATTTGCTTTACATGGTTCACAGTTTTTACAACCTCACTGAGCACACTGTTTAGTTCTATTGAAATTTTTTTTGTTGCAAGACTTTCTCGGTGAAGGAAGTAGTGCATCGACTTGCATTCTGGGGCAAGCACCTTGATCTGGGTAATCACTCCCGAATGCCGTCCTAGCATTGCGGCAGCGCCATCAGAACATATGCCTACACAAAACTTGAAATCCAACCCACATTTGTTAACGATGTAGTCGCTCGCAGTCTTGAACACTTCAGAACTAGTTGTTTTTGTTGGTACGTAGTGAAGCAGAGAAAAAAACTCTTCCTTCAAATCACCCTCATGTTCAAAGCGCACATACACCAGCAGAATTGCCATTTTATCAATGTCTGTACATTCATCAAGTTGCAAAGAAAAGTACTTTGCTAATTTAATCTGTCCTATGAGCTGATCTTCCATATCGTGAGCCAGATCGTGAATTCGTCGAGCTATAGTGTTATGTGAAAGTGGCACCTGAGCCACTTTCCTTGCCGCTGGCTCGCCCAGCATTTCCATGCAGACATCTTTAATACAGCCTATCACTAGCGTCTCACCGATTGTGTATGGCTTTTTAGCCTTAGCAACTCGAAATGCTACTTTATAAGAAGCCCGCAAAGCACAAGTATTTATGTGTGACACTTCAAAGATCTGTTTCTGTCAGCCTTTTAAATCAACATGCTTTCTTTCAAAGAATTCTTTCGACTTTGAACTCATTTCTTTATGTTTTGTATTTAAATGCCTCTTGAGGTTTGACGGCTTCATTGAGTCGTTAGCCAACACATCTCTGCAGACCGGCAGCCGATGGCTCGCGTACCGGCACCGGTCCGCGTACCACCACTTTGAGTAGCACTGGTTTAGTTGATATTAAGTCATAAAAATAAGATAACTTTGACCTTTAATTTTTATTTTTTCCTCCATTTTTCTCAACTCTTCAATCATAAAGAACACCTGAACACTGATCATATGGTAATAGGCAAAAATAAAATAAATTAAATAAATATATAAATAATTTTCCATAAATATGGTGGCATGACTGGCATCCAATAGCCACTTGCCACCATACCTGAGGGTTGGCGACCACAGTCCTCCACTCCAAACATTCTTGGGCTGCATTTAACAATCCTCTTAGGTTTTGTATCTCTCTGGGGACCCAGTTTTTAATTTCATTCGTCCATCCCCGTCTCTGTCTGCAGCTTTCTGTTGCCAATAAAGATTATTTAAAATTCCGATAGCGCCTTCATGCATACCTTTTTTCAAGATCTCTATAAATTTATTTTGCTTTACCATATCAAAAGCTTTTCAAAATGTACAAATTTCTTTGGACCTCTAAAGCCCTTTCACTCAAAATTCTCAAACCAAATATAGCTTCTCTAGTTCCCTTTCCTTTTCTAAATCCATTTGGCTCTTCAGATATTTCTCTTCCTATTCTAAATTTTATTCTCCATAAAATTATGTTGAATAGAACTTTGCAGGCATGAATTTTAAGCATATTTTTCTCAACTGGGTGAACTCTAAGGCTCCTGGCTCTTTAAGTAATGCTACATAAACGTAATGATTTTTTAAATGACTGGGAAGGTCTCCTGTGAAGTACAGGTATATAGAATTACATATTTTAGTCAAACATTTTATCCCAATTTTGTTCTTTGGTTTTATAAATTCTACTGGAAGCTGATCAACCCCACAAGCTTTAGCATTTTTTTATTTGCTCAAAGTTCCCTAAACCTCTGTTTCCAGAATTGGCATTTCGGTCTTCATTTTGTGTTTGTTTCTTACTTCTACTCTATCATTATCTTTGCTTTTAATAGTTCCACCACCTTTATTTCCTTTGTTCTAGTTTATTTGTTTTATCTTCTGTGCATTTCCCTATAATTATGTCTTCTGTCCTCATCTTCAATCTTCTTGCAATTAATTTCTAGATTATCTTTCTTGGCCTGTCTGCGTCCCCTGTGAATTTCTTTGTTAATTTTTTTCTAAGCCTCACTTTGTTTTCTCATATTTCTTTGTCAATCAATTTTCTAAAAAAATTCCATTTGTTATCCACTTGCTTTCAGCCTCGTTCCGCCATGTCCTATCAGTTTTTCCCCAATCTCTAACATTACTTCCTTGTAATTATCAAATTGTTGTTCTGGTCCTTGTTCATGAAAATCACCCTCTAGCAATACTGAAAACCTATTTTCGGTTTCAATTTCATATTCTATCCCTGCCCTTGTTTTGGGTTTACCTAAATCCCATTTTATTTTGTCCACATGGACTTATTGGAAGGATGTGCAAGAGTCCAAGATGCGGCAAGACAGTGACATTCAACCAGCATTACTTCTTTCAGTGTAAGCAATTGACCACATGTGCCATGAGGTGGAACTCGACAGAAAGATGGTCATTCATTGGTTCTCTTTCTGTTGGGAAGTAGCTGTTTTTTTGCACTTCCAAAAATGTGAAGCTGAGTGGATGTGGTTGTGTTGTGGAGTTTCACGAGGCTCAGTTTGATAGGAGAAAATATGAACGTAATAGGATTGTTACAGACAGTGGATTGTTGAAGGGATTAAACGTGGTACAAAAGCAGTGTTTCTCGTTCCTGTTGAAACTAAGGATAAAGAGACTTTGCTGAACATTGTCAATGAATGGGCACTTCCAGGTACCCATATCATAACAGATTGTTGGAAGGGATAGCTTGACTTGAAGAACCACAAATACAATTGCGAAAATGTGTTCCTACACACCCGTGGTAACCTGTGACTCCAAATGGCCAACCTATATGATCTATAGCAAACCTATCCACCAATCTCATCCATCGTTACATGACCAATACCCATTCATTCATAAATACTGATACGACTACTGCGACGGTGCCGTTTGGAAATATGGGGTTATCACAAGGGTGAAGGAAGAACTATAAAAGATTAAACACAACACCTCCCCAGAGTACACAGCATCAGGCAGAAGTAACATGAATGCTAAATGAACCTGATCACATAATGTGGACTCTAAAATATTGTGCTTTACTCTCCAGTATGTGTTTGCTGACTTTGGCTTTTTTCTTCTTTTTTTACGGGGAATAGCCCACCCAGGCACAGGTCATCGACCCACAACAGGGCCCAGGGGCTGGAAAAACAAGAGTAAAAAGAAATTTAAAATACAGGTATTATATTAATCTACACCACAAATATGCCGGAAAACCAACTTTTTGAAGTGAGACTGATTATATGAGTATGGAAACACAGAAGAAGGCAGAGCATTCCACAGTTTGTCTGTGTGAGGAATGAAGGACGATCCTTTTATAATGTTAATTTTTATGGTTGTGTTAATAGGTACTCTTGTATAATAATTAAATATTTATAATATTAGTGGTAATGTACTCCTGTATAATACTAAAAAAGATTTCTTTATTAAAATCATCGGTGGGAGTTGTTTGATTTCATTATCTTTATCCGCAGATGTTCTTATCATTACGGTAAGTATTTTAAAAGAGGCGACATTTACTAGAACCTAATAGATCCTGATCTAACCAGCCTAATTTCCTAGCTAGGGGGCTCCGCCCACCGGACTCTCCTCAATATTAAACAGAAAGTACTTATTTTGATATCTGATACCAATGAAAGCAACTTTGTTGAAGTGTTATGGTGTAATTTAAATTTTTTCTGTGGACATGAGAGTACGCTCGAACTGAGCGGGTTGGTTGTTAACAAACAGACGACATACAGTGAGTCAGCAGATTTTTTGGAGGTGTATTTACGGTAAATAATTGGTAATTAATGGCGACCGACCCGCAGCCGATTTTTCATTGAAAATAATTTTAAAAACGCCGCACTTTCACTGTGTTTTATAGTGGACACTGTCGTGGTTTGCGCAAATGTGTTAAAATGTGTTATTTCTAAATTAAATCTAACTTAACCTTAGTTGATATGAAAAACAAGCAGCAGCAGCATTGTTAGAAGACCTGACCAACCTAATCAAACCTTACTTAACATCTAACCCCGACCCCCAGTATATTAAACAGAGAGAACTTACGCTGATACGGTGCAATATTACGGTTTTTGTGGTTGTGAGAGCAGCCGCCCATACCAAATGGTTCATAAGCATACACTGAGCATCGGCATTGATGCAGCTAGGGCAGCGGAGTGTTTTGAAATACCTGTACGTATGTCAATATGATTGGCTGTTTACATCCTGGGATGAGACGTCACCGCCACATTACCGCTGAGAAGACAAACCAGTGCACGCTTAGGCACCTAATTTTCTACCAAACAAATATTTGCACAAGAAATCATTATCATATCAGAACTCACTGATGAAAATAGAGTAAGACAATAAAAAGCAAAACAAATTACTCGTCCATGGGTCAGTAGTCAATATCAACCAAATAATTAATTTCTTCCCATACAAAGCATGTGGAGACATCATTTTAATGTCATATGATTAGTTTTCACAGTGTTTTACCCCCACAATTTCCCTTATCCTTCATGCCCTGCCCACTACAGGTGATTTATGATTGTAAATAGAGAAAAAAGGTTAATATTTATCCATTGGCTGTCCGCAAGTTTCCAATTTTCAATATTACAGACACAAAGACTATAAAAAAAAAACATACGACTTCATATCATTTCTTGTGCAAATCAATATTAACGGAGTATCTCACAAATCTCTAGACATAAATTTCTGTACCCGCCATGTTGCCAGAGTCACTTTTCTCATCTCCTCTTTGCGACATGACAACCAATGATCTTCAAGTATCGGGTCATGTGTCTTGGCTAGCCAATCATTTTGAAGCAGCCATTTTGAAGGATCGTAATGGCGTGTGTTAAGGTAGTAGGCAGCTATGAAACAGGGAAGTTCTACCGCCTGGGAAGATAGTGGAAGCATAATGTATTGTCTAATGGTAGACCCTGCTACTGTACTATTCCAGATGATACTAAATGTTACATAATACTTCCTTGAGATAAATGTATAGTATATATCAGGTGCCTCAAAGAGAGCTCAGGCTCTCAACTGGCTCAGCCATGTTAATATTGTTATCATTATCCACTCTGTATCTGTATTTTTCTGGCTAAATAAACTGTTACAATTCAATTGTTACAATTCAATATAACATCACGAAAATTGTGTCCAAGTCCCAGGTTGCTGATCTGATTTTCTGCCTCATTTACACACAGTTGCAGGGTCTCAATTGTTTCTCTTATTTTGACAACACAACATATATACAGTATATTGTTTCTCACTTTTGATCTTTTTTTTATTTTTTTATTTTTTTTATTTCTTTATTATTATTATTATTATTATTATTATTATTATTATTATTATTATTATTATTATTATTATCATTATTAATTTATTGTTTTATTTTCAATTTTGTATTTTTTATTAAAATTTTATTTACTATGAATTATTATTATTATTATTATTATTATTATTATTACATTTTCACCCCCCAGGCCCCGATGTGGGTCAGTGACCTGTGCCCGGGTGGGCTCATAACCGTATATAAAAAAAAAAGTGCTCTCTCCCTTATCTTACTGTTATTCAGCGAGTTTATCAGAACAAGATCATGGTGTACTACCAACATCAAGACTGTGCCCTCAGTGTGGAAATTGTTAAGTTCTAAGAAAAGACAAAAATTATTTTGTCTGTAACAAAAAGCGTACCAGATCACCCAGCTGTATCCTCCACCACAGTAGCAGGTAAGCTAAAAAAATGGTTGGGTTAGGTTAGGTTTGATTTGATTTTTTTGGTGTGTTTTACTCAAACCTGACAGCCCTTTTCGTGCAAATTAGCTGTTTCTGTTACAATTTAGAATGTTTATTTAAAACCCCCCCACTAATTTGTATTAGAAATGAAGGTCAGATTTGAGTACAACACACCAAAATACACAAAAAAAAACTATTTTTGTATCAAAACCAGAAGACCGGTCCAACGAATTACCCAAAAGTACCCAAAAGTATATTAAATCACGGTAAAATCTTAACGAATATATGTTTTACATCAATAAAACCTGATTAATAATGTTTTCATTGAAATGTAGTCAAAATAATGAAATAATAAACAGCGAAAAACGCTAAATTCCAAAGACTCACCTATCCAAAATGGAGATATAATTACCGGTGTTTCTGTTACTTTTGGGTATTTAACACAGCCGTAGGATTTACTTTTCGTTAGATTAGCAAAGTGCATCACGATGGATCCGAGTTATCTCCCTTGTTCACGAACTCTTTGGAATTTAGCGTTCGCCAATACTGAAAGTTTTTCGCTGTTTATTATTTCATCTTACAAATTATTTTTACAAAATTACACTAAAAATATTATTGAACATGTTTTGTGTATGTATAACAGATATTCGTTAAGATTTTACCCTTATTTGCTATACTTTTGGGTACTTTTGGGTAATTCGTGGCTCCCCCTGAAGACAGCAAATGTACGAATATTTACTGAGAAACAAATACTTATAATTAAAATATAAAGTAGTCGCCTCTTTTAAAATACTTACCATAGTGCTAAGAACATGAGGCAAAATGGGGAATGAAATCGAACAACTTCTGGTGGTAGTGGTGTTCTCAGAAATTACCAAATCATGATACAATAAATGTAATATTTTGCAAGATCAAGGGAGATTTTGTCCGTGGGGTTGGCTCAGCCATTTTATCCCAGTCTGACAGTTGTGCCATGTTTTCCTGTGCCATCTTTTCTGTGCCATCTTTTCCCGTGTCAATCTTTCCCGTGTCATTTTCTTCCTACATTCACTCCAACTGGGGTTAACCACCGTTTCCTCCACCATTACCGGATTGGATAATTTAGGTTAGTGTGTAATATAGGATTATATAACATACCTTCTATAACCAAGTCTATTAACAAAATATACAAACACTAAAAATATAACAATAATTACTTACTTTCCTCCTCTCAACATAACATTAAAATGTGAACATTAAACTTACTGTCAACACAAACCTTGTCAACACCTGAGATGATAAACAACCTTCTTCAAGAGTGTTGTTTACATTATCAGCTGTTGTGTATAGACTACCCCAAACAGTGTTACCATACAGTAACCCTTTTACTGATAGAGTTCATTAATAATTATATGTTTAACAAAATAATATTAATCGTCTTTTTTTTTCGCTAAAAATATCCCCCATCGTCTATATTTTATCTGAATCTTCTATTCTGTTCGACAATGTCTATATATCTGTATAAAAACAACTTAATTTAGTAGTTATTACTTATATTTTTGGGATTTAAGTTATTTTTAGTAAAGTAACTTTACATCTTGTTTATTACTTATAATTTACTGAATTTAATAAGTGTAAGAACAACAACAACTTAAGTCTCTCCAAACTAAACGAACTAGTGGCAAAATTTTGCAAGATGGCCGAAACGGAGCTTGACGTTGATAATTTAATTTCTCGCTTATTAGAAGGTAAGTACCACTAGTTTCTAACTAGTTAACACCATAAATATTATATAAATGTGATAACTGTGACAAGGTGTAGAGTTATTGTAGTATATAGTGATTAAATGGCGGAGAAAGGTGAGGTGAGGTAGCGGGTTTGGGAGATGTTTTGACACGGGCTCCACCAACCTTGCTCTTGAGAAACTTTTGTACACGGAGTCAACTACTGAACTGTATTAAGGCAGTCTACTGTACCATGGCAACCACTTAGACTAACGCACTTTCATTAATGAATTAATAATAAATATGGTGCTGTATTTTAATAGATATCAGTATCGTTGTACAGTAGTTGATGCTTGTGCTGTGTAGATAAGAGTTTTACTTTATATTATCGAATGGAATATTATATTATACTTTAACTTGATCACATTGACTTAATGATCATTGGGTATATATAATAATAGACGTTTTAAATACTAAGGGATTTGTAGATATCAACAGGATATGATGAAATCTGCTTCCTGTCACTTAAGTTAACAAAATGGGATGTGAAGATAAACTGGTCAGTGTGAATGAAAGGTTCCAAACCCTTAGTAGGGTCCGACTAATCACCCAAATGTACCCAAATGTAACCGCAATGAAGTCAAATGATGGTCCTACATGAATAAATCTGACTGCCAATCACTTCTCGACTGGTATTTGGTGTCACGAAGTCACAAAAAATTGGTAAACTTAATTTAATCTCAGTTAATAGATCGAGTGCATGTACCTAACCTAACCTAACCTAACACAACTCAGATTAAATTAAGCTTACCAATTTTTTGTGACTATGACACCAAATAATAATCGAGAAGTGATTCACAGCCTGATTTACTCCTGTACGACCATAATTTGACTTCATTGCGGCTACAGTTGGCTATATTTGGGTACATTTGGGTAATTACTCGCTCCCTCGGTACACGCACGCGATCTATTAACTCAGATTAAATTAAGTTTACCAATTTTTTGTGACTTCGTGACACCAAATACTAGTCGAGAAGTGATTGGCAGTCCGATTTATTCATGTAGGACCATTATTTGACTTCATTGCGGCTACATTTGGGTACATTTGGGTAATTAGTCGTACTGCCCTTAGTGTGATCCGGCAAAGGTGTAGTTTAGGGCTAACACCAGAAGGAGTTTGTAGAAATCATTGAAAATTTTTTACACACTAATAGCATGTTAATAAACACAGAAATGAAAACGAGCATGCTAACAAACACAGAAATGAAAACGTCAATACATAGAACCCGGTCCGACTAATTACCCAAATGTACCTAAATGTAGCCGCTATGAAGTCAAATAATGGTCCTACAAGCGAAATCGGGTTGTGAATCACTTCTCGATTATTATTTGGTGTCATAATGTCACAAAAATTGGTAAACTTAATTTAATCTGAGTTGTGTTAGGTTAGGTTAGGTTAGGTACATGCACTCGATCTATTAACTCAGATTAAATTAAGTTTACCAATTTTTTGTGACTTCGTGACACCAAATACTAGTCGAGAAGTGATTGGCAGTCCGATTTATTCATGTAGGACCATTATTTGACTTCACTGCGGCTACATTTGGGTACATTTGGGTAATTAGTCGGATCCCATAGAACCTGATAGAACCTGACCTAACATACCCATAGGTTTGGTAGGTTAGGTCAGGATTTATTAGGTTCTATGCATTATCGTGTTAGTTTATGTGTTAAACAACTTACCTCAATATTGAGGTTGATATATATCAGCAATGGCGAGGAGGAATACGTGCAAGTGTTCACCATCATTTAGGAAAAGTCTCTTGAAGATGGATTCAGTGAATTAATCAACGAAAATGGCGCCGGGAGGAGAAATGTGAAGCAGGATAGAGTAAATAAAAAAAATAAAAAATAAAATATTTAAAATTATGCTAGAAAGTTGTCGTTTCTTTTAATATACTTATAATTTACTGAATTTAATAAGTGTAAGGATAACAACAACTTAAGTCTCTCCAAATTTAACGAACTAGTGGCAAAATTTTGCAAGATGGCTGAAACGGAGCTTGATTTTGATAATTTAATTTCTCGCTTATTAGAAGGTAAGTACCACTAGTTTCTAACTAGTTAACACCATAAATATTATATAAATGTGATAACTGTGACAAGGTGTAGTTATTGTAGTATATAGTGATTAAATGGCGGAGAAAGGTGAGGTGAGGTAGCGGGTTTGGGAAATGTTTTGACGGGCTCCACCAACCTTGCTCTTGAGAAACTTTTGTACACGGAGTCAACTACTGAACTGTATTAAGGCAGTCTACTGTACCATGGCAACCACTTAGACTAACGCACTTTCATTAATGAATTAATAATAAATATGGTGCTGTATTTTAATAGATATCAGTATCGTTGTACAGTAGTTGATGCTTGTGCTGTGTAGATAAGAGTTTTACGTTTTATTGTCGAATGGAATATTAAATTATACTTTAACTTGATCACATTGATTTAATGGTCATTGGGTATATGTCGAAAATGCTTTAGAAAATCTAAAATGGGTGTCTCTTTTTCTTCTCAGCACCACAAAACTCTCACTTTTAAGCTTGCCAGCCATTTTAAAGTGAATTACAAATGAAAATTTTGTCTATGTACTGACTGGACTCAAAAATACGTAATTTGACAAAATTTTGGTACGACTTGAGGCAGGTCGTAAGTGCGGGTGGTCGTAAGTCGGGGAGGAGCCGTACTCCAGGTGTTAGCCCTGAACTACACCTTTACCGTGTGATCTTAATAGGGTAATAGTGGAGGAGACGGCTAACACCAGAAGCAGTTTTCGATTTTGTTCGTTTTTCTACAAATGTTGTTTGCATGATAGTAATAAAAATTAGACAATAACTTTTGGTAATATAGCAGTTTACAGCACCCACATAATTCCGGAAATTCACTTCACTCAATTGATAGAACTATATTTTCTCGTGATCATTTTCTTATGTTACACTTTCGTCACAAATTGATAATAAGGAAGGTATTGAATTTTAAAAAGAATAAAATCAGAGCACCTTTTGTCCCTACGCTGTGTGTGTTCATACGTTTGCTTACCTCCTGCACATGTGCCGGGGGGCGGCCGCCAATCAAATCGGCGGTGGCCGCATCCAATCAAATCTAGGGGGTTGGCAGCTAATCAAATCCAATGAAAAATCTCAACATTTGATTCAACCAATTAGCGTTCAATATTCGGCTTGGGTGGTAGGACGCGGGACATTTTTAATCAGTTGCAACATGGAGTCATTATGTGCTGAGTGGGTTTTCAACTATTGGAAGTTTATTGTATTATTTTATTCTAAATATAGGAAATTCTTGAGAACAGAAGAACCTACTACGCATTCTGGTCCCTGACGCAGACTCTGACCCTGACTCGGATTAGGGTAAGAAATACTGTAACGGCTATTTCTGCCTAGGGGGTTAGGTAAAGTTTAGTTTGGTTAAAAGTATAAGTTAGCAAGCACAGAGTACCTGGAATTCAGAACATGCAATTAATAGAACTATTATGGGGGGGGGGCTAAGTTCATAACGAGTGGTTTCTGATAAAAACGGATGTCAGATTTAAACCAATCACATCAAAAACCGTCAGAATTTTTTTTTTTTTATCAGAGTCTTTGGTTGCTGTAATCTGCAGTTTTACCCATATTTTCCTTTAATATTAAGTATTTTTTACTGTTAAAATTGCAGTTTATATGCCTAGTACCCGTTTTAGAGTTAGCCCCCTCCCCAAAAGGGGCATGGAAAAACGGTAAATTTATAGAAAAGCGCCGTTCTTTCTTTGGATATTAAAAATGTGTTTTTCCTATGGTTTTTGATGAGTTTCGAACGAATTTGATACACTGGTCCCTCGGTTAACGAACACAATCCGTTCCAGCGGGTTGTTCGTCAACCGAAAAATTCATTAACCGAAACCATTGTTTCAATGGGTTTTTGGGTACAGTGACCCCTCGTTTAACGAACTCAATCCGTTCCAGAAGGTCGTTCGTTAACCGAAAAGTTCATTAACCGAAACCATTGTTTCAATGGGGTTTTGGGTAATTGGTTCCAGCTCACCGAAAATTTCCTAAATTCAACAAAAATGGTAGAAAAGTTCACTTACTTTGAGGTGTGTATGTAGAAGGCTCCTGGATAATGATGATGGGAATTAGAATGGGGGTGGAGGAGAAGGAAGAAGAAAAGGCATTGGGGTGGAAGAAGTCACCCCATGGCACCATTTCATCCATAAAATTTTAGTTCTCTTGGTGTATTTCAAGATTATTTTCTTTAAATCAACACTGCACTGCATTATATATTGTCAATATGTAAAATATATTTCAAAATTACCAATAATTTGCTTGGAAACACAGAAAAATCGTCTGTCTGGTGTGTTAACAGGCTGGATGGCACGCCAGAAACTAGTTTCTTTACCTTCAATTATGTTCAATAATTGTTAAAATGACTAAAAAAGTTAATATTAAACTTTTAAAATTATTGAATAGTATAAACTTCTTGATATTTACTAAAATAGTAAGGAATTTAAGCCCTAGAACCGATTAATGTATTGGCGGACTGATACTAAAGCTGGTTGCCCGGTCAGTGCAAGCGAAAACATGTTGAGGTTGGTTCGTAAGAAATTCGTTAACCGAATTTTTGTTCGTTAACCGAATTGAAGATCCTTATGGAAGGCAGTTCGTTAACCGAAATTTCGTTAACCGAGGCGTTCGTTAAACGAGGGGTCACTGTAATTGGTTCCAGCTCACCGAAAATTGCCTAAATTCAACAAAAATGGTAGAAAAGTTCACTTACTTTGAGGTGTGTATGTAGAAGGCTCCTGGATGATGATGATGATGATGGGAATTAGAATGGGGGTGGAGGAGAAGGAAGAAGAGAAGGCATTGGGGTGGAAGAGAAGTCACCCCATGGCACCATTTCACCCATAAAATTTTAGTTCTCTTGGTGTATTTCAAGATTATTTTCTTTAAATCAACACTGCACTGCATTATATATTGTCAATATGTAAAATATATTTCAAAATGACCAATAATTTGCTTGGAAACACAGAAAAAAAGCATTTAGTTGAAGAGAGTCTCAAGCAAGATGTTACAACACTGTAATAATAATAATAAAGAACCATAAAGAAATACAATACAGATGTAATGAAAAAAAATCAATAGTGAGAAACAATATATGTACAGTATGTTGTGTTGTGTTGTCAAAGTAAGAGAAATAATTGAGACCCTGCAATTGTGTGTAAATGAGGCAGAAAGTCAGATCAGCAACCTGGGACTTGGTCACAATTTTTGTGATGCCATATGGCAGCAGGGTCTACCATTAGACAACACATTATGCTTCCAATATCTTCGCAGGCGGTAGTACCTCCCTGTTTGGTAGCTGCCTACTTCCAGTTTTGTCACCATACCCTCATTTGTTATGATGAGGTCCAGTGGCTTGGGTGTTGGTCCCCTCTATAATGCATTGGTCTTTAACATGTTGGAACAGAAAATTATCTACAAAAAGAGTAGTGGGTTTATTTAAGTCATTTGGCATGAACTCGTTTCTCCAGTCGATGACGCCATAGTTAAAGTCCCCCATGACAAGGAGGTGGCTAAGATTGAGCATCGCTGCATTGTCTATTAAGGCTCTTTAGTTCCTTTGGTTTAGTAAGCTATAGTTTGGGGATCTGATCTGTAGATACACCCAACAATAAGTAAGTCTCCTCCCTTTAATTTAATTTTACACCACTTGGATTTTTCAAAAACATCCTCTCCCTGTACCCTCACCTGGCTGGCTCTAAGGTCTTGCCTAGCATAGATAACCACACCCCTCTTGCATGTTTCTTGAGAAAGGTTCATAAATAAGTCAAATTCGTCAATACCGAACTCACATTCCTCTGGGTCGATTTTCCTGTTGTTGTATCTTCAGTAGTGTTTCAAACAGCCTCTCTCTTATAAAGGAATGTGTCAGTATTGGTGTACATGACATTCAAGCCGGAGTCACTACCCAGAGCAGAGACGTTACCGAGAACAAATTTGCAAGTTGTGTTATGTATAGTATTTGCATTTTTTCTGTCTTGAACATATCTGGGTATTTTTGTATTAGTACACACTACTTTCCTACCCCAAATCTATTATCATATTCGAATAAGACATCTAATTTTAAGATAATTTTCTTTTATTACATTACCCCAAGTAACGCAACAGCGTATAGTGCGTCGTCGTTATCACAAGAAGTCGGGGAAAGACCAACGACAGTACCAGAACGGCGAAGGGTAGGTACATCAGTACCAACGCACAACCGCACTTCTGTTGCAGCCTCATTAATAGCGACACTCAACAAAGCGGAAGTGTTGTCCGTTCCGGCGAGAGTTGGGTCAGTCAAGTTGGCTCTGGATATTGATACGGGTGCATGTGCAAATGTATTAGCTTTGGCATCCTATCGAGAGTTACAACGTAGATCCCCTCACCGAGATTTTTCATTTCGACCTACTGACGCCGATCTCGAAGGAGTGTCCAGGACGCAGCTGGATATTGCAGGGATGGTAAAATTTTCGCTGCGCTTTTCTAGACGTGTTCTTTCCTTTTATGCAGATTTTTATGTGGTCCAAGATTTGAATTTACCAGCTGACGGGTTAATAGGTCTACCAACTTTTAGAACTAACTTGATAGATGTTCATCCAAGTAAATATTCTATCACAATTAATGGTGTTTCTGACAATGCTATACGCACTTCTGTACAGATCTTACAGACTCACATTCCCAGCGTGACTGTAGCAGCAACAGTTGGAAGGTTGTACCTGCAGTGTTAACGGGTACTCTCCACTTTCAGAATCAGGAAAACGCCACATCCACTGTTGTTTTACCTGACGTGTACACAGGGACTCTTGTAGTATGTCTTACGGAAACATGCAAGGTTAAAGGCTTATCGTGTGAATCTACATTGAGGACGATTCGACCTGGTGGTTTAACAGACATTCTAGTTCTTAGCAGAACAGGTGCTCTTATAATATTGAAAAAGGGATGTTATTTGTGTGATTTTCTAGTTTATCATAATGTTGCACCACAGCCTATGCAATTCCACTTGGTAGTATTTCTTCTCCATTTGAACAAACGCAGGAGAGGATGGATCAAATAACACCACATGTTAAAAGTGATTGATCATCCTCAAGGCAAGACTAGACTCAAAGAGTTGCTTGCTGACTTCAGAAACATTGTGGCTTTACCAGGGGATCAGTTGGGGCACACAGATCTAACCTCATATCACATAGTATCCTTAAAAGAGGGCACGAATTCAATTTACATACCAGCTTACCGACTACCACATAGCCAGCGCGCTGTAGTTCAGGACATGGTTCAGGTTATGTTGAATGAGAAGGTTATCACACATTCTAAATCTTTCAATAGCCCTTTGTTTTTAGTTCCAAAGAAGGATGGCGGTTGGCACCCAGTTATAGACTTTAGAAGGGTCAATGAAAATACTATCCCAGATAAGTACCCAATGCCTGTCTTGAGTGATATTTTACAATCCTTAGGCAAGGATAGCGCTGTTTTTATCAATTTAGATTTGCTTAGCGGATATTGGCAAATACCACTCGATGAAAAATCGCGAGAGGTTACTGCTGTTAGTACTCCTTGGGCCAATTTGAATTTCTGCATATGCCTTTCGGTCTCAGAAATGCCCCACTGACTTTTCAAAGGATGATCAACACCTTGTTTGCCAGGTTGATAGGTACCACAGTATGTACCTACTTAGATAATCTCATAGTAGTCTGTAAGGATGTAGAGACTCATCTTGCCAAACTCCGTGAAGTTTTCCAAAAACTTTCTACAGCAGGACTTAAATTCAAGCTTTCTAAATGTGAGTTTTTAAAATCCAGAATCCATTTGCGGTGACAGCATTCATACAGCTGATAAAGTTAAGGCTGTTGCTCAGTTCCACTTCCTACAAGTGTTGATAAGGTGTGCAGTTTTCTTGGTTTATCTGGATATTATCGTTCTCTTATTAGAGTCTATGTGACATTAGCTTCACCCTTGACTAAGTTACTTAGGAAGGATACAATTTTTGTATGGAATACTGAACTCGAAGAAAGCTTTGTTGCATTGAAGATAGCACTTATCAATGCCCCTGTTTTAGCATTTCCTGACTACTTTCAAGAATTTACTCTGTGTACCGACGCCTTAAGACAAGGAATCGGCACTGTACTTATGGAGCTGGACTCACATGGATATTTTAGAGTACAGTAGTACCTTACGCGGTCAATTGAACCCACAGGGTACCGCAGAAAGTGAAAACCGCGTAAAGTGAACAACAGAACATATGGGATTAATTCCAATAGAGACTGGCCCGACCCCCAAACTCCACTTTTTCCGACACAATACCTATGTTGTAGTAAAAATAACATCTAAATTTTATGATGGTATGCTCACACAATTAATATTTAAGAGAAATACAGTCGCCAGGTTAATGTCCATTCAAATAATGGACTCAAATCCCCCCCCCCCTCTTCCCAGCTCACTAGCTCCTACCTCTCTGAGAAATGTTTGGGTGAAACCACTAGATTTTAACGTTTAGTAATAAATAATACCTCAGACTAAAGTTAGGATAATATAATTGACATTTCTGGATTCCTTGCAGGGCAGGGAATATTTTGAATGTAAACTTCATATATTTTGCAAAATCCATGATGTTTATATTCAAAATGATCATCATATTGTAAGAATTCCAGCAATGTAAATTATATTCTGGCCGGGTAATTTGTATGAATTTTATGAGCTAAAACAAATATCTTCAGTAAATAAACAAAGAAATATTCTTCAAGGACACTATCTGTCAATCAAAATACCCCACACCCCTCCCTCCTCCCTCCCCCCACCCCCCACCTTCCCTCCCTACCAGAGAAGCGATTGGGAGAAAATAGTATATTTACATTTTTAGTAATAAATAATAACCCAGACTAAAGTTAGGATAATATAATTGACATTTCTAGATTCCTTGCAGGTCAGGGAATATTTTGAATGTAAACTTCATATATTTTGCACAAACGATAAAATATTTGCTTTGTGTAAACCAAATTATTACATTAGATCTAAAATTTGTATGTCAAATGCAAAATCCATGATGTTTATATTCAAAATGATCATCATATTGTAAGAATTCCAGCAATGTAAATTATATTCTGGCAGGGTAATTTGTATGAATTTTATGAGCTAAATAAAAAAAAAATTATACTTCACCTCGTATATGAGTAGATGCACCGTGGAAAGTGAAAGTCCGGTTCTGGCAAGGTACCGTGTAAATGAGAAATCTTTTCTCGTGGAAAGTGAAACCGTGTAAAGCAGGGTAATACTGTAATTGCTTTTGCCATTCGTAAACTTAATGATGCCGAAACACGCTCGATAACGCATTTAGGGATGTTAGCTGCTGTTTGGGCACTGGATAAGTTTAAAGACTTTTTTTAAAATGTTTTTACAGATCATGTGGCAGTAACAGAACTGTTCCATGGCAAAAAATTTTTCAGGCAGATTAGCACACTGGTATCTGACCCCAAGTTCAAGTATTTACCGGGAAGAGTGAATGTGGTCGCCGACGCTTTGTCCAGAAACATAGCACCAATGATGCCTGTATCTTCGTTCATTCTCTCGCAATTAGAGGATGAACAACGACGTGATCCATTGTAGTCTGCAGTCATTTTTGCTCTTGAGTCGGGGGAGGAAGTTAGTCTTCCAAAGTTAACACACTGTTTACTCTGGATAAACCAACTGAAATTTTGCTTATTAGTGAAGATTACTCTTTGTTAGCATTGGATGATCCTAGGGTGCTATCACGGTGTAAATCATCATATTTACATTTACACGTATGTCCAGCCTATGTATTCACATTTATTCCTGCGATCAACCAAACTAACGTACGCACAGAGCTAGCACTCCTCACAGGTGGAAGTACGTGGATGACTGCACTGTGGGAGTTTCAGTGGATAACACCGCACCAGACTACTCATCGCTACAAGGCACCCTGGACAGGCTACAGGCATGGACCACGGAGAACAAGGTCACCATCAACCACACCAAAACCGTAGTCATGCACATCAATACCGCCACCACTCCAGTGCAAGCCCCAGCAGTCACAGTGGGTGCCCATCTTCTCCAGCTGGTGCAGTCTGCCAAACTCCTGGGTGTAACCATAGACAACAAACTTGACTGGAAGGCCCATGTAAATAACACAGTCAAGGCAGCCTCGTTTCGTCTCTACATGCTACGACGACTTAAGTCACTTGGGACCATCTACAACGCCTTTATTCTCCCCAAACTAACGTATGCGTCACCAGCCTGGTCGTCTTCTCTCAACTCCACCCAACAACGTCAGCTAGAGAAGGTACAGAAAAGGGCCTGCAGAATCATGCTCTCCGCAGAATACTCCGGCTACACCAACGCTCTCTCCACCCTGGAAATGCCATCCCTCAGTGACCTCCACCACCAAGCACTGGAAAGGTTTGGCAGTGGACTACTGCACCACCCTCGTCATCGCCACCTCCTGCCACCTGCAGCCCCCCACCCAACTCACGCAGTCCGCCACTACAACAAAATTCAGCCCATAAGAATAGCACCATCCCATCTATTGTTAAAATAATAAACAACTCCTGATTTATGTACTGTACAACCCTGTAAATGTATTCAATGCATATTATATCATTATATCTAAATCAAATGTAAGTCTGTATATTTTCAGCCACCGGCTGCAACTCTATTAATAAACCGTTTATTATTATTATTATTATTATTATTATTATTATTATTATTATTATTATGTAGTTATAGGCCGATTTCTAGGAATACTGTTTCAAGCGCTTGTGCATAATGTGCAGTATTTTTCTTTCCTGGTGAAACTAACTTAACTTTATCGTGCCAAGATGGTGACAAACAGTTAGTTGGGAAAGCTTATTATAAGGCTCCGGATTACTATGAAATAACCTGTAGTTCGCTGAAGACCTTGCCTTCTCATCAGCATTTTGCATTGAATTTAAATCTTACTTCAGGTTTGATTCCATTGTTTCAAACTCCTAATTTGACTACAGGGAGTATTAGTAAATTCAATATTGTCTCAGAGAAGTTAAAAGTTATTTCTTTCTTGAAAGAGTCACAGTTTACAAATTTTGAAGATCATTTGCCATTTTATTTTGCACGGGGACTTGCTATACCAAGTTTAACTATTCCCACTATTATGTTAATTCTGGCAGTGATATTTTTGTTTTGTTACTATAAGTCAGTATCTTCCAAGTTTGTCATTGTACATAATAAACTTTCCCATAAGACACTTCAGTCTAGGACTCCAGTAATTAGTGAACCTATGGTTCCAGTTTTTCCAGTTTAGTGTCGACACATATTTGTAACATGGGTAGGTACAGTCACAATCCAAAGTTCGACACCCCCCTGGCTGGGTGTTCGCCGAGGCCAGGGTTGAGGTAAGGCTGGGTGATCGGACGCAGACATTCCACCACCACAACACTCCGAGACTCACAGCACACGAGCATGGAAGGAAATTTTTACGAATTTTGACTTGACATGCAGCTGCATAAAAAAATTTCATTCATAGCATTGTTGGCACACATAACAATAGCAATAGCAAGTAATATTGGTGACCTCTGTGCCATAACTCTCATAATCCGAGACATTATGAAGTGAAATTTAAAAACTAGAAACGGCAGTAGATCGGAAACAAGGCAAGTGACCAAGAAGTAGTCACTAATGATGCCACACGGCCAGGCATCTACTCTTGAGGGTCGAGGTCGTCTGCAAAGTCGCTGCTCCAGACCAGACAAAAATTGTTTGGGTGACACCATGATTAATGTGAATTGCAACATTCCAAGCCAAAATACTCCAATGTAGTTATTGATACACCATTAAATATTGTAAACATGACTATATGAATTTCTAGTATGTGTGAAACCAAAATATTCCCAGGGTTATGGTATAGGCCCCACCTTGTCGACTGGCCGTTCACTCCCTCTTGACGAAATTCGGCCGCCGGCCACCCTTTATATATGCTGCCCTGATGATTCATGTGTAATGCGAGGACTCGCATCTTGTGGTTCCAAGCCAGTGTTTTTGGGACGGCAAAGTTTTTCATGCTTTAATCTTAACATGCTATTGTTATGTGGCAACAATGTTATGAATGCATTTGTTATGCAAGTTTATGCCATGTCAAAGTTCGTAATAAGTTCCTTCCTGTGCTCTTGTGCTATGAGTCTCGGAGTGTTGTGGTGGTGGAATGTGAACCTCACCAATGTAGTGCCTCGTTACCACATTGCTGAACTAGTCTGCGTCCGGTCACCCAGCCTTACCTCAACCCTGGCCTCGGCGAATACCCAGCCAGGGGGGGGGGTGTCGAAACTTTAGATTGTGACTGTACATGTATAGGATGTATTCTGCGGGATTAGTTAATTCCTCATGGAAGCTCGGAAGGTGGTGACCGAGCGATGCATGAGGCCCTTAGTTTTTATATAAATGTGGAGCTGTACATTAAGCTTATATAATCATATCACCCATTGTAACTTTCCACTGGCTATGAGGTGACATGGTCACATCACGTGAGGGGTAGGTTCCACCCTTAAGGCGTGGCCCTAAAATGTTAGGTAGCCAATAGAAACCGGCTAGTGAGTCAGATCACTCCCACATCAATCGAAAGTATTTAGCAGAGCTACTGTAAGATAGCATCTGTCCTCATTAAACACTCAAAGTATTAATGAGAGTGAATTTGAAGTGGAACTCCCTCCCCCCACCTCCCATAACTGCCTTTATCTCATTCGGTCCCTGTCTCCTTGCACCTGTGTCAGCCATCTGTATCACTCTGTACTGCTAAAACATCTGTGGATAAATGATTACAAAAACCTATGGGGGTTTCACATCAAATTCTCTCTCATTAATATAACATCTTAAATGTATTGTAACATGGAAACTATGCAGAATCTGACATTTTACCATAGAGACATTTTAGTTTAGAATTATCCAAGGATTTCATCATCCAATTTAATGTACTCTTTGCTGAATCACTCTGTATATATTTATTTTTTATTTTTATTAATTTATTTTTATTGATTTATTTTTTTTAACATTAAAATACAAGAATCTGGAAAAATCCTGGTAACAGAACTGTACTAGAAACGAAAGTATAAATGATGATACAAAGTTGTTAAAGCTGAGTTTCTAAAAAGATTTTGATTTATAAGGTTTAAGATCATTGACAATTGAGGCTGAGGTTATTACAATTATGAAGTAACTTGTTAGGAAATGGTAGCCCTCCAGATGCTTCAACTTACCTATTTCAATTGTATGGGAGGTAAAGAGACTTCTATTTTACTCCCATCTCACAAAATATTTCTTGAGTGTGAACGTGTTCATAATTATTGCTAATTAAAAAAAAATCTCCTTGATTCTCTTTTGTAAATTTCCTTCCAGATCATTGCTTTTCCTCCTTAGTTGATAATAGTTAAGATAATAGTATCTCTTTCAAAAGCTAGCAGATCAGGAACACTGATCAAGTCTAGCTTTAAAGGCACTTATTAAGGGAGCAGAAACTATGTTCTCAGGTAGGTCGTTCCAGGGGTTCACTACCCTCACTAAAGGAGGGAAGGGAAAAAGAACATGCGCTTAGTGGTTGTTGATAGTGGAGCTAAATTACATTTTATTTTGATTTAATGCTCTTAATTTTTCTTTTAAGTACTGCACTGTCCTGTACTGTAGAAAAGAAAAAGTGTCTCTAAAACCTTTGTAAGAAAAATACTAACCCAGCATTAGGAATCTTCCTTTTTACAACAAAGGTTTCAAAATTTAGTGGTCTATTTTTTTTCTTAAATGATCATAGTATATAGGTAGTTTTTTCTAACTTTAATAGTTCAATAAAAGAATCTTATTATTTTTCATTTGTCCACAGTACGAGGATGTCGACCAGGGAAGAGCGTACAGATGACAGAAGCAGAAGTTCGGGGACTTTGCCTCAAGTCACGGGAAATTTTTTTACAGCAGCCCATCCTCCTTGAACTAGAAGCTCCTCTAAAAATCTGTGGTAACACTTTTACTAGCAAAGTTTTGGTGTAGTGACCTGTGGAGTGTAACCAACCACTTGCAGGCCAGATCTATCCCTTAAGTTTATATCTGCAGTCTGTCATGAGCTATTTTAGAGCCAACTTGTATATATACCGCATGATACTGTATTGAGTATCACTGATCAACTGGTTCATAAGTTCTTACCTCCAGCACATGTTAAGATTTATTAAGGGCCCTCATAAAAAAAAGGTGTTACATTTCTGATGAAGTGTCCCAATGATCATATACATACTGTATACAGCACAGGAAGTACTGTACTTAAGATTTTGTTAAAAACTTATGAGGTTTAGTGAGTTTAAGCTCAGACTGGAAGATACATTACATGAAATAGGAACTGTACAGTATTTAAATAACAATATTTACCTGTTAAAATTGTTTCTGCTTATCATTGAACAGTAAACACATTGTTGATTTCATATAATAAAGGAATGAAGGAAATTTAGACATTTTCATTATTTGATATCATGATTGATTTGAAACACAAGCCCTTCAAGGAGAAAGTTCTAAATTTACTTTTGTATTTGTAGTAAGAAAACTGTTTGTGTTGGAGGTCAATTCATGTGTTACAAGTTGCTGGGCAAACCTTGCTGGGGTACAATGTGGCTTCAGTTGTGGTAAAAGATAGATAATAGGGAAGTAAATAACATGTTGATTGCTATGAATAAAGGTTGTACTGTACTGTATAGGAAGGCCTTTATGAGGCAGTCATTGTACTCTATTGCAAAGTAAAAGGCGACGAAGTTGAATATAAAGGTGTAGGGGTTAGTAAATAAGAGTTAGTTTTTACAAGTACAGTACAGTAAATGAAGAAAATTATAACAAAATTAATAAGAATAGTACAGTACAGTATTAGGTCTTTCAACAATTATATAGTAAATATTGTTATATGTTAGTTAATTGTCAGGAAAGTTGTTCTGCATATGTGTGTGCTTATAAGGTGAGGAAGTAACACGTAATTGTTACTTTTAGGTGCAGTATTATGAGATTGCTGACTTAAACCTTTTCCTCAGGTGATATTCACGGCCAGTACACAGACCTTCTGCGGCTGTTTGAGTATGGCAGCTTTCCCCCAGAATCCAACTACCTATTCCTTGGTGATTATGTAGATCGTGGCAAGCAGTCATTAGAAACCATATGCCTATTACTGGCATACAAGATTAAGTATCCGGAAAATTTCTTCCTCTTACGGGGCAACCATGAGTGTGCATCAATCAACAGAATCTACGGTTTCTTTGATGAATGTGAGTCTCCTAAAACTAAGTACATAAGTATTTAATTAATTAATTCTTTTGCTGCAAAATGTTATTTACTAGCAGTTTTTGTTGTGTTAGAGATAGAAGGTTAAAAGGTTGGGTTCTGTTATTTGCAAGACAACATATGAGTGACTGATTTTTTTGCACCATGTACTTAGTTATTTAAGCAGATTTTTAAATTTAAATGCACTCAGTCTCACACACACATATGTATAGGTACAGCCTTTATATCTAAGATGGAATTATGTAAAGCATTTCAGAATCACAGTCTCTTTGAAACTCATTTAGGTACAGTGAGTTATGCTATAACTCGTGTTTTGATAACGCGAATTGGCTCTAACGCAATTTATGAATAGAGGAACGATATTTGTATAATGCGAACGCTTGTTTGCTGTAACGCGATTTTTGCTTACTATTTCTCCAATTTTGTGGTATTAACTGTGAATATGGTAAAGAAGAATATCTCCAAGAAGCGTTCTGGTGATCGCATTCCCGGTGATGATCGTAAAAGAAAGGCTATAACCATTGAAGAGAAGCTCGATGTTATCAACCTCAAAATCACCCTTCCCCCCCATCATGTTATATTCATATTTTTTCAAGGTAAAGTGTTACATTTACTGTATGATTTCACTATTAGATATGAATGTAACATTTATTTAGACTGTGCTATCCTTTGTGTTAGGCTAACTACTAAATTTTTTTCGATTTCGAGTAATCTGCACCTAACATTATTTTCTCCATAAGCCCTGTTATTTTTATTATGCAAATTTCTATAACACGATGTTTTACAAGAACACAACTATCGCGTTATAGCAGAACTGACTGTACATGGTACAAGTATATGCAAAGAGCAACTGACGTTAATGGGAAGACCCAAGCTTTTGCAAGGAAAGGTGGGGGAGAATAGAGGGGATTCGATGGGGTAGGGGTGGATAAAAAGGTAGGCTATGTGAGGTGGGTGGTCAAGGTATTAATGGATATAAGACGATAAAGGGAAAGTCTGCTGTCTTGGCCACAGCCACCTGATGTCACCTCACCTCACGAGACCTTTAGATATATGACTGCGTGGTGTCTCCCCACACCTTACCCTTCAAGGTTCCACGTACACAACTCTTTTACTATGGTTAATACTTAATTAATTAATTAATTAAAAAATATATTATTAGTTACGTGTAACGAGTAACGATTTTTGTTTTTTCAATTGTATTGGAGTAATAGTATTAGAAAACCATACTTAAGTAAAGGTACAGGTTGTACCTCTCTAGTCCGGCAACCTCGGGACCTGACCGGTGCCGGACCATGGAAATTCACCCTTTTCCTGGTTAGATAGTGACTTGTGCTTATGCCTGGAAGCACTAGCACCACTTTCTCTGCGTCATGGTCTCTTTGAAGACATATTGAAGGGTTAAATGTCGTATAGTAGCATCTCAAATTTCGCGAGTTTTTAATTCTTAACGTATTTTATTGGAACACACAAAAAAATAAATAAATAAAAATTTTGACGGCGGAAACTTGAATTTCGACGGGTTTGAACGGCCCGCCAACGTGCAGACGACGGGCATAATCGTGTAAACAGGGTCATTTCTCTTATGTACAAAAGATTCATTATTGTTTATTACTGAATGTCTTTTTTATTGAATTAATGTTTATATGTGCAAAATGAGCAATACAATTCATTAATAATACGTAGAACATTAAAACACATGAGGAAATGACACAGCATTGTTTTCGTTGATTACAAAACCAGTGACTGACTGGTTCTACATATAAAACTGAAGAAAATAAGACCTTGGTTGTAGCTGTAGTAAAATTAATATGGTTGTTTTAAGTAATGTTATTTAATGTTAATAAATGGAACAATAGAAGTACAGGTTGTACCTCTCTAGTCCGGCATTCTGTGGTCCGGAAACTCCCGTGGTCCGGATCGATTCTAGTTTGTCCAATAGGTAGGTAGGCAGCTTCTTTTTTTTTTTTATCTGAATTATTATTATTATTACAGGAGTATTAAATTTTTGCCCCTCAGGCCCCAATGTGGGTCAGTGACCTATGCCTGGGTGGGCTAATCCCCTTAAAAAAAAACCCGCGGAAATTAAGGTTTGTTTACATCCGGCAGTTTGGCTGCTCTCTCTCTCTCTCTCTGCTTGTCTATACAGAGTACAACATTTAACCCTTCAATATATATGAGCAGTAAATAAGTGTTGCTTTCATATTCTTATGTAAAGTAATGACAATATGTTTTCACGTGTGCACACTTACATACGCTCTCTCTTTTTTCTTTACCATTAATGTTAGCTACTTCTATTGTTCCATTTATTAACATTAAATAACATTACTTAAAACAACCATATTAATTTTACTTCAGCTACAACCAAGGTCTTATGTTCTTCAGTTTTATATGTAGAACCAGTCAGCCACTGGTTTTGTAATCAACGAAAACAATGCTGTGTCATTTCCTCGTGTGATTTAATATTCTACGTATTATTAATGAATTGTATTGCTCATTTTGCACACATAAACATTAATTCAATAAAAAAGATATTCAGTAATAAACAATAATGAATCTTTTGTACATAAGAGAAATGACGCTGTTTACACGATTATGCACGTCATCTGCACGTTGGCGGGCCGTTCAAACCCGTCGAAATTCAACTTTCTGCGGTCAAAATTTTTTTTTTTTGTGTGTGTGTGTGTTCCAATAAAATACGTTGAATTAAAAACTCGCGAAATTTGAGAAGCTACTATACGACATTAAACCCTTCAATATGTCTTCAAAGAGACCATGATGCAGAGAAAGTGGTGCTAGTGCTTCCAAGCATAAGCAAAAGTCACTATCTATCCAGGAAAAGGGTGAATTTCCATGGTCCGGCACCGGTCAGGTCCCGAGGTTGCCAGACTAGAGAGGTACAACCTGTATATTGTTTCTCTACTTTTGGATCGCTCTTTCTGCCTTGTATTTCTTTTATGGTCGGTATTATTATTATTATTATTATATATATATATTATTATTATTATTATTATTATTTTATTTTTATTTTTTATTTTCAATTTATCCTACTATGTACTGTACAGTGGTCCCTCGGTTAATGAACACAATTCGTTCCACAGAGTCGTTCGTTAACCGAAAATTTCGTTAACCGAATCCATTATTTCAATGGGATATTGGGTAATTGGTTCCAGCTCACAGAAAAGTACATACAAAACAAAATGCAATTCAAAGTACACACCCTTTGGAGAGCTGTGCTGTAGAAGGTTGCTGGCTGATGATGATGTTGGGGAATTAGAAGTGGAGGGAGAGAAGGAGAAGAGAAGCATTTAATGCTTCTGGAAGGCAGATTCTCCGAAGAGGAACACTGACGGGAAGCATCTTTCTCACGCTGCCTTTTAGAGAAGAAACTGTCAATTTTTCGTTGTGGGGCATTTCTCCTCCTGATCATTAGCTGGTTCTTGAAGGAGACCAATTTTCCTCCACAGTACACAAAATCGGTTCTGATGTTTCCACATTTGGGTGCCTTGCAGCCAGTTTCCTGAACATCTCCCAGTGGTGAACAACATCTTTTAAGTCTGAAGAAGACATATGGTCATCACTTTCCTTTTCCTCCTAACCACTCTGTTTCTAGCATCTCATCCAGTTGTTTCAAATCTTCAGGAGTAAGTTCCTGCTCATGAGACATCACAAGCTCTTCAACATCATCATCCTCCACTTTGAGTCCCGTCGACTGACCAATGGACACAATCTCCTTGTCCAACTCCGTTTCTTCCTCAAATCCCTCAAAATCATGGACTGCTGTTGGCCACAGTGCTTTCCATGCAGAATTCAGGGATCAAATGGAGACTTCTTGCCATGCTGACACGATCAATTTTACAGCCTCCAGGATGTTGTATTGTGTCTTCCAAAACTGTGCCAGTGATGGATCAGGATCAGTGGAAGTTGGCTGATGACATCTTCTGAACATTTTCTTCATGTACAGCTTCTTGAAGTTGCTGATTACATTTTGGTCCATTGGCTGCATAATTGATGTAGTGTTGGGAGGCAAAAACAAAACTTTGACAAAGTCAAATTGCGCCTCCAAAGTGCTGGCAATTTCAGGTTCATGACCAGTGGCATTATCCAGAAGGAGAAGAGCCTTTAAAGGAAGTTTATTTGTGGTGAGGTAACTCTTCACAGAAGGGCAAAACACCTCAACAGCCCATTCATTGAAGAGATGTCTCGTTACCCATGCCATTACGGTTTGACTTCCAATAAACTCCAAGTTGTCCTCTTACCACCTTTTGTTGCTTGAACACCCTGGGGTTCTCAGAGTGGTAGACAAGCATAGGCTTCAGTCGGAAATCCCCTGAAACATTGGCACCAAGCAATAGAGTGAGACGGTCCTTCATGGGTTTATGCCCCGGTAAAGAAGCTTCATCTCTGGTGATGAATGTCCTTTTGGAAATTTTCTTCCAGAACAGCCCAGTTTCATCCACATTAAAAACTTGCTGTGGAAGATAATTCTCTTCATCCACCAGTTCCTTGAACTCCACTACAAATTTTGCTGCTCCTTCTTTATCTGCACTGGCAGCTTCACCATGCCTAACAACACTATAAATGTCACTTCTTTTCTTAAATTTATCGAACCAGCCCTTGCTGGCCCTAAACTCTTCAAACACAGTTTCAGAAGAACTAGGTTGATCTTCCTTCAAATGTTCATATATTTCCCTGGCTCTTTCACAAATAAATTCAGTAGAAATGGAATCTCTTTTCATTTGTTTTTCTTTAATCCAAGTAAGAAGTAACCTCTCTGTTTCTGCAATTAATGATCTACCTTTTAACACTGGTAGATTTATCTTTTACTTTTACTTCTTTAAATTTTTCTTTCTGCGCAAGAATTGTAGACACAGTTGATGCCGACATGCTATATTCTTTACTTAGTACATTTGTTCTAATGCCTTCTTCATGTTTCTTAATAATTTCCTATTTCACTTGAATTGAAATTGCCTTTCTAGATTTCTTAGGACCCCTCATGGATTCAATACAGTAATTTCACCACTAAAATTTTAAGTTCACTAGCTGTAATTATAGATTATTTTATTTAAATCAACACTGCACTGCGCTATTTATTATCAATATGTTAAATAAATTTCAGAATGACCAATAATTGTAATGTAAAAACGTAAAAAATACTCTGTGTTCAAGAGACCCACAAGCAAGTTGTTTCCTCCACTGTACAGAGAGTTACAGATGCTTTGGTGGGTGAGTGAAGTGGCTGATGGGTGCACCAAAAACTAGTTCCCTGTACTGCATATATTTTCAATATAAAGCACTAAACTTTAAAATGACTAATTATTTTAATATAAAACTTGCAAAAATATTAAAGAGCACAGCCTTCTTGATATTTGCTCCAATGGAAACGAATGTAAACCTAGAACCGATTACTGTATTGGCGGACTACCCTATCAGCTGATGCGCAAGATAAAACATGTTGTCATAAGGATTTCGTTAATCGAATTGAAGATTCTTATGGAAGGTAATTCGTTAACCGAACTGTTCTTTAACCGAGGGACCACTGTATGTATGTATGTATATATATATATATATATATATAATATATATATATATATATATATATATATATATATATATATATATATATATATATATATATATATATATATATATATATATATATATAGCGCCGGTTAACGTCCTAGATACGTTCTTGGAAATGTGACGTTAACTGAAATGGACGTTGTCCGATCATCACATAAACTTTTTATTTATACTTATGTGTATGTGGAATACTATATACGTACATATACACTTTTACTCTTAAATCACTACTGTAATGTGATACAGGTGATTAATTTTTATCTCTTGTGCAAAATACATGACGTTTATATTAAAATTATTCACTGTTTTACAAGGATTCCAGCAACGCCGAGCAGATGGGGGAGAGAGAAGGTGCGAGGGGGCGTGGGGGGAGGGGAGGTAGTACGTTTGACAGTTGGCACAGGCCCAGGTCTAACGCGTGTATATTTATCAGTTCTTAGGTGACTAAGCTTCTCTCTTATAAAAAGCCAGTGAAATGACCTGGGTGAATATAATTAACATAGCTGGGATTCTTGTAACATACTGATTAATTTGAATATAAACATGCTATAATTTGCACTAGACAAAACAATTTTAGTACCGTAATCAAATTAGTACATGTGCACTCCAGCTTTGCACTAAGAAATCTATGTAAATCTACCCAAAAATACAGTTGAAAAACTTTTTTATAAAATGTACTACAGTACTGTACACTAATGTACAACAATTTTTATCTCTTGAGCAAAATATATGACATTTATATTCAAATTATTGGTTGTCTTGCAATGATTCCAGCAATGCAAATTATAATCTCTAACTTTAGTCTGAGATATTATATAAGATAAAAACTGTAAGCCTAAAAGCCTGGCTGGGGGGGGGGGGGACGTAGCCAGCCACGCCACCCAGCGAGGGGTTGGGGGGTTGAGGTGATAAGTTTGAGGCGAAGGTCTCTGTGTGTTTATTTAACAGTCCTACTAAGCTTCTCTCATTTTAAAATGCCAGTGATATGACCTGGGAGAATATAATTAACATAGCTGGGATTCTTGTAAGATAATGATTTATTTGAATATAAACATGTTGTAATTCGCACTAGACATAACAATTTTAGTACCGTAATCAAATTAGTACATGTGCACTCCAGCTTTGCACTAAAGTCATTTACAGTATTTCTTTTACGTTTCTTTTAGTATGGTGTGTGCATGTAAATGTATGAAAATAAATGAAGAAATTTATGTAAATCTACCCAAAAATACAGTAGAATTTTTTTTTATAAAATGTACTACAGTATTGTACACTAATGTATACATTTTTTATATCTTGAGCAAAATATATGACGCTTATATTCAAATTAATCTCTGTCTTGCAAGGATTTCAGCAATGCAAATTATATTATCCTAACTTTAGTCTGAGATATTATATAAAATAAACATAAAGAAATCACCAATCTTTTATCTTGAACACGGGGTGGTGGGGGGGGGGGGTGAGGTGACAGAATGTCTGGCGTTTGTTTGTTTATTTATTTGAGATAAGATTTGACAGTTGGCGCTGAAGGCCTGCCTGCGTGTTTATTTATCATTACTTAAGAGTGACTAAGCTCTTCTCATAATTTTCCACCCAAACGACCTGGGTGAATATAACTTACATTGGAGGGATTCTTGTAAGATAGTAATTTATTTGAATGTTTTTTTTTTCAATTTAAATTTTAATTGTTTATTCCTTGATAGAGGAAGCGGGATCCTAGTGCTGTCACTTGGTACCCCTGTACCATAACACCAGAAGCAACTGGCCAGTGTCACAAGTATATACAGTACAGTACAGTCATCCCTTGGTTATCGCGCCTAATTGGGACCCCGCCGATAACGAAAGTACAGAACCTATGGGATTTATTCTAATTGGTTCAGGCACCCAAGACCCAACCCCAAGTTTCCCATTTTACGACCATTTAGACCCACTAAATATATATATAATGTTATGGTAAATATCATAAACACACATAGGCATGGCTAGGTTTATTACAAAGTGATGAAAAGGGTACGCTTAATACTGTAGTCCACAAAACATGTAGCTATGCTTTTTATTTTAGTAATTGAAATTGCAACCCCAATTGCAACTGGGGTTGCAATTGTTGAGGCAACTAGATATGTCTGATTACAGCAAATGTGTTATTGTCAATTTGTAGGTGAAAGATTTTATCCTCAATAGATGTAGGTTAACATTTCACCTGTAGGCAAATGCTTAAAAAAGCCTAAGTAAGGAAGCATATTCCTTTAACACATAATATCTAACCAGTATGGGGAGGATCATCGTGTCTTCGTCAGGGGGTCGTGGAGTGGTGGTCCAGCAGGCGTCACTTATTTTTTTCTCTCTCTCTTTGGGGGGGGGGTGCCCACGGACGTATATGCAATCGGACATTGTTCTGTCGGACGTTAAACGGTGCATGACTGTACATATATATATATATATATATATATATACATATATATATATATATATATATATATATATATATATATATATATATATATATATATATATATATATATATATATATATATATATATATATATATATATATATACACATATACATATACATATACATAGTCGGCCCTTAACATACGCGGGGGTTACGTAACAGAGATACCCGTGGATGTTAAAAATCCACGTATATGTGCTGCCCTTCCCCCCAAAAAACCCTGGCCCCCCATGTCCTTATTTACCGTATATACCTGTGTGTAGTTCAAGTTTTTAAGACCAAATTATTTGGCAAAAAATTGGGGGTCAACCTCTAAACGGGTAATAGTTTCGTTAGGTTGAAAAATATTTACCAGTAACTACCAGTAAACAATGGAAACGATGCACCAACACACCACCAGCTGTGAGTGTCGGTACAGTTGCCAGGGCAGATCTCTTGCGTCATCATAGTAAGCCCAAAGTAGCCAAATTCATGGTATGGTAGCACAGGACGATGTAAAACATAAAGTATTCATTTATTAAAGTTTATTTATAGATACTGGACATAAACTTTTGTTCATTACATTTGAAACATCAATCTTTGTTAATTAAATTTGAAACAAAAGAAAACTACGATACCGTATTTTCATTAAAATATTACATCACAAGTATATTTTACCTTAACTGTGACTGAATGAATATACATATTCTCAGAAATAAATATAGAAATATAATATTTTTACTGGAGTGACATACATATTACAGTGGAAAGTGGGATAAAATCATGACGAAAACAATGACTTTCGCTTTCTTTCGTTATTCAAAAGATTTTACCATAATCGCTTTTCGAATGGTTTTCAGTTAAAAAACTGTTGTACTCGTACTGTATTACAATAATATTCTATCCTATCATTAGCCTTATAATCCCACAATTGAAAACCATTCGAAAAGCGATTACGGTAACATCTTTTGAACGAAAGAAAGAGAAAGTCATTGCTTTCGTCAAAATTTTATCCCACTTACCACTGTAATACGTACATCATTTCAGCAAAAATATTACATTTCCATGTTCTCAGAAATAAATGGCAGTTTTGTTGAAACGTTATGTACAGTATTTAATATTAAAATGCAAAAACAGCTATAAAAACAATTTATACACCCGTAATGTACTGGCTGGCATCTCGTCCCTGCTCCCTGCTCTCGCGTCCAAGGTCACCACTCCTCCCAACTCGTTCCCTCCGCTCTCTCCTCCGCCTCCTCCACCTCCTCACCGTCACTACTGCCGACAACAAACACAAATGTTTTGTGAATAACTGCACCTCCACTTCCTATGTACAGTACTGAACTGTACTGTACTGTGCTGTGCATTTTTACAAACAATAAACATGGCAAGAAAAGCTATTAAAAAAAAAGAGATAAAAATTTCACTTTACTGTACAGTACCTATCCTCGTCGACAGGACGGGGTTCATCGGGCTCATCGTCACTCAATTCCATAACGGGTGGTGAAGTGGGGGCGACGGTGGATTCAGCTGCTTCCTCACTGCCGCCAGTGATTGATGGTGTTAAATCTCTCCTTCGGTGATCAAAGAACATGGTGATGGGGAGTTGTCGTCACTTTCTTTCATTTCTTCCATGATGTTTTTGTATGGAGCAAAAACGTCATCCATCCCTCGCATGAATTTCAGGGCACGCACCATGGAGGGGTCCATACTATAGGCCAGGTTTTTCAGTGCCTCAATATTCCTGGTCATCTCCCCCAACTTCTCCAACGTTATTTCTTGGTGCTCTTCCTCTTCCTCTTTCCCTTTCGCTTCCTCTTCCTTGCCTGAGTCTACTAACTCCTGTAGATCCTCCTCGGTCAGCTCAGTGTCATGCTCTTCAATTGGCTCCCTAATCTCGTCCTCTGCCATGTCCTGGAAGCCTTCAGCAGCCACTTTCCTTGACAGTGCCAGGGTCTTCCTGAATATTTTCATTAAAATCCATCAAAATCATTTTCCTTGTCATCGTCTTAAGCACCAAACAGCTCCTCCCAGTCTTCTCCTTGAACAGGGCTAGAGGGTACGTGTTTTTCGAATCGTTTTCAATTAAAAAAATGTTACAGCACATGTATATTTTACCTAAACTGTGCCTGAATGAATATATTCTCAGAAATAAATAGTAGTTTTGCTGAAACGTGATGTATTTCAATGTAAAATAGGATAAAATACATGACGAAAACAAAAGACTTTACCTAACCTTCGAATGTTCAAGAGATGTTACTCGTTTTTTTAATAGTTTTCGGTTAAAATACTGTTATATTACAATGATATTCTATTCATATTGTGCTTGATATACTACATTCACGGAAATGTAATATTTTTGCTGAAATGACGTACGTATTACAGTGGAAAGTGGGATAAAATCGTGACGAAAACAATGACTTTCACTTTCTTTTGTTCAAAAGATGTTACCGGAATCGGTTTTCGAATGGTTTTCAGTTAAAAAAACTGTTGCATCACAAGTGAATTAGGATAGAATATTATTGTAATACAACAGTTTTTTAACTGAAAACCATTCGAAAATCGATTACGGTAACATCTTTTGAACGAAAGAAAGCGAATCATTGCTTTCGTCACTTTCCACTGTAATACGTACGTCATTTCAGCAAAATATTACATTTCCATATTCTCAGAAATAAATAGTAGTTTTGCTGAAACGTAATGTATTTCAATGTAAATTAGGATAAACTACATGAAAACAAAAGACTTTACCTAACCTTCCAATGTTCAAGATATGTTACTCGTTTTTTAGTAGTTTTCGGTTAAAATACTCTTATATTAGTGATATTCTATTCATACTGTGTTTGATATAATACATTCACGGAAATGTAATTTTTTTGCAACTACAATGCTGATGTCAACACAAGCGTGGTTACAGCGAGACTGACTGAGTGAGGGAGAGCTATGCGTGTGTGAGGTTGCGGGAGCGGGCGGTGTCCCGTGTTCGGTGCCACGCGCGAGTTGAATGCCGCGCGATTTGAATGTACTTCAATTACTTCAATGTACAGAATATTCCTCCGGCGGGGCAATCCGCGTATTTGCAAATCCGTGTATTATAAACCCGCGTATGTTAAGGGCCGACTGTATATATTTTTTTACATTAATTTTAATACAACAATAACCATGGTCTTATTTTCTTCAGTTTCAGATGGATAACTGATATTGTAGGTGTAAACACTGACAACAACAATGGCATCCCATCTCCTCTTGTGTGACCATAATATTATTGATTTATATTGTAAAAGGTGCATTTATAAACATTTAAAGAATATAGTTTGCATTTTTCATTAATTTTATTGTTTGGGGGGCAGAGAGGGTAAAAAGCCACAAAAGATATGAAAAGGTCACACTTTGGAATGCATCTCATTATTATTGCTTTATTTTATTGGTAATGATTCACGATACGATGATTCACCGTACACTGCAATATTGGAGGACACATTATCGTCGTTATTCGAGGCTTTACTGTACCTGGAAAATTCCCGGGATAGGGGATATTTTTCCAGGTTCGATAGGTGATGTAATATGCAAGTTCTGGAACTTCCAAGAAAATTTTTCCATTACCAGGAAATTTCCGGGGTCGGGGGATTTTTTCCGGTTTTGAGAGATGAAAAAATGCATCATTCTGGAACTTCCGAGAAAATTTTTTCATTAGGTACCCGGAAGATTATGGGGATGAGGGAATTTTTCCAGCCTTGAGAGAGTCATCTCGTTACCCGGAAATATCTCATTCCTGGAAGTGCTCTGCACCAATGGACGAGTTGATTGTCAGAATTTTTTCGTAAGATGGCATGTCAACAGGGTTAAAGTTGCTAAAAAGTCACGTGACTGCGAAAAGCTCTGTGATTGATTGTGACATCATTGGTTGGGGCGAGCTTCCCAGCGGGAGGCAGCCAGCTGTAGTTGTCCAACCTTCTCGGCTGATCGGCACTGTAAACAATATTATTAGATAATTAATTGTGCTTTACTGTACAACACAGTAATACTATTTTAAATATATAAATATTACTAAGCACATAAACTAATTCAATAGATATTAGCTGCCCATACAACAAATTTCATAGTACAGTTAACCCTCACTTTACGCGGTCCCGCATTCCGCGTTTCCACGTTTACGCGGTGCCTTGCCAGAACCTAACGTGCTCACATTACGCGGTACGTGAACCCCATTACGCGGAGAGTGTCCGGCGCGACGCTATTTTTAGATTCCCGCCACCCACCCGCCTGCCTGCCTGTGCTCCTCGCCTCTCCCTCCTCCTCCCTCCGCTTGGGCAAGCCGCGCGGTAAGGTTGCGCAGTGTGTGTCTTTGTTGCGTTATCACTGACGTCATATGACGTATCGGACTGTGATTGGCCATGCATCCCTACCCCCCTCTGCTGCTAGCTGTAATTGGCTTAAAGTATTATGACGTGTCCACCCGGGGGAGGGAGGGAGGAAAGACAACGCTTGACCTAGCTGCGGCAGTTTCATCCCTCAAGGCCACACCGTGTAAACGCGCATCCATTGTTCCGTAAAATGGCTTCCGCTGGACCACCACCCCCAGAGAGAAACTTTTCCTTACCTGGACCCAGCGGCACTAAGCCAAAGAAGACACGACGTTCCTTAAGCTACGAGGTGAAGTATACCATCATCCAAGAGTTGGAGAAAGGAACAAGGCAGGTTGATTTGGCGCGCCAGCATGGTGTGAATGAATCTACGATTCGAACAATAAAGAAGGATGCAGCCAAGATAAAGGAGCACATGAAGATCACAAAGTCTACAGGTGCTTCTATGATCAAGTATTTTCACAACCAGGTGCTTCTCAAGACAGAAAAATTACTTGTGAGGTACTTGGTGCGTCAGGCGCGACGGAACATGGCGGTCGACACGTGCTCTGTTAAGGACTACGCACGTGAACTGTACATGGCAGTGGCACGAAAGATGGGAATTACAGAGCCCAAACCCTTTAATGCTTCCTCTAGGTTTAAGATCCGGAACAAGATCACCAATATAAACATTGGTGGTGAAGAAGCGAGTGCTGACCGTGCTGCGGCTAGGGAATTTCCTCCGTTTTTACGTGAGATTATGGAGGAAGGACAATACAGTGACGACCAGGTGTTTAACATGGACGAATCTGGTCTTTTCTGGAAAAAGCTACCTTCCAAGTCCTTCGTTGTAAAGAATGCCAGCAAGGATTCGGGGCCGGAAGATGCAGAAGGAACGCATCACCGTCCTGTTTACCACCAATGCCTCCGGTACCTGTAAGCTCAAGTTATCGGTGATCCACACAGCACGCAAGCCGCACGCCTACAAAACCATGGACATGACCAAGCTAAATGTCCACTGGCTGACCGCACGTAAGGCGTGGATGTTCTCTACACTGTCCCTCTCCTGGTTTGATGACTGTTTTGTTCCCGATGTAAAGAAATTCTGTGAGCGACAGAATGTGCCATTCAATATTTTGTTGCTGCTGGACAACGCACCAGGACACTCGCCCCTACTGTTAGATCGTCACCCCAACGTAAAAGTGGTCTTCCTTCCTCCCAACACTACGTCTATATTACAGCCCATGGACCAAGAGTTAATCTGTAATGTAGAAGCTGCATTCTCAACAAAAAAATTCCAGCTCCTGAACGACTACACCAACACCAGGGAAGAGTTGCGTAACCTGAGTGACACCACCACCGATAGCAAGAGCGAAGAAGACGAGGATCAACAGTTGGCACAGCAAAAAATACTGTTCAAACAATTCTGGAGAGTATTTAACATCAAGAAAGCTGTGGACTTCTTGGTGGAGTCATGGGATCAGCTGTCTATTGCTACAATTCGTCACGCATGGAGACATGTGTTGCATGGAATACCAGGTGAGAGGAGGAGTCAATCTGTGACTGGTGAGGTTCAGAATGTTGCAGTAGCAGTGGACCTTGCCAGAGAAGCTGCGCAGACTGTTACAGTTCCAGGCTTCTCCGAGACCACCAACGACGACATCCTGGAGGTGATCAGAGATCCTGAAGTGACTGCCGACGAGATGTTGGAAGAAGATCACGTCAGTGAAGAGGAGGAAGAAGGTGCGTCATTCTCCGAAGAACACAGTTTAACTCATAGTGATATTAAGGGTGCCATGGAGTGTGCAGAGAAAATGAAGTCCTTCCTTTCCCGCGACAATGACGATGACCGCTATGAAGTCTTCCATACCCGGCTGGTGTAGGCTATGGAGCCGTACATCATGGTGTATCACGACAACATAAACACCAGCCGTCAAAAAAGCATAACCGAGTTCTTCGCCCACAACCCACCACAGCCAGCCCAAGCCAGTGATAGTGACAGTGAAGATGACTTTGAGGGATTTGTCAGGGAAGCCCTGACAACTGTAAGTGACAGTGATGGTGATTCACCTAGTAATGGTGATTCACCTGAGGGCCAGTAATCTGCCCTCTGCCTCGGAACCAGCCTCCATCCCCGTATGCCGACCCATCTCTTCTACTACCGTAAGTGTTCCACCTAACTTTTAGTTTTTCTAACCTAACCTTTATTTTTCATATGTTAACCTTTATTTTTCCTAACCTAACCTCTTCTATATTACTTGTTTTTTCATACCATCATAAAGTTAAGATAAAATTTTTACTACAACATAGTTGTGTGTCGTCAAAAAGTGGAGTTTGGGGGTCGGCCCGGACTCCATTTCAATTAATCCCATATGTTATGTTATTTACTTTACGCGTTTCTCACTTTACGCGGGACCCTGCGGGTTACATTAACCGCGTAAAGTGAGGGTTAACTGTATAAACATTTCAAACAATATTGGTTTTGTTCATCTGGGGAACCTTATTATTCTAACTATGGGATTAAGTACAAGTACTTTAAACAATAAAACACATTATCTCTATAGGGTTTCTGTCACAAAAAATTTTTTGATCGCATGAGAAAATACAGATCATATGTTAGGTTAGGTTAGGGTATAATGAGTTATAAGGTTAGCTTAACATCAGTAAGGGGGGGTAGTAACTCAAAACTAGTGATTTCCATTGGAAATGAAGGCCTAAATCATTCATAACACATTGCAAACCATCAGAAAAAACATAGTCTGCATGTCTAAGTACAGGGATGACCAAAACTTAAAATTTACCCAGTATAGTCTATCCCGAATCTAAACATCCAAATACTTATGGTAGTTAAAGTAAAATTTTACCCATTAATTAATATTAATGATGATATATCCCAGTGGTTCATTAGTGAATCATCAAAACAATAACAGCACTATGTTGTCATGTTTATCTAGTATCAGGCATTCTCAAAACAAGCTCCAGACATTGTCATTACTTCTAAATTTACTCGTATCTCCATCTAGTACTGATATACTCTGTAAATGCACTGGTAAAAAAGAGAAGGTCTACCAGGTAAGAATACATGACAACATAGCTGGCGTGAACATGGGAGTGAACTGGGCAGTCCCATTTACACCCAACCCTTATTGCTGATATATCCATCCAACCTAAGTTTGAAGCTGCTCTTCACGGAACATTTCTTCGCGTATGAAATGTCCATGACTTGACCACAAAAAAACACCCATAAAACTTACCTGAATGTGGCATTTGGAGTCTGAAGAGGCTATCCTTTCTACCTCCCACTGCAGAGATAAGTTTGAAACTAGTGACGTCATTGCAAATGGCGGCTCTGTTTCTAGAGAAATAAATTTATCTCGACTATTATAGCAGGACTTTAAACTTTTATTAAAAATTATACAGTATATACTGTATCACTACGAAAATGGCCGAGTGTATTTCTTGTGTTTACCCAGAACCGTCAACTCATCCATTGTTCCGGCTAATGGAGATATCACTTGTATATTAAAATTTTCATAATATTTTGTACATTTTCAGATTAAGAGAGACATTTATGAATACAGTAGGATCTCAAGTTTAGCGACTAATTGGTACTGATTTTGTGTTGTGAAATTCAAGATCACCAAACGAGTGACATTGCAATGCTGTACATGTAAATATGCCTAATCGGTTCCACAGTCAGTCACCCGAACCTTCCTATAATGACCTACAACCCACCCAGAAAATGGCATTACTGTATTGTATTCATACCTATTTGTATTCGACATACAGTGGTCCCTCGGTTAACGAGCACAATCCGTTCCAGCAGGTTGCTCGTTAACCGAAACCATTGTTTCAATGGGTTTTTGGGTAATTGGTTCCAGCTCACCGAAAATTGCCTAAATTCAACAAAAAAGGTAGAAAAGTTCACTTACTTTGAGGTGTGTATGTAGAAGGCTCCTGGATGATGATGATGTGAATTTGAAGTGGGAGGTGGAGGAGGAGAAGGGAGAAGAGAAGGAAGTGGAGGTGGAGGAGAAGCATTTTACTGCTTCTTGGAAGGTGAGTCACCAAGCAATAGAGTGAGACGGTTTTTCATGAGTTTATGCCCAGGTAAAGAGGCTTCATCTCTGGTGATGAATGTTCTTTTGGGCATCTTTTTCCAAAACAGCCCAGTTTTGTCCACAATGAACACTTGCTGTGGAAGATAATTTTCTTCTTCCATCAGTTCTTTAAATTCAACTAAAAACTTTGCTGCCCCCTTCCTTATCAGCACTAGCAGCTTCACCATGCCTAACAACACTGAAAATGTCACTTCTTTTCTTTAATTTTTCGAACCAGCCTTTGCTGGCCCGAAAATCTTCAAATTCTGTGCCTGAAAAACCAGGTTGATCTGTCTTTAAATGTTCATAAATCTCCCTGGCTCTTTCACAAATGAATTCAGTAGAAACTGAATCACCTTTCATCTGTTTTTCCCTAATCCAGATGAGAAGTAACCTCTCAGTTTCTGCAATTAAGGATCTACTTTTAAACACTTGTAGATTTGTCTCTCACTTTCACTTCTTTAAATTTGTTTTTCTGTGCAAGAATTGTCGACATGCCATATTATTTGCATAGCGCATCTGTTCTAATGCCTTGTTCATGTTTTTTTATGATTTCCTGCTTGGTTTGGATTGAAATCGCTTTTCTTGATTTCTTAGGCCCCATGCTGGATTCAAACAATGTCAACACGTGTTTTTTAAAGTTAAACTTGTTGTAAATAAAGAAAAATTTCTTTAAAATAACACTGCACTGTGCTATATATTGTCAATATGTAAAATATATTTCAAAATGACCAATAATTTGCTTGGAAACAGAGAAAAAAAGCATTTAGTTGAAGAGAGTCTCAAGCAAGATGTTACCTCCAGTGAAAACAGAGAGAGACTAACGCTTATTTGCTGTGTTAAGAGGCTGGATGCCGCGCATTAAACTAGTCACTTTACCTTCAATTATGTTCAATAATTGTTAAAATGACTAAAAAATTTAATATTAAACTTTTCAAATTACAGTGAACCCTCACTTTACGCGGTTAATTCAACCCACGGTCACCCGTGTAAAGTGAGAAACGCGTAAAGTGAACAACATTACATATGGGATTAATTGAAATAGAGACCGGGCCGACCCCCAAACTCCACTTTTTCAGACACAATACCAACGTTGTAGTAAAAATAACTTCTTAATTTTATGATGGTATGCACACACAATAAATAATTAAGAGAAATATCAATAATATTAGGTTTTTTAACACTTACATTAGTAGAAAAGATGGCTGGGCACACGGGGATGGAGGGTTGGTTCCGAGGCAGAGAGCAGATTATTGGCCCTCACCTGTATCACTTGTATCAATTGTATCACTATCCACCGCAGAGGCTTGCAGGGCCTCTTTGTCAAACCCCTCAAAGTCCACATCCTCACTATCATTATCACTATCACTGACTTGGGCCGGCTGTGGTGGGTGGCTGGTGAAGAACTCGGTAATGTTTTGATGACTGGGCGACCTTGTGTGCACCCTGCTCGCGCCGCTTACACAACATGGCGGATGGCGGGAGAGATGGCAGGAGGTTTGGATCCAAAAATGGCGCGGCTCGCCAGCCGCTCTCCGCGTAAAGGGGTACACGCACCGCAGAATGTGAGCATTCCGGTTTCGGCAGGTTACCGCGTAAACGTGGAAACTCGTAATGTGGGACCGCGTAAAGCGAGGGTTGACTGTATTGAATAGTATAAACTTCTTGATATTTACTAAAATAGTAAGGAATTTAAGCCCTAGAACCGATTAATGTATTGGCAGACTAATACTAAAGCTGGTTGACCACCAAGTGCAAGCCAAAACTTGTTGAGGTCGGCTCGTAAGAAACTAGTTAACCGAGGGGTTGCTCGTTAACCGAAGTTAAGAATCTTATGGGAGGTAACTCGTTAACCGAAATCTCGTTAACCGAGGCGCTCGTTAACCGAGGGACCACTGTATTGTTAATAACAATATATATGTACTGTACACTAATACTGTAGAATAACTTAGTTTGATGGAGTTAGTGAAATGCTTGACACTGCTGGTTGATGGGTTCCAAGGCAGGGAGGGCTGGTTACTGCTTCCTCCCTGCTCCCTCCTCTACATCTCCTCTAACTTCAGCACCAGTAAGTCACCCAACACTTCAGTATCATCACCGGTGGTGCCATCATCATCTAAAGTGATGTTTGCCAAGGTATTAACAGGCTGGGCCTTGTTCAGGTACCAAGTAATAATGGCCTGTTGACGAGCATTAACATGGGACATGTACATGACCTTATATTTTTCCATTACCCTAACAGTGACAGAGCAGACACGGTTCTGAGCATGAGACCTGGTATCGTATTCTTGTACCCGTTGGTTGCTGTTTTTCTTGTTGGTCTTTATCCTCCTCCAACATTTCTTCAGTTGTCGGTTGCTGCTGACGTTGACCAATTATTTCTTGCAAATCCTCAACTTGAACATCCAAAAATCCCGGTGCTGGGTCTGACTGCGCTGCTTTTACAATGTCCACTAGTGTTGCCACAACGAACTGCCTCTCCCTGCATGCCTCGATCTGCTCTATATTAATCTTACACCATGCCTTAACAATTCTGTTCATTGCATTTTTAATATTATATTTCTTCAAAAATTCACAAACTGATAACACTTCATGGTTGCAGGATGGTGTGTGTGAGGTACTAAGAGTCAAATCATCTACCATCTCCTCCTGGTTATCTGGTGCTGGTAGAGTCTGGTCACTGTCAGAGAGTTCTGCCTCGATTTGTTGCAACTCAACAAATGAGTCTGTTTGCTGACGAAAGACTTTATAGAGTGACTGATAGCAGAACAGTTTAACGTTACTGATGAATTCATGGTCAAGTGGCTGCAGAAGCGATGTGGTGTTAGGAGGAAGGAAGATAACTTGTACATTAGGGTGGCGTCCAATTAGAAACTTGGAGTGTCCAGGAGCATTATCCATCACCAGGATCACTTTGAAGTCAATGTTCTTCCTCCAGCAGTACTGTTGGGCATCAGGAACATAGTGCTTGTCAAATTAATGCATAAAGATGCTGTAACCTAAACTTTCTTATTAGACGTACAATAAACATTGAACTACGACATATTGGCATGACGGTAGGCACTAGGATGCGCAGCACGGTTAACAACCTGGGGTTTCATCAAGAAATCTCCACTTATATTAGCTGTGAATGAAACTGTAATCCTGTCGTTTGAAGTCTTTACACCCCTTGCCTGTTTTTCATCCTTAGCAATGAAAGTGGTCTTAGGTGAACGTTTCCAGAAAATGCCAGTTTCGTCACAATTGAAGGTCTGGTCTCAGCAATAACCATCCTCTTTCACAAGAACTTGAAAGACAGGTAGATATTTTTCTGCTGCTACGACATCAGCCGATGATGCACTCTACCCATGGTAGTGGGCAAACTTGACTTCATAACATTTCTTAACGTGTTTCTTCTGTGCAATTGCAGCATAATAAACACGTGCTTGAGGCCTTAACTGTGGCCCAGACAAGTCGCTCTGCTCATGGTTTCTTCTTTACAGCCACTTGTGAAGGTAATGTTCGGCGATCACAAGCAGTAGATTTTGTTGTCAAGTATCATAGAACATTCTGTTACTAGAAAATCTTGAGAATACATTGACAGAGGCAATTAGGGCTTCCCTTGTTCTTCTTAAGAGAACGTATGGTTGATTCGGGGCAGTTGAATCTATGCATGATTTCACAGGTACGAGCACCACTTTTCATCATCTCAATCATTGCGTTTCATTTCAAGTATGTGTTTCCTCTTCTTGATCCCCTTACAGTAGGAACGTTGGGCATGGGGCTTTCCATGTTGATCGTGGCGACTGTCTTCTTCACCTTCTCTGCGGCCGTCATTACCACTAGAACCACTCATGACATTTACAGTACACACCTCACTCATCATTAATGCACAAGAATCTCGCAAAACGTAAGCACAATGGTAACATAATCTAAGGCCACTGCGCCGCTCACTCTCACTTGTTCAAACTAACTGCCGTAAACAAAAAACACGGCAGATAACAAAAAGACCACGACAGTGCACGCTGCTCACTCTCCCTTGACTAACGAAACCGGTAATGAAAATCATTATTCTTGAGAGGCTGAAAATTTTAAAAGTGCCGCGAAACACATGAAACACGAATCTAAAACTCACTAAGTTTGAGATCCTACTGTATATATGAAGCACATGTCACCATGGGATGCAACCGCCCAGCTCGCCTTTGTGTAAACAAGTAATATACGCGTTATGCGTATTGGTCAGTTAACATTGGTCACGAGTGGAGTACACATTTTCTGTTTATGGCGCAAGCCTTTTCCGCTCGTTTTTCCATCATTGCTCAGTGTTTGAGCCATTATGTCTGATAGCCCTGGACCAAGCACCTCAAAAGATACTACAGGTTGTACCTCTCTAGTCCGGCAACCTCGGGACCTGACTGGTGCCAGACCATGGAAAGTCACCCTTTTCCTGGATAGATAGTGACTTGTGCATACACTTGGAAGCACTAGCACCACTTTCACTGCTTCGTGATCTCTTTGAAGACATATTGAAGGGTTAAATGTTGTATAGTAGGTTCTCAAATTTCGCGAGTTTTTAATTCAACGTTTTTTATTTGGACAAAAAAAAAATACTACGCAATTTAAAATTTCGACGGGTTTGAACGGCCCACCAACGTTCAGACTTGCATGATCGTGTAAACAGCGTCGTTTCTCTTATGTACAAAAGATTCATTATTGTTTATTACTGAATGTCTTTTTGATTTAATTAATGTTTGTGTGCAAAATGAACAATACAATTCATTAATAATACAGTAGAAGTCCAAAAATCCGGACTGCTTGGGGATTGGGTCGGTCCGGATTTTCGGATTTTCCGGATTCTCAGGCAGTACTTTTAAAATTAAAATTTAAGGAGGAATAAAGAAGAGATGAACAGGTACATTTTGACAGTTTATTCATTAGCAAATATAGCATGCTTCATTTATCAAAACGAGCAGTTTTAATGAAAAAGCTGTGAATTCTAGAATTTTATTCTTTGCCTTTTTGATATCATAAATTGTAGACTTTCCAATGTTGTATTTTCCATTAGAACAGTATTGCTCACACCACGTACTAGTTTCTTAATTATTTCAAGTTTGTCACTCAATTTCAATGTGTTCTTCTTTCTCTTCACACAACGAAGTTTATCTACTTTAGGAGCCATTATTATGGGCTTGTACAGTAATCTGTAAATGGAAAGAGTAGGACTCAAAATATTGTTCTATTACAATGGTATTTTATTCATACTGTGCTTGATATAATGCATTCACGGAAATGTAATATTTTTGCTAAAATGACGTACGTATTACAGTGGAAAGTGGGATCAAATCGTGACGAAAACAATGACTTTCGCTTTCTTTCGTTCAAAAGATGTTACCGTAATCGCTTTTCGAATGGTTTAGTTAAAAAACTGTTGTACTGTATTACAATAATATTCTATCCTAATTGACTTGAATAAATACTACGATACCATATTTCTGAATATTTTCATTAAAATCCATCAAAATCATTTTCCTTGTCATCGTCTGCAGCACCTAACAGCTTCTCCCAGTCCTCTCCTTGAACAGGGCTAGAGGGTACGTGTTTTTCGAATCGTTTTCAGTTAAAAAACTAGTACATCACACGTATATTTTACCTAAACTGCACCTGAATGAATATATTCTCGGAAATAAATAGTAGTTTTGCTGAAACGTGATGTATTTCAATGTAAAATAGGATAAAATACATGTCGAAAACAAAAGACTTTACCCAAGCTTCCGATGTTCTAGAGATGTTACTCGTTTTTTAATAGTTTTCGGTTAAAATTCTGTTATATTACAATGATATTCTATTCATACTGTGCTTGATATAATACATTCACGGAAATGTAATATTTTTGCTGAAATTACGTACGTATTAAAGTGGAAAGTGGGATAAAATCGTGGCGAAAACAATGACTTTCGCTTTCTTTCGTTCAAAAGATGTTACCGTAATCGCTTTTCGAATGGTTTAGTTAAAAAACTGTTGTATTACAATAATATTCCCTCCTAATTGACTTGAATAAATACTTGAATGGAAATATACAATATTTTTGTTGAAACTACCCGCATTTCAGTGTAAAGTGTTGTAATAATAAATGGTAAACAATTTGCCTTAGGCACTCGTGTTTCAGTTTATAGGACGTAGAGCGTTTTTACTGAAGGTTTTGTTGTTCGCTTACCCTCAAAAACGTGGGTCGAACTATAAACGAGGAACATCATAAATTAACGATTTCTTGGTCAAAAAATCAGGGTCGACAGATAAACGAGGGGGGGTTATAGATGAGTATATACGGTATGTTGTCACAGTTTGATTGCTCGTTTTAAAGTGGAGACCACGTGGTCGCTTGTTGTCGCTGTGCAGCTGTGGCGCTCACGCATGCGCACATACACACAAAAGCCCGCTAAAAAAAAAATAATAATAATAATTAGTTTTCCAAAAGTCCGGATTCTCGGGTGGTCCGGATTTTTGGCATCCGGATTTTTGGACTTTTACTGTAAGTGGAATATTAAAACACACGAGGAGCCGAGACGGCATTGTTTTCGTTACTGTTTACAAAACCAGTGACTGATTGGTTCTACATATAAAACTGAAGAAAATAAGACCCTGGTTGTAGCTGTAGTAAAATTAATATGGTTGTTTTAAGTGATATTATTTAATGTTAATAAATGGAACAATGGAAGTCGCTAACCATTAATGGTAAAGAAAAAAAGTGAGATAGCGTATGTAAGTGAACACATGTGAAACATATCGTCATTACTCTACATAAGAATATGAAAGTAACACTTACGTATTTACTGTTCATATTTATTTTAATTAATGTTTCTGAATTTAAAACAAAAATTCTACCCACCAGTGGTGGTAAAGTTGAAAACATAAAGACAGCCAATGTTGTTGTGTGTGTTTTTACTCGGATGACAAAGTTGCCAAGTCATCAGGTTCAACTCTAGCTAAAGCTGTAGAACATAAGAATTTTTCTGTGTTGTTTTTAGTTTTTATTTAACTTTATCTGTGTTATTTTCTTTGGTTTACTAGGATGTTGCTTTATTACAGGTAGTAATTCGCCAAAAACGTAGGGTAAATAAGGCCAAATTTAGCCAAACATCGAAAGTAACAGACTCAAATTAATTTTCTCCATGGGCAAACTAAAATCGTTCCGGACCACAGAATGCCAGACTAGAGAGGTAAAACCTGTATAATTAAAAAGTAATAATTTTGATTGAGGCAGATAACGGAAAAGTAGTGTTTTTCTCCTCTCTGGAGAAGGTGTCCCTCATATTTTGTAGAATCTCATAATTCGTAAGGGCTAGAGCCTCTATTATTTTGAATTATGGGGTTTCTACTGTACTGTATATTCAATAAGTGAATAGTGTTTTATACTAATGATCATTACAGTACACCCAGATAATTCACGGATTTTTATTTTGCAGTCCTCTATTATTCGCGAATGGCACCTTGGATGTACCCAAGAATGTCTGGGGGTAATTTTAAAGATGCCGGCATTTTCGCAGCCGGGACAGGGAGACATTCATTCTAGAGACAGTAATTTCCTTTACCTGTATTGTATATATGTGTGTGTGTGTGTAGACACTACACACAAAGCACATACAAATAAATAATACTGTAATGGCAAAATCCTCTCACAAATAATTAGAAGAAATGTATTAAAAATGTTGAGTCTACCCTCAAGTCCACTCCGTGCTTTATTAATAACAAAGCACGAAGTAGACTTGAGGGTAGGCTCAACATTTTTAATACAGTATACGTTTGGTTCTGATTACAGGCGTCCCCCACGTTACGGAAGGGTTCCGTCCCTGGAAAATTGACCGTATCGTGAAATTCCGTAACGCGAAACCTATTTTCCCATTGGCTTCCATTATAAAACTGGAGATGCGTTCCTACGGAATTTTTTTAGGCCCCAAAAACGTAATTCAAGCACTTTTATGAATGAAAATAAACATTTATAAACACACACAATACAGTACATTAAATAATTCATGATATACATGTAATATGAAGAGAAATACAGTTGGAATAAATAAAAATATTGTACTGTACATACCACAAAAGATGTTGATTGTTGCGTGAGGATTGGTGATGAAAAGGAAGTTATTTGGAGGGAGAGGCAATACTCTCTTCTGCCCTGCCCTGTAAATCATCATCTGCTTCATCAACTGCTTTCAGCTTTTCTCTGAGGATGAATAACTCATCCAAAGTTGTTTGACCTTTACGGTGCACCATCTCCTTGTACAGCTTAGTGTAGGAACTGAGATCATTGTTAATTGCTCTTGCAATCTTGATGTTCCATTCACGGTTGGGGTCGTTATCAGCAAAGATTTGCAGACCTTCCTGTATTAGTGCAAACGCTTTAGACATATCCTTTGTTGTCAACTGAAGTGGGGTGGGTGGAGATTCTATATCCTCTTCTTGTCCTGCAGCTCGCTTTTTTTCCAGCATCATCAGATCTTCATTAGTCAAATCTTCTCTATGGGACTCTAGCAACTCAACCACATCATTTTCTATGGCTTCTTCAAAGCCTACATTATTTGCAAGTGTCACAATGTCTTGTTGAACTTGCTGTAGACTTTCAGCTTGTGAAAAACCGTGAAATTCACGGACACACTCTGGCCATATGTTTTTCCATGAACCATTCATAGCTGAGGTTTTCACTTCATCCCATGACTCGGCTATATTATCCACAGCATCCAAGATGTTGAACTTTTTCCAGAAGTCCCTAATTGTAGGTTTATCTTCCCCATCAATTGTTTTTATGAGCTGCAAAAAAGTTTTCCTAAGATATTATGCCTTGAAGTTAGCTATCACACCTTGATCCATTGGCTGGAGCAAGGAAGTTGTGTTCTTGGGGATGTACTCCACTCTCACATTATCAAAAAGATCATTTAAATTTACTGGGTGGCTTGGTGCATTGTCTAAGAGGAGCAATGCCTTATTAGATATGTTACGCCTGGCGACACCACACTTGGCGGTAGCAAACACCAAGAAATCCACACCAAACAAATTATCATTTTGAACAAAAAAATGTAATTTTATATAGTGATTTTTTTTTTTAATTGTTAAAATTTACCCCAATTTCCGTAAGGGCGGATTTACGGGCCGTTACGCGAAATTATTGGTCATAATTTACAAATTCCGTAAGAGCGAAATTCCGTAACCCGGGCTTCCGTAACGCGGGGGATGCCTGTACTGTATTTGTGAGAGTATTTCCTGTTATTATTTATTTGTATGTGTATGCGTTTGTGTGTCTACACACACGCATATATATAGATATATATAAAAAATATAGGTAAAAGAAATAATTGTCCTAAGGGCAAACGCACAAAGGGAATATACATTTCTTTGTAGACAAGTAAAAATGTCCACCCCCCCCCCCCGGTCAAGTCAACAAATGTGTTATTCACGGATTTGGCGATTCGCGGGCATTTTGAAAACCTAACTCCCATGAATTTGGCAGGCTTACTGTATATTGTGTTAGTTAATATCACAGTCAGGTTTAACATTCAGAAATTTACAAATGGCAGGTCGGCGGAGGTATGGCACCAAGCTTTGGAAGACATTCACAGACTGCTTCAATTGTCTTCCCATTGCTGCTATTATTGATGAAAAGATATTCTGCTGCCATGGAGGTTTGAGCCCTGATCTACAGAGCATGGAACAGATCCGCCGCATCATGAGGCCCACTGATGTACCTGACACAGGTTTGTCTAGTTTTAATTTTTTTTTTTGTTAATATTGTTAAATGATTTGCATGTTGCAGTGTTGACTTATCACAGTTTAATTTTTATGATCAAAATACTCAATGGCCCCAGTTGTTAGGTACAGTATTATACCAGTCCAGTATCCAGGAGTGTTTGATATTTTCATGTTTACGCCCCTGGCTAGGGTGCCGCTGCTCCGTATCCCCCACAAATGTAATCATGCAAGTAATCACTCTTAGAGGTATTTAATTTAAGTGTAATCAATCATGTTTGCAATGCAAAGTAAAAGAATGTAATCATTTATGTTTACAATTAATTGAACAAGTACAAATGTTTGTAATGAATCCTTATTACCCCAAGCCTGATGTGTACTGTACACTCAACCATTCAGGTATGAAGTGGATCAAGTTCAGAGATTTATGAGATAAAATTAAACTTTTTACAATTGAAGCCACTTTGAATGATGCGGTTTACAAGGGGGGAGACCTAAATTGTATTTCTTATGTATTTGTAAGTTTTTTAGTTTTATTTATTTCTTTTTTTAAGTGATTCTGTATGGAAAATCAGCCCAAGTACCCCCAGAATTCCAGACCAGGAACACATCCCCCTTTAAAACAGTGTTCCTATTGGAAAATTGGTTTTGCATATTGGAGAGGCGAAACTCTCTGGGATGAATGAGGACTGTCTGTGTCGTGTTCAGAGGAGTTTTGATGAACTGATGATAAAGGTTACATACCATTAACTATAAGGAATTTTGAACATCTGATTATAAAGATATAGCAATACAGTACTAGTAAGATTTTTTCTACATAATAGACACTGTTATAAGTCCTGAGGAATTTTCATTATTAGATGCTAGACTTTGTGTAACCATCAGTCATCCAAGTTTTAACATACTCTTCCCCATGCAGGCCTACTGTGTGACTTACTTTGGTCAGATCCCGATAAGGACGTACAAGGCTGGGGCGAGAACGATCGTGGCGTCTCCTTCACATTTGGAGCCGATGTTGTCAGTAAATTCTTGAACCGCCACGACTTGGATCTAATATGCAGAGCGCATCAAGTAAGAGTGGACAAGTATTTAGTAAATTGTTAACCTTAGGAAGTGTGTGAGTGGGGAGGTTATGATACATGTGGATAGTGTGTTAGTGTAAGAGTCTTGCAGGAGTCACCCAACATCTGTTTGAAGGGGAAAGTAACAAAAAAAAACTGGATACAATTTAATTATTTTGAAAAATTTCCATGTACTGGTGTTAACTAACCATAACAGATTACAGAGTTTCATTGCAATATTCAACATGTTTCTCTACTTATTCGTGGTTATCCCCTACCTCCTACATGTCCCGCTTCACCTACTATTAGTCGCTGTAATGTATTCATCAAGATTAGTTGGGTAAAATAGTCGTCAAAAGTAGTTTAGATATCACTTGCTTGCATCTTTTCTTATTGGGTGAAAGCGAGGCCTTGCTTGTTATGGCTAACTAGTCAGTGGGCTGCAAGTCCTTTTCGAGAGATGGGGGTGTACTACGTATTTGGCAATTCTCACTCGTATCCCCCCCAAAAAATTCAATCTCTCCTCCCATCTCATCCTTAAGTTGTGGGCTGATTTTCAAACTTTTGGTAGTTATAGATAGGTAAGAGAGTGGAAATCATTTTGTTAGACATAACCAACTTCGGGTCCATTACATATTAGGCACAAAGCAGTTATATTTAAAAAAAAATCATTTTAGCCAAATTATTCCCAGTGAACCATTGTGAATACATCAATGAAACAAAAAAGCTTGATTAGCTAGATTGTCCATGCAACATGGTAAAAGTTTCATGCAAATTGGCAAGAAACACTTCATGTAGATACAAGTTAACAAGATTTCATGTCTGGATTTTTTTTTTTTTTTTTTAGTTAACATCCAAACACTATACAGGCACTCCCTGGAATATGAACGCCTGGCTTACGAACATCTGCTGATACGAACAGGGTTAAACTTTAAATTGACAGTATTTTATTTACCTGATGACTTATTTTTTCTTTCATTTACTGTATTTTATCATTCTATTTATTCTTTTCTCATAAGTTAAGCAATTTTAGATGTATATAAGGACTTAGGCTATGATATACACTAAAACCTCGAATAATCGACCCTCGATTAACCGACTTTCGGATTAACCGCCGATCCCGGACCCCTACTTTATTTATTTATTTATTTATTTATTTATTTATTTATTTTATTATTATTTTTTTACGGGTATTAGCCCACCCGGGCACAGGTCACTGACCCACATCAGGGCCTGGGGGGCGAAAATGTAATAATAATAATAATAATAATAATAATAATAATAATAATAATAATAATAATAATAATAAAGAACCATAAAGAAATGCAAAAATTAAAAAAAAATCGAAAGTGAGAAACAATATATGTACAGTATGTTGTGTTGTGTTGTCAATAGTAAGAGAAATAATTGAGACCCTGCAATTGTGTGTAAATGAGGCAGAAAGTCAGATCAGCAACCTGGGACTTGGTCACAATTTTCGTGATGCCATATGTTCTTTGACTTTTCCTTTTTTTTGTTCACGGTTTCTGTGCTGGTTCATATTTATTTACTAAAGAGGTTAATGTTTTAAAGCAAATGCTATTGAAATATGAATGGCAAATGAACAAAAATGAATAGAGGGACTTAAATGAGGTAGGTTAGGGATAGGTACATTGAAAAGGTATGTTATATTTCCGTAGACTTTATTTACTATTAACCGACCTTTTGTATTATTCGTCGGCCCCTTCCCCCCATATTTGGGCGGTTAATCGAGGTTTTACTGTAGTGGGATTTTAAACATTTTTCTGTAAGTACTGTATGCACATAGCATGTGTTTTAACTTGGGTACATTTTCAACTTAAGAATGTCCCCAGGAACGGAACTCGCTCGTAATCTGGGGACTGCCTATACAGTAGAACGTGTCGATATAACACAAGATATGTTCCAAGAGAGGTCGCTTTAAACCGAATTCGCACTAAATCAAAGTGTTGTTTAAATGGAATAATTTAGTTTGGTACTTGAGAGAGAAACAAAATACAGGTAGTCCCCGACTTACGACTGCTTGGACTTACGACCGCCACAGTTGTGACCATTTTTTTTTTTTTTTTTCAAATGACACACGCATTTTCTATACCGAAACGTTTCCAGTTAATGTAGTCTCCATGTATAATTAGAAAATTATGGGGGGCCCCATGTGCATTCAGCTGACTACATTAAAGGTAAGTGCTCAGTCACACTGTATCCATTCCTCATTATTTATTACTTTTACTGTACTGTATTTCACTGTAGATTTTTTATTTAAAAAAAAAAATTTAATTTTTTTTTTTTTTTTTATCTATGTCGGACTTACGACCATTCGGACTTACGACCTGGATTTGGGTCCCTAACCCCGTCGTAAGTCGGGGAGCACCTTTACTAAAAAGACAGAGTCTACCCAGATGCACCTCAGCCCATCTCTTAGAATAAACAAAACATTGTTTTTTGTAGTATTATGTTAAAACAAACACTCATAAATCAACAGCTAAAATTAAGGGATGCAAAATGGTCTGTTTACTGGTTGGTAAGATGGGGGAAAGGGAGGGAGGTGAGGTGATATGTTTGACAGTTGATGCCAAGGTCTAGTGCTTATTTATTTATCTGTCCTTAAGAGTGACTTTAAGTTTTTCTCTTATTTAATGTCACTAAACTGACCTGGGAGATATAATTTATATTCAAATTATTCGCTGTCTTGCAAGGATTCCAGCAATACAAATTATATTCTCCTAGGTTTAGTCTGTGACATTATATAAGATAAAAACTTTAAGCCTAAAACACCAAACCCTGGATGGGAAGATGTGGGGGGAGGGAGGGAGGGAGGGAGGGAGGGAGGGGTGACAGTGACTTGTTTGACAGTTGGCCCTGAAGGTCTAGTGAAGTATTTATTGGTTTATTTATATCCTTGAGATTTAGTTGATGTTTTTTGCTTATTAAATGTCACTGAAGTGACCGGGGAGAATATAATTTACATTGCTGGAATTCTTATGAGATAGTGATTAATTTGAATATAATCTTGCTGTAGTTTGCACTAGACAAAAAATTTAGTAATCATTTAGTACATTATTTTGGGTACATGTACAGTACAGCTTTGCCCTTAAGACAGTGTAGTGTGCCCTGAGAAACATTAGGCTCAAAATTTTAAATATGATGCGCCAGATTGACTTGCGCAAAATAGGAAAGATTAACTTTAAATTATAACTTTGTCCTTAATTGTGGGTGTTGCTTTAAATCTTTAATTTTAAATTGAATCGCTTTAAATCGACATTCTACTGTACAGTGAACCCTCACTTTACGCGGTCAATTGAACCCACGGTGGCCTGCGTAAAGTGAACAACATAACATATGGGATTTATTGAAATAGAGACCGGGCCGACCCCCAAACTCCGCTTTTTCAGACACAATACCTACGTTGTAGTAAAAATAACTTCGTAATTTTATGATGGTATGCACACACAATTAATAATTAAGAGAAATATCAATAATATTAGGTTTTTTAACACTTACATTAGTAGAAAAGATGGCTGGGCACACGGGGATGGGGGGTTGGTTTCGAGGCAGAGGGCAGATTATTGGCCCTCACCTGTATCACTTGTATCAATTGTATCACTATCCACCATAGAGGCTTGCAGGGCCTCTTTGTCAAACCCCTCAAAGACCATATAAGTCCATATCCTCACTATCATTATCACTGACTTGGGCCAGCTGTGGTGGGTGGCAGGTGAAGAACTCGGTAATGTTTTGATGACTGGGCGACCTTGTGCGCACCCTGCTCGCGCCGCTCTCTGCGTAAAAGGGTGCACACACCGCAGAAAGTGAGCATTCCGTGTTCGGCAGGGTACCGCGTCAACGTGGAAACGAGTAAAGTGGGACCGCGTAAAGCGAGGGTTGACTGTACTGTATATACCTACATACCAGTAACCCGTAAATATTTAAGGTAAATATGTCAGTAATGTTGTACACCCTCTACTATCTGCTGGAATATCAGCTTTATATACATTTTCTCAGTCCACTATACCCTCTGGGTCACTCGAAATACCCAAAAATCTGAATTAACCAAGTTCAAAATATTTTTACATTACAGTCGGACCTTAACATACGCGGGGGTTAGGTAACAGAGATACCCGTGAATGTTAAAAATCCGTGTACTTTTGCTGCTGCCCCCAAAAAAAACCCCTGGCCCCCCATGTCCTTATTTACCGTATACACCTGTGTGTAGTTCGAGTTTTTAAGACCAAATTATTTGGCAAAAAATTGGGGGTCGACCTCTAAACGGGTAATAGTTTTGTAAGGTTGAAAAATATTTACCAGTAACTACCAGCAAACAGTGGAAACGACGCACCAACGCACCACCAGCTGTGAGTGTTGGCACAGTTGCCAGGGCAGATCTCTTGCGTCACCATAGCAAGCCCAAAGTAGCCAAATGCATGGTATGGTATGCACAGGACAATGTAAAGCAAAGTATTTTTTTTTAAAGTTTATTTATAGATACTGTACATAAATTTTTGTTCATTACATTTGAAACATCAATCTTTGTTAATTAAATTTGAAACAAAAGAAAACTACGATACCGTATTTCTAAATACCGGGTATTTTCATTAAAATATTACATCACAAGTATATTTTACCTTAACTGTGACTGAATGAATATATTCTCAGAAATAAATATGGAAATGTAATATTTTGGCTGAAATGACGTACATATTACAGTGGAAAGTGGGATAAAATCATGACGAAAACAATGACTTTCGCTTTCTTTCGTTGTTCAAAAGATTTTACCGTAATCGCTTTTCGAATGGTTTTCAGTTAAAAAACTGTTGTACCGTACTGTATTGCAATAATATTCTATCCTATCATTAGCCTCATAATCCCACAACTGAAAACCATTCGAAAAGCGATTACGGTAACATCTTTTGAACGAAAGAAAGCGAAAGTCATTGCTTTCGTCACAATTTTATCCCACTTTCCACTGTAATGCGTACGTCATTTCAGCAAAAATATTACATTTCCATATTCTCAGAAATAAATAGTAGTTTTGTTGAAATGTAATGTACAGTATTTAAAATTAAAATGCAAAAAGAGCTATACAAATAATTAATACTGTACACCCGTAATGTACTGGCTGGCATCTCCACTTGTCCCTGCTCCTGCCAGTCACCGACTCACCACTCCTCCCCGCTCTATTCCTCCACCACCTTCACATCGTCACTACTGTTGTATTACAATCATATTATATCCTAATTCACTTGAATAAACACTACGATACCATATTTCTGAATATTTTCATTAAAATCCATCAAAATCATTTTTCTTGTCATCGTCTGCAGCACCTAACAGCTTCTCCCAGTCCTCTCCTTGAACAGGGCTAGAGGGTACGTGTTTTTCGAATCGTTTTCAGTTAAAAAAATGTTACATCACATGTATATTTTACCTAAACTGCACCTGAATGAATATATTCTCAGAAATAAATAGTAGTTTTGCTGAAACGTAATGTATTTCAATGTAAAATTGGATAAAATACGTGATGAAAACAAAAGACTTTACCTAACCTTCCGATGTTCAAGATATGTTACTCGTTTTTTTAATAGTTTTCGGTTAAAATACTGTTATATTACAATGATATTCTATTCAAACTGTGCTTGATATACTACATTCACGGAAATGTAATATATTTGCTGAAATGACGTACGTATTACAGTGGAAAGTGGGATAAAATCGTGACAAAAACAATGACTTTTGCTTTCTTTCGTTCAAAAGATATTACCGTAATCGCTTTTCGAATGATTTTCAGTTAAAAAACTGTTGCATCACAAGTGAATTAGGATAGAATATTATTGTAATACAACAGTGTTTTATATGAAAACCATTCGAAAAGCGATTACGGTAACATCTTTTGAACGAAAGAAAGCGAAAGTCATTGCTTTCGTCACTTTCCACTGTAATACATACGTCATTTCAGCAGAAATATTACATTTCCATATTCTCAGAAATAAATAGTAGTTTTGCTGAAACGTAATGTATTTCAATGTAAATTAGGATAAACTACATGAAAACAAAAGACTTTACCTAACCTTCCGATGTTCAAGATATGTTACTCGTTCTTTTAATAGTTTTCGGTTAAAATACTGTTATATTAGTGATATTCTATTCATACTGTGCTTGATATAATACGTTTTTGCAGCTACAATGCTGATGTCAACACAAGCGTGGTTACAGCGAGACTGAGTGAGTGAGGGAGAGCTATGCGTGTGTGTGTGAGGTTGCGGGAGCGGGCTGTGTCCCGTGTTCGGGGCCGAGCGCGATTTGAATGTACTTCAATTACTTCAATGTACAGAATATTCCTCCAATGAGGCAATCCGCGTATTTGCAAATCCGTGAATGCTAAACCAACGTATGTTAAGGGCCGACTGTATTCGACAATTTCCGAATTTTTTTTATTCGTTCGTTTTCTGTTCAGTTTTGGCGCCTTACCTTGGCTGTCACATAAAATAATCTACTTATAGTTTCTGTGCAAACATAAATACATATTTTCTAAATGTACATACAGTAATAATAAAGTACAGCATGCCCTTCAAATTTGCGGGGGTTTGGTTCTCAAAATGGCCACGAATCGCCAAATCCGCGAATAACATTGGCTATATACAAACAAATTTTCATTCCCTTTATGTGTTTGCCCTTAGGACAATTATATCTTTTACCTCTATTGTATATACAAATAAATAATAAAGGGAAAATCCTCTCAAATAATCAGAAACAAATTAAATAAAAATGTTGTCTACTCTCAAGTCCACTCCGTGCTTTGTTATTAATAAAGCACAGAGTGGACTCAACATTTTTAATCCATTTGTTTCTGATTATTTGTGAGAGGATTTTCCCATTATTATTTATTTGTATGTGTTTTGTGTGTGTTTGTCTACACACACACACACACACACACACACACACACACACATACACACACATACACACACACACACACACACACACACACACACACATACACACACACGCACACACATACACACACACACACACACACATATATACAATACAGGTAAAGGAAATTACTGTCTCTAGAACGAATGGCTCCCTGTCCCATCCGCAAAAATGCCAGCAACTTTAAAACTACCCTTAGACATTCTTGGGTACATCCAGGGTGTCATCCGCAAATAATCGAGGTCCACAAATTCGAAGGGCATCCTGTAAATACAGTGAACCTTCGAAGATCCGGACTAAAAGGGTGGACCACATGTCCGAAAAAGCCAATTTTCTGGATCTTCTGCCAAATGTATAAAAAGGATAAGTAATGATATCAAAAATACCAAGAATACAGTAGTTTCACTTACTCTATGTAGTGGATAGATGAGTTTGTGTTGCCGTGATCGTATAGGGGGGACTGAGAACAACTACTATTCTGTGTCAGGAGCAGGGCATGCCCCTCGGTTTGACCTGTCTGGGAGGCGGGAGGGACGCGAGTGACAGGATTGAAGGAGGAGTCCAGCTTAAGTTGCTCTCTGATAATAAGTTCTCTAAGAGCATAAAAGGTGCTTATAATAGTGGTGTATTTGAAGACTGGATGTGCCTTCCATATATAAGTTAAGATGGTGTCGAGCGAGACTCGTACAACAGACAACTTAGGCATCTTCACAGGAGATTCCTCTCCGTCACTGCTCTCCATGTAGTCATCCTCCTTGTCACCAATGCGGACAGCATCAGCAATCTCCTAAGTGGATACAGCAAGGAGCGCACACACAAGAAACACTGTTCGTGACAGGCAAATTTAAGTTATGAAAGGGATAAGAAGATTATCATGTAAACTAAGTAATTTAGTAACATTTATACTGTATTAAGTATTGATTAAGTTACTGTAGTTAATTAGGTACATTAAATAACACAAGTAAAAACAAAATATGCAATTATCAAAACAAAAGTAATACAACTATGCATCTACCAAAACACACCAGAATATTACCCAATTATTCTTACTTTAAACATTAAATACACATAATATATATATATACAACAACACAAAAAACCTGATAGAAATGGCAGCTCAGGTAGCAAGTCTAGGATGCGATGGCTAACCACAAGGAACCAGTGATAACGCCGTAGTCCACTACCATCAGAACACCACCAGCAGTAGTCCTGCTGACAAGTTTCTCAGCACTAGGGTAAGCTGGCGCATTATCAATCAGCAGAATTGCTTTGATATCTTCAGGATCCAGCTTCATAACCTCTTCTTGGTACTTGTGTTCATCAGGCATGAAGTGCTTAAAATCCTTTAGCACTTGTGGGTGCGCAGACTTGCCAACAACAGCTAATTTTTAGTGGTGCGTAGCATAATGCAGTTATGCGCTCCTTACTCACTTTGTGACCTGGTGTGGATGCTTCATGATTAAAGACTTGGGTGTTGTTGGGGAGTGACCGCCAAAATAACCCTGTCTCATCAGCATTGTAAACTTGTGCCAAGTTCAGTCCCTCGTCCTTGGTGAGTTTGTTTAACTTCTACCTAAACAGCTCAACTTCTTCAGTTTGAGCACTCCCAGCCTCACTGTGCAACTTTCTGTTACGAATGCCATGTCGATTCCGGAACCTCCACAGCCAACCATCAGTAGCTTTAAATGGAATTGCCAAATGCTTAGTCTGCTTATTAGCCACTTAAACTATCTTCACATAGCGAACTTTAACCCCACACGAACGCTGCTGAACAAACCACTTGTACACTGCTTCTTCTAGCTCTTTATCCTTTGGCACTTTCATATGCTTCCTTTCTCTAGCTGTACTGGCAGCATCAACATCATATTTCATTGCAAATGGGGTAAGTTTATCCTTGGCCTTATACATGTCTGACCCAGTTTGTTTCTTCACTTCGTATTCATCACAGATGCGAACCATACACACACGAGACTCTAACTTCTTTATTAACTCTGGTTTCTGCACAACAGATAAATGTACATGCTTTCTCTTCACAGCACCACTTGCTTTAAATGCCATGATTAATACTGTTAAGCACTATTATCAGTAAACACTAATAATAACAGTAAATCCAGTGAAATATGGCAGGGAGCGCGGAGAGTTACAACAGCAACCGACTCATTAGCAGTCACTCACCGCCCTTACTCGCTCCAGTTGCCAGGTGTACAATTGAAATATGGGAGAAATGCATACCTTGTAGTCTAATTTGAAAACGGTGAAGAGCACAGTGATAAACAAATTATATAAACCATGCATTGCTAGAGTAAATGAAATAATATTCCCACAAATAACAATTGACAACTCTGTTTATGTTTCCCACCTCCTCGGGCACCTGTCTCCCACGCGCTGACCAGTTAAAGGATATCTTAGTTACACGGGCTTAAGATGATCTTTGCTCTGTTTTGGGAATGCTTCTTCGGGAAGCTTCTTAGCCCAGAACCCCCAAATTTTGTTCAAATCTTCCAAAATCCGTATTTTCCGGGTCTGGATCTTCGAGGGTTCACTGTAATACAGTAATAAATAAATGTAACACTGCGAGGTGAGCTGACAAGGTGAGGGGTGAAGTTACGAGGTGAAAGGTGAGGTGAGAGGCGAGGTGACCAGGCAGGAGGTGAGATAACGTGAAAAGACACGCATCCTTGACCACCGAAGGGTCAAGACGTACCTGGCGCTCCTCTCGGAGCAGCCAGGTCAACTGTTAAGTTGGCCCATACCAACTCCCTCCCCTGAACCCTCCTCCCCACCGGAATATCAACAAGTTCTCGCCAGAAGTTACAATTTCATTTAGGAAAGGAATGAAACCAGTGTTAAACAGAGGTGAACAGTGGTGAACAGTGCTTAAGTCAGTGAGAACAACTCAACAGTAACAGTCGTACCCAAGCTAAACTTCACACAGTGAGGTCCCAGGTACCCAGTGATAACGGCCCGTGACATCCAACAACAACCACCGATGTGTTAATCCGTCTACGATAGGAAGGCCTGGGACCAAACCTCACTTATATAACACCATCTGTGAGGGAATTACTACACCACATGTCCCTCATAACACCATATGTGAGGGAATTACTACACCACGTCAAGTCCCTCATCACACCATCTGTGAGGGAATTACTACACCATGTCAGGCCCCTCATAACACCATCTGTGAGGGAACTACTACACCACGTGATGCCCCTCGTAACACCATCTGTGAGGGAGTTACTACACCACGTGAGGCCCCTCATAACACCATCTGTGAGGTAATTACTACACCACGTGAGGTCCCTCATAACACCATCTGTGAGAATTACTACACCACGTGAGGCCCTCATAACACCATCTGTGAGGGAATTACTACACCACGTGAGGCCCCTCATAACACCATCTGCGAGGGAATTACTACACCACGCCAGGTCCCTCATAACACCATCTGAGGGAACTACTACACCACGTGAGTTCCTCCTAACACCATCTGGGAGGGAGTTACTACACTACGTGTTTGCTGTTCAACACCTACATTAATCTGTATGTTCACTGTATGTTCCTTTATCTTTCTCTAATGAAGGCTTTTGTTAAACCACCAATGTATGTAATAAGTCATTTATGTCCAATGTATATTTTCAGCCTTTCGGGCTGCAGAATTTTTTCAATAAACCGTTAATTATTATTATTATTATTATTATTAACAACACTAAGAAACCATTGTCTTAAAATGTTTTATTTTGAGATTAATTGATACAAGGTGGCTCAATTTGGCTAATTTTGCACTTAGACAACTGATCTGTGAATAAGCCTGGGCATATGGAGATGCATTATACACTGCAATAATATTTATTAAGTCCTAATAAATATGCTACAATATTATTTACTTAGTGCTCAAGACAGATCCTGTGGTATGCCCTGGTAGGTTGGAAGGGGAGGTGTAGGTGTGAGGGATAGAGGTGGGTGGGGACCTGCCACACCACTGCCTGTCATTACCCTCTCACCCAGCCTACAAGTGAATTGTGCCTGGCTTCCATGCCTTATCTCATATTTATTCATCCCTTGTTCACTGTCTCCTTGACACAGACACTCTAACATGTCACACTAAATTGCTTAAAAGTCCTGATAACTTTTATTCAAGTGTCTTTATATTACTCAAGTGGCTAAAAAGCTGACCAGTGGCGAATAGGATAAATGTATTGTTTTGGTGGCGTGAGGGACTGTGTTGACACATGTGTAAGGCTAGGCTGGAGGTTTGCCATTATTATTTTATATTTTGATTAAGTGTTTACATGAATTATTTGTTATATTTTCTTTTGAGAAGTCATATAAAAAAGTTAGAAAACAATGACAAAATCAAATGGCAAAGTAAATTATTCAAATTTTTTTTAATTTTTTTATTTATTTCCTAGTTTTCCATGAGTTTGTGAGTGATGAAAGAAATAGAATATTTAGGAATGCAAAATAGAGAAAAATCATTTTACCATTTTACATTTCTGTTTGGCTTGATTGCTTGGGTGGTCTGGGGAATTCCGAGGCCCAAGCACACATACAGTGAACCCTCACTTTACGCGGTTTATTGAACCCACGGCTGCCCGCGTAAAGTGAGAAACGCGTAAAGTGAACAACATAACATATGGGATTAATTGAAATAAGAGACCGGGCCGACCCCCAAACTCCACTTTTTCCCGACACAATACGTACGTTTTACTAAAAATAACATCTTAACTTTATGATGGTATTCACACACACATAATATAGAAGGGAACAATCAATAAGAGAATAATATACTGTAGGTTAGGTTAGAAAAAAACAAGGTTGGGGTTAACACTTACGTTAGTAGAAGAGATGGGTCGGCGTAGGGGAATGGAGGCTGGTTCCGAGGCAGAGGGCAGGCTACTGGCCCTCAGGTGAGTCTTCATCGCTGCCATCCACACTTACTAGTGCCTCCCTGACAAATCCCTCAAAGTCATCATCACTGTCTCTACCTCTGTCACTGGCTTGGGCTGGCTGTGGTGGGTTGCGGGCGAAGAACTCGGTTATGCTTTACTGACGGCTGGTGTTTATGTTGTCGTGATAAACCTTGATGTAGGGCTCCATAGTCTGCAACAGCTGGGTAGTGAAGATTTCATACCTGTTAGCGTCAGGGTCGTCGGAAAGGAGGAGCTTGACTTTCTCAATACACTCGATGGCACCCCTTACATTACTATGGGATAACTGGCGTTCTTCTTGGGATGACGCACCACCTGCCTCTTCACTGACGTCATCATCATCTACCATCTCGTTGGTAGTCACATCAGTATCCCTTATCACCTCCAGGATGTCGTTGTTGGTGGTCTCGGAGAAGCCTGCAGCTGTAACACTCTGCGCAGCTTCTATGGCAAGGTCCACTGCTACTGCAACAGTCTGAACCTCACCAGCCACAGATTTACTCTGCCTAACACCCGGAATACCTTGCAACACATGTCTCCATGCGTGACGAACAGTTGCTACAGACAGCTGATCCCATGCCTCCACCAAGAAGTTCAAAGCTTTCTTGACGTTGAATGTTCTCCAAAATTGTCTCACAAGTACTTCTTGCTCTGCCAACTGTTGATCCTCGTCGTCTTCGCTCTTGCTATCGGTGTTGGTGTCACTCAGGTTACACAACTCTTCCTTGGTGTTGGTGTAGTCGTTCAGGAGCTTGAATTTCTTGGCAGAGAATGCAGCTTTTACATTACAGATCAATTCTTGGCCCATGGGCTGTATTATAGACGTAGTGTTGGGAGGAAGGAAGACCACTTTTATGTTGGGGTGACGATCTAACAGTAGGGGCGAGTGTCCTGGTGCGTTGTCAAGCAGCAACAAAATCTTGAATGGAACATTCTGTTGCTCACAGAATTGCTTCACATCGGGAACGAAACAGTCATCAAACCAGGAGAGGGACAGAGTAGAGAACATCCACTCCTTACGTGCGGTCAGCCAGTGGACATTTAGCTTGGTCATGTCCATGCTCTTGTAGGCGTGCGGTTTGCGTGCTGTGTGGATCACCGATAACTTGAGCTTACAGGCATCGGAGGCATTGGTGGTAAACAGGACGGTGATGCGCTCCTTCTGCAACTTCCGGCCCCGACACTTGCTGGCATTCTTCACAACAAAGGTCTTGGAAGGTAGCTTTTTCCAAAAAAGACCAGATTCGTCCATGTTAAACACCTGGTCGTCGGTGTACTGCCCTTCCTCCATAATCTCACGTAAAAACGGAGGAAATTCGCTAGCCGCAACACTGTCAGCACTTGCTCCTTCACCACCAATGTTGATATTGGTGATCTTGTTCCTCTTCTTAAACCTCTGTAACCACCCAGAGGAAGCATTAAAGGGTTTGGGCTCTGCAATTCCCATCTTTCGTGACACTGCAGCATACAGTTCACGTGCGTACTCCTTAACTGAGCGCGTGTCCACCGCCATGTTCCGTCGCGCCTGACGAACCAAGTAGCTCACAAGTAATTTTTCCGTCTTGAGAAGCACCTGGTTGTGGCAATACTTGATCATAGAAGCACCTGTAGACTTTGTGATGTTCATGTGCTCCTTTATCTTGGCTGCATCTGTATGATATGGACACGAAGTAGTACCTTCAGCTGTGTACCCTTATATTACTGTATTTATTATGTATAGTAAAGTATTGCAGAACATGTATTAATTCTATGTAATATTCCCATTTATTATGCACCATGTTATGTATATAAATTATCATATTTATACTTTATGTATTCAGCTTGTGAATGCTGGCATCTGTACATGCAGTGCGCAGTAATACATAGAGAGAGTGAAGACAGCCAGTCCTTGTGGTGCGGAAGTGAGCTTCCTAGTCCCCTTGTATATATCTCCCGTACGAGAATAGAACCTACTTTTAAGAGAACAAGTGTTTGTGTATACCTTCAGTAGTATAGAACATTTTGGAGGTATCCAAGACGAACGTCAGATGGAGCAGTGATTATTTCTCAGTGAGATACAGTGGACAAGCCTTCCCGCCCAGACTCTGTTAATGGCGTCTCGTCTTCAGCTTCACCGGTCTACAGCAAGACTACTACAAGCCTCTAGACTTACAGTGTTGTGAAGTGCTATGCTGTGTACAGTGCTGTGCTGTGAAGTAAAGTGTTTTGTGAAGTGCTGTGTTGTGTATTTTAATCATAATTGTCTGTGCAAATTGCGGTCAGATGACTAAGGGAGCAGCCCGACAGTACGTGCTCTCCCGTCTCTGGTCTGAGGGTAACTAACCGACCAGCGCTCGACGCTGCCCAGTTGCTCCTACGTCTGGCAGCGCGCCAAGTCTCTCCCGGCAACCCGCAAGACACACACACGCATTCACCTTATATTAAATTCTTGTGAGTTACTTCAAACTTCTGTAATTCTGTGCATAGATTACGAGGGGCTGACCCGGTCTTTTGCACAGATAGAGTACAGAAGCTGTCGGCATGTCTCACAGGGATCAAAATGATACCCTGGACGATGGGGTTACGAGTTTTAGTGTGGGAGACCTCTCCCCACAGTGACAACGCCAAGTCACCCACAGAATCTCCTCGTTCGTCGCGAGCAAGCTCTCCTGCGATGCATGCGTCCACAGATCTCCTTCAACTGATTAAGTGGATGGAAACTTCTCGATGCCTGGACGATATTGCAAGGAGAAATGAGGAAGAAATTCGGTACAGACAGTCTGAAAAACGGCGCCATGAAGAGGAACAGACACGCAGAGACCTCGAAGACATACGTAGAAGTGAGGATGACCTGAGAAGAACAGAGGATCAAGCCACATTTGAAGTCTTGATTTCTCTGTTAGCCTCCCCACAACGATCTACCGTACAAGATTCGTCTGCTACTACTAATGTTGATACGACTAGTGGTACTGGTACCTCATTTCCCAGAGTCGGATCAACAACACCTCAAAAGGCTGCAGTACACACGCCTCCCTCTCTGATGTCTGACACTTCTTATCAGATGTTTCGGGAATGGCATCGACGTTGGCAAGACTATGCAACAATGGTTGACCTGTCAAGTTTATCACAGCCGAAACAGATGATACAGCTTCGTATGTGCCTGTCCTTAGAGACACAACGTACTCTCGAGCACACACTTCAAGTGCCTCCTATGACAACTCTGACGGTAGAGGCCGTGCTCGACAAGTTACAGGAACATGTCAAGGGACAGCGCAACGAAGCACTCAGAAGAAGAGAACTCCTCCAATGTAAGCAGCTTGATGGAGAATCTTTTGACGCATTTTTTGTAAGACTCAAGAGATGTTCAGAGGAAGTTGATGTTTGTCCCGGACATTCTCAAGTCTGTGAAGAGAGACAACTCAAGACAATCATTTTAACGGGTGTCCGAGATGAAGAGCTAGTTCAGCGTCTCATTTCCCTCGACCCCACTTCCACCCTTCAAGATGTTGTTACAAAATGTCGAGCGTACGAGGCCGCCAGGTGTGCGACTTCAGCTTTACGTTCACAACCTGACCAGGTGAGGGCGGTGTCTTCCTACAGAAAGGGTAAGAAGCAGCAAGGTAACCCCACCCCTCACCCTCCAGCTACACCTTCAGCAGCAGCTTTGTCTAACAGCTGTGCGAGACAGCATAATGTCTCCCAGTGCCCAGCTGCTCAAAGCGTGTGCAGAAGCTGCGACCGCCAGGGTCACTGGGCCTACACAGTCAAGTGCCCTGCTAGCAAAGTTCAGTGCAGACTTTGTGGTCGTGTGGGCCATTATGACAAATGTTGTCGAAAGAAGACACGGAAACGACACCACCTAGGATCCAAGACGTCATCCTCAGGAAGTGCTGTCGCGCACCCTCCTTCTGGCAAGCATCAAGACGCTGTGTCCAGTCGTTCCTGCCGTCATATGCATTGTTCCACAGACACGACGCTCCAGCACATTAATGTCGTCATTTCTTACGGTAACTTGTCATCCAGTCTTCAGATGTTACCTGACACCGGCGCTGACGTCTCAGTAATTGGTCCACAACACTTAGCAAGTTTGGGAAAACCCCAGAGCAACCTACAGCCCCCTCCTCAGACAACGAAACTGACAGCTGATGGTTCCAAGATGGCTCCAGCTTTGGAATCTTTCTAGGCTACTCTTACCTTTGGTAAGCAGTCTTGCTCAGCCCGGATTGATGTTCATGATGGTATCCCGACTCCGCTTTTATCATATGGCCATTGTCAAGAGTTGGCCATTATTTCCAAGGAATTCCCCAAACCTATTTTAAAGATCACCCATGTCAACAGGTTGAAGGAATTCCCTATCTCTACTAACACGTCCCTTTCTGATGCAAGAGCTTACCTTCTCAAGGAATTTGCTGACGTGTTGGTTACGAAGAAATCTTTGGGATCCACACCACTCAAGCCGATGGTGGGTCCACCTATGAAGATTCATCTTAAGGATGGTGCCACACCTTTTGCCATCCACACCCCTCGTTTGATTCCTCACGCCTACAAGGAGCTCGTTAGACAAGAGCTTGACTCCATGGTTGCTCAGGGAATCATCAAACTGGCCAGAGACGAACCTTCACCTTGCTGCCACCCTCTCATCCCCGTCGCCAAACCTCGTGGTGGAGTACGGATCACCACCGATCTGTCAAAACTTAACCAGCAAGTTTCCCGTCCAGCCCACTCTTCACCCACACCCTTCGCAGCTGTTCGAAATGTGGACCCGAAGGCAAAGTTTTTTACAACGATGGACGCCTTATGTGGTTATTGGCAGATCGAGTTAGCCGAAGAAGACCAACATTTGACTACATTCATCACACCATATGGTAGGTATCAGTGTTGCAGAGGCCCCATGGGATTTGCCGCTACGGGCGATGCATTCTGTCAACGTGGTGACGCGGACCTTCAAGGAGTCACGAATTGTGTCAAAGTGGTTGATGATATATTACTCCATGACGAAGACTACTGTGCCCACCTCTCCCGAATATATGAAGTTCTCACCAGATGTCGAAAGTACGGGATTACCCTCAACGCTGACAGGTTTGTAGTCGCCGCACCACCAGTGAACTTCTGTGGGTACACTCTCTCAGCATCAGGTATCGCATCTGACCCGGAGAAGTTAAGTGGAATCAGGGATTTTCCAACCCCTGCCAACCTGACAGACCTCCGTTCTTTTTTGGGTCTGGTCAATCAGCTGGCTGAATTCACACCTGACATCTCCGCCGCAGCCCAGCCGTTACGCCCCCTGCTGAGCCCCAGGAGGACATTCCTGTGGACCCCAGATCATCAAGAGGCCTTCCAGTCCACCTGTCCTCGCCTGTTACGACCCAGCCCTACCCACCGTCCTCCAGACTGACGCCTCCAGACTCTACGGCGTTGGTTACGCCCTTTTGCAGGACCATGGTGGTGGACAACTCCGCTTAATTCAGTGTGGATCCCGGTTCCTGACCGACGCTGAGACCCGATATGCCACGATTGAGCTGGAGATGTTGGCTGTTGTCTGGGTGATGGCGAAGTGCCGCTTCTACCTGATAGGACTTCAGCACTTCACCCTCTTCATGGATCATCGCCCTCTTATACCTATAATTAATCACTACTCTTTGGATGCAGTAGAGAATCCTCGCCTTCAACGTCTGAAAGAGAAGCTCTCGCCTTATCTCTTCACGGCTGTGTGGCGTGCGGGTAAGCTGTTATGCATCCCGGATGCCCTGTCCCTCACCCCTGTCAGTCGCCCCACCCCAGAGGACGAGATGTTGTGTTCTACAGCTGCTGCATCCCTCAAGTCAGTAGTTTCATTGAAGGCCGTCTTCACATCAGAAGAGTCTACAGCACCGGATGCAGACAAGACCCTTGACAACAGCTAAGTGTACCAACTCGTTCAGTCCCTTGATAGACGAATTGGACGTTAGTACAGTCAGGGACAGGGATGACAAGGAAGGTATAAAAACTTTAATTGTTGGGGACTCACAGGTAAGGTACATGGACAGGGCCTTTTGTGGTAAAAACAAAAATAGGATGAGGGTGTGTTTGCCAGGAGCTGGGGTGAGGATGGACAATATCTTGTCTGGTAATAGGAACAAACCCATTATCTGCCGCAGTGCAGGAGGCAATGATATTGGTCGGTGTAGGAGTGAGGAGCTTCTTGATAAGTTCAAGGCAGCCATAGATCGTATTAGGACTAAGGGAGGGATCCCTATCATATGCGGTGTCCTGCCTAGAAGGAGAGTTGGCAGTGAATGGTTGTCAAGGGTGGTTGGTGTCAACGACGGTCTTGACAGATATTGCAAGTCAATATCAGTCCCATTCATTGACAACTGGGACAACTTCTATGGCAGAAGGGACCTTTATGCTAGGGATGGGGTGCACCTGTCTAGGGATGGAGTAGCAACCCTGGCTGGGGCTCTAGAGGGGGCAGTTCAAAAGATATCGAAGTCTTTAAACTGCTAGGAGAACATATGAGCACGGGGGTGGAGGAGACTGCAGTGGGAGCGGGTAAACAAAGTGAAAGATTACAGGGAAATAGTGTTAGGAATGATGACAAAACTGAATTAGACAGGGAGTTTAAATCTAAACGCGGTAAGGGGAGGACTCAGAACACGACTAACTTAAATGTATACTACGCAAACAGTAGAAGTATGAGAAACAAAGTGGATGATATTAGGGCCTTGGTATGTACCGAAAAAATCGATATAATTGCATTCACTGAAACATGGATCAACCTAGACACACGTGAGTTACCAGTCGAATACCAAATTGCGGGTTACAAACTGTTCCATACCGATAGGCAGACCAGGAAAGGAGGCGGAGTAGCAATCTATGTTAGGGATAATCTGAAGTGTGAAATAAATAAGGAAATAAAAGCTAAGCGGAATACAGAAACAATTTGGATAGAATTAATCGACGGTAGAGAAAAATTAATCACAGGAGTAATATATAGACCTCCCAATCTTGATAGAGTCAAAGAGCGACTTATCTGGGATGAAATGCGCAGGGCTTCCATACACAACAAAGTCTGTATAGTAGGCGACTTTAACCTTGGCCAAATAGATTGGACTGACCTTACAGGTAACTCAGAATCAGAGGATTTTCTCGAGACTATCCAGGACTGTTTTCTAAGTCAACATATAACTTAACCCACACGGGGTAATAATATACTCGATTTAATTCTGTCAAACAGAGAAAACCTCATTAGCAGGGTCGAGGTAGGGAACGAATTTGCAAACAGCGAACACAAAGAAATTAGATTCCAGTTAGACTTTCAGGGCAGACGTAAGGAAAATTCCACTAAAGTACCAGATTTCAGAAGGGCGAACTTTGACAGTTTAAAGAGGCAGCTGAGAGAAGGGGTGTCGCGCTTGGCCGTGAACCTGTCAGATGACACCGACCTGATAACGAGATCTGAGATTGCTGAGTTCCACGACAATTTAAATAGTGAGTTACTTAATGCACAAAGGCAGAACATACCATACAAAAAACTCCGATCAGGCAACAATGACCCTAAATGGATTAATAATTATTTAAGGAACATCATTGGCCAAAGGAAGGCTATAGGTAGAAGGATAAATCGTGGCGAAATTCACCTCCGGGACTATTATAGGATATTGGCGAGTAGGGTTAAAACCGAGATAAGGAAAGCAAAGAGGAATAATGAGGTAAGGATAGCAAGGGAGGCGAAGACAAACCCCAAAGGATTCTACCAAGTGTATCAAACTAAAACACGAGAAAAGATTGGACCAATACGGTCAGACACCGGCGAGCTCACTGATAACGACAGAGAAATGAGCAATAATTTGAATAAATATTTTTCAACAGTTTTCACCACCGAAAATTTAAACATGATACCCGAGGCACCGACTCTATTCAGAGATAGTGAAGAAAACAAATTAAGTGAGATAGTAGTGACTAGTAACGATGTTAGTAAGCAAATAGACAAACTAAAGCCTAATAAGTCACCTGGTCCCGATGAGATATTTGCCAGAGTATTAAAGGAATGTAAGGAAGAGCTTAGTATGCCCTTAGCAAAGTTGTTTAACATGTCCTTAAAAACAGGTGTAGTACCAGAATCCTGGAGGATAGCGAATGTAATACTGATTTTCAAGAAGGGGGATAGATCACTATCCTCTAACTACCGCCCAATCAGTCTAACATCAATAGTAGGCAAATTACTGGAAGCAATCATCTCAAACTCTATTTGAAATCACCTGGAGAAGCACAGATTGATCAATGATTCCCAGCATGGCTTCACAAGCGGACGCTCTTGCCTAACTAATCTATTAACATTCTTTTCATCAGTTTTCGAATCGGTGGACGAGGGGCACAATTATGATGTGGTATATCTCGACTTTAGCAAAGCCTTCGACAGAGTCCCCCACGAAAGACTAATCAGAAAGGTAGAAGCACACGGCATCAAAGGTGACATCCTTAAATGGATTCGGGCGTGGTTACAGGACAGGAAACAGCGAGTGAACATTAACGGCACTAAGTCCCATTGGAGCAACGTCACAAGTGGTGTTCCCCAAGGCTCAGTACTTGGACCATTATTATTTATTATATACATAAACGACATAGATATCGGCATAGACAGCAACATAAGTAAATTTGCTGATGACACTAAAATAGGACGTGTTATTAAATCTGACGAGGACTTGGCAAAACTACAGGAAGATCTAAACAAATTTTTCGAATGGTCTGAAAAATGGCAGATGAAATTCAACGTCGACAAATGTAAAGTACTCAGTATAGGAGATGTAAACAGGGAAACCAGATACCAGATGAACAACGATATAGAGAAATCCGACTGCGAGAGAGATTTAGGAGTAATGATAAGTAGGAACCTTAAACCAAGTAAACAATGTGTTTTTGCTCGTAACAAGGCTAATAAAGTACTTGGGTTCATACAAAGGAGTGTTAGTTACAAGACTAGCGAGGTCATCCTAAAACTGTATCTTGCTCTTGTGAGACCACACCTGGACTACGCAGTTCAGTTCTGGTCACCGTATTACAGAATGGATATAGAATCCTTGGAAAGAATTCAGAGGAGAATGACAAGACTAATCCCGGGCATTAGGAACCTTGAATATAGAGACAGGCTAAAGCATCTTAATTTGCACTCCCTCGAGAGACGTAGAGCGAGGGGCGACCTGATAGAGGTGTATAAGTGGAAGGCAGAACTAAACAAAGGGGACATTACAAAGGTACTCAAACTATCCAACCAGGAGCGAACTAGTAACAATGGTTTTAAATTAGGTAAATTTAGATTTAGGCGTGAAATCGGTAAACACTGGTTTGGAAACAGAGTAGTGGATGAATGGAACAAGTTACCAAATATCATCATTAACTCAAATACGCTGAATAGCTTCAAACATAGGTTGGATGCTTATATGAGCAATAGGGGTTGGGTGTAAACGGGACTGCCCAGTATGGGCCAATAGGCCCGCTGCAGTTTCCTCCATTCTTATGTTCTTATGTTCTTATCTCCGCACCGCAGCCCGGGCTGACCCTTCCTACATCCGGCTCGTCGACTGTGTGTCCCAGGGATTTCCATCTAACCGATACGACCTTCATGAATCGCTACTCCCGTACTGGAAGTTACGCGAGGATCTCTATTGTGACGGAGACCTCGTCCTGTATGGTCCACGAGTAGTCATTCCTGCTGCCCTTCGCCGCCGTACCTTGAACCGCCTTCACGACAGCCATCGAGGAGTGGAGGCCACCAAGCGACGGGCGAAGCAGACTGTATTTTTTCCCGGAATCGACGCGGACATTGCAAGTACCGTCCGTGCCTGTGAACCATGCCGGATTCTGCAACTCAGCCAGCAACAGGAACCTTTAATGTGCGACGATAACCCTTCAAGACCCTTCGAGTCTGTGTCGGCCGATTTCTTTGCAGTGGCAGGGAAGTCCTTCCTCGTCATTGCCGACCGATTGTCTGGATGGCCTGTTGTCGTCCCCTGTGGTAGTGATACAACAGCTACTGCTACCATCCGGAATTTCAGGCATTGCTTCAGAGAAGTTGGTGTTCCCCTCCGTCTCAGGACTGATGGAGAACCCCAGTTCACCAGCCACGAGTTCCGGGACTTCATGGACCGTTGGGGAGTCCGTCATGTCGTGACCTCGCCCCACTACCCCCAGGCGAATGGACACGCTGAAGCCGCAGTCAAGACTGTGAAACACCTGATCCTTAAGGTGTCACCCTCAGGAAATATCGAGTGCGAGGACTTCAATCGAGGTTTGTTGGAGTTACGCAACACCCCGAACTTCACTGGACGCTCCCCAGCCCAGGTTCTATACGGACATCATCTCAGGTCTTGTGTTCCTGCCCACCCGAAGTCTTTTTCTCAAGAATGGCAGGCCAATACTGAGGAATGTGACCGCCGTGCAGCAGAACGAGCCGCAGATGTCGCTGCTCGGTATGACTGTCATGCCCGCCCCCCTTCCCAGGTTGAGTATCAGCCAGCAGGTCAGGATTCAAGATCCGGTATCTCACCTCTGGGACAAGGTTGGGGTTGTCATGGGTTTTGGCCGGTCCAGGGACTACCAAGTGCGTCTTCCTAGTGGTAGAGTATGGTGGAGGAACCGTCGTTTCCTCCGACCTGTGGAGCTGCCTAGTGTTGACTCTTCCCCAGTTGAGTCCCCTAATGTTGATGTCTTTACAGTAAATCCATCCCCACCTTGTGTTTCTGCCCCGGTACTCCGCAGGTCCGAGTGACTCAGAAACAAAAGGTCCGCTCAAGATGAAACTATGAGCGTATAGGGGGGAGGGAGGTGTATGATATGGACACGAAGTAGTACCTTCAGCTGTGTACCCTTATATTACTGTATTAATTATGTATAGTAAAGTATTGCAGAACATGTATTAATTCTATGTAATATTCCCATTTATTGTGCACCATGTTATGTATATAAATTATCATATTTATACTTTATGTATTCAGCTTGTGAATGCTGGCATCTCTACATGCAGCGTGGAGTAATACATAGAGAGAGTGAAGACAGCCAGTCCTTGTGGTGCGGAAGTGAGCTTCCTAGTCCCCTTGTATATATCTCCCGTACGAGAATAGAACCTACTTTTAAGAGAACAAGTGTTTGTGTATACCTTCAGAAGTATAGAACATTTTGGAGGTATCCAAGACGAACGTCAGAGCATCCTTCTTAATTGTCCTGATCGTAGACTCGTTAACACCATGCTGGCGTGCGAGATCAACCTGTCTTGTTCGTTTCTCCAACTCTTGTATGATTTTATATTTGATTTCGTAGCTTAAGGAACGTCGTGTCTTCTTTGGCTTAGGGCGGCTGGGTGCAGGTAATGCAAGGTTTCTTTGTGGTGGTGGTGGTCCGGTGGAAGCCATTCTTATGGAACAATGGATACCGATATACAGTATTACCCTGCTTTACGCGGTTTCACTTAACATGATTTCTCATATACGCGGTGCCTCGCCAGAACCGAACTTTCACTTAACGCGGTTCATCTACTCATATACGCGGGGAGCGGCGCGGGCACGATGCGCACAAGGTCGCCCAGTCATCAAAACCTTACCGAGTTCTTCACCCGCCACCCACCACAGCCGGCCCAAGTCAGTGATAGTGATAATTATAGTGAGGATATGGACTTATATGGACTTTGAGGGGTTTGACAAAGAGGCCCTGCAAGCCTCTGTGGTGGATAGTGATACAATTGATACAAGTGATACGGGTGAGGGCCAATAATCTGCCCTTTGCCTCGGAACCAACCGCCCATCCCCGTGTGCCCAGCCATCTTTTCTACTAATGTAAGTGTCAAAAAACCTAATATTATTGATATTTCTCTTAATTATTAATTGTGTGTGCATACCATCATAAAGTTAAGATAATATTTTTACTACAACATAGTTGTGTGTCGTCAAAAAGTGGAGTTTGGGGGTCGGGCCAGTCTCTATTGGAATTAATCCCATATGTTCTGTTGTTCACTTAACGCGGTACCCTGTAGGTTAAATTGATCGCGTTAAGCGGGGTACAACTGTACATGGTGTAGCCGGGAGGGGTGTAACTGACGCGGGTAGGTCAAGGGGCTTGAACGCTCCCTCGGCGGGGCACGTCATAGTACATTAAAGCAATCACAGCTAGCGGGGAGGGAGGTAAGGATGCTTTGCCCAATCACAGTCTGATACGTCATATGATGTCACCGATAACGCATCAAAGACATACACTGCGCAACCTACTCGCGCCGCTTACACAACATGGCGGGAGAGATGGCAGGAGTTTTGGATCCAAAAATGGCGCGGCGCGAGAGGACCCCCAGCCGCTCTCCGCGTAAAAGGGTACACACACCGCAGAAAGTGAGCATTCCGTGTTCGGCAGGGTACCGCGTAAACGTGGAAACACGTAAAGTGAAACTGCATAAAGCGAGGGTTCACTGTATTGATATGTAGCGGGAAGTTTAAATGCCCAGAGCACAAAATTATATAATTTTTTGTTCTTTTGACAAAAAAAAATACACCATTTAACCCCCTACTCCAGGTCATGTTTTGGACCTGACTGGACAACTTTTAACAGAACAGGTGGACACTTAATGGGTAAATGATGAAACAGCTTACAGACAAAAGTACTGTATGTTATAACAATAGGACACCAGTTAATACAGGGTACACGTTTAATGGGTATACTGGATGCTGGTCGCAGGTTACATGGCACCGTGTCCAACGTATCGTACATACATCATCAGTTTCTTGATGGGGAAGGGGGTTAAAGGCAACTCCTGGCTACTCCTGAGGCGCGCCTACAATGACATGTCTATCCACGATAGTGGGAGACGGTGCGCAGTGCCCGTAAGTTTGAAAATTACAGCTGATTCGCCATGCAAAAAGATGATGGGGGGGTGAAGGAGGGGGTTTTGAGAATTGCAATTAAATGCCAGGTAGCGACGTGTCCTCCTAATATTACTTATTAAGTAATTATTAGATGTTTTAATTACCTGTATGTTGGCCTGGTGAATTATTGCTAGGCATTAACATACCTAGGTTAACGCTAGGGGCTGCATTCTGGGCTACAGTATATTACAAAAACTGGTATTTAGAAAAAAGTCTTTTTTTTGCTGCAGAATCACCTGGCCTTGCGGTTTGTCTCACAAAGTCAGAATGTAGATTTTTGTCAAATTTCATATGAAGGTATTCTTTTACATGCTGATTAACCCTTAGGCCCTGGGTTAGGGTGCTGCTGGCAGTACCCCCCCCCCCCTCGTGGTTAAATCGAGGAAAAAATCAACTTTTCCAAAAATAATTAAAAAAATATATATACAAAATTAATGGCGGGAAAATAGGCGGACGTTCTGGAACGTCACCCGGGGCCTAAGGGTTAAGACTCTTAGTGTCAAAATTTTATAATTCAAGTATTTATTGTTTATTAATAACCCTTGAAATAATTCAACTCATTTATAATATTGAAAAGGTCAATTTGCAATTAAAATGTTACAAGACAGCCGTTTAATAGTGCTGTTAATGTGTTTGCTGTGTATGTGCCTTGTCACGTCGCCTCATCACCTCGCCTCGCAGAGTTACATTTATGTACTATTATTTATAGTCATGCGCCGGTTAACGTCCTAGATACGTTCTTGGAAACGTGACGCTACCCGAAATGGACGTTGTCCAATCATCGCAAAAACGCGATAACGAAAGTACAGAACCTATGGGATTTATTCTAATTGGTTCCAGGCACCCAAGACCCAACCCCAAGTTTCCCATTTTATGACATTTTAGACCCACTAAATATATATATAATGTTATGGTAAATATCATAAACACACATAGGCATGGCTAGGTTTATTACAAAGTGATGAAAAGGGTACGCTCAATACTGTAGTCCACAAAACATGTAGCTATGCTTTTTTATTTGGTCCCCCATCATACGAGTCCGTTTTCTCTCACTTCAGGATGCCCGAGTCCTCCGTTTTCTCTCAATCTTAGAGTGCACCCGAGACTTCGTTATTCCTTAGTAATTACACAGTATTTGATATTGCACCTGGGGTTGCAATTGTTGAGGCAACTTAGATATGTCTGATTACAGTTGGAATGTTCAAGATCCATTGTGAGTGATGTTTAAAGCTTCAACTGTCTTTATGGTTGGTAAAACTTGTCAAGTCTGTCAGTCTGAGTGGCATGTGTGAGTGCTTGTGTTTGTACAACCGCTTTCATTCAGACCCACTCAAGATATAATGTTATGGTAATTATCAGAAACATACATAAGCATGACTAGATTTATTACAAAGTGATGAAAAGGGTACGCTCAATACTGTACAGTGGGTAGTCCACAAAACATGTAGCTATGCTTTCTTTATTTGAGTGCCCCGTCATAGGCGTCCATTTTCTCTCTCTTCAGGACGTCTGAGTCCTCTGTTTTCTCTCAATCTTAGAGTGCACCAGAGACTTCGTTATTCCTTAGTAATGACACAGAATTTGAAATTGCAACCCCAATTGCAATTGGGGTTGCAATTGTTGAGGCAACTAGATATGTCTGATTACAGCAAATGTGTTATTGTCAATTTGTAGGTGAAAGATTTTATCCTCAATAGATGTAGGTTAACATTACACCTGGAGGCAAATGCCTAAGGAAGGAAGGAAGGATATTCCTTTAACACATAATATATGGCCAGTATGGGGAGGATCATCGTGTGTCCGTCAGGGGGCCGTGGAGTGGTGGTCCAGCAGGCGTCAAGGAAGTGTTTTGGGGGGCACGGACGTATATGTGATCGGACGTTGTTCAGTTGGACGTTAACCGGCGCATGACTGTACTTTATTATTACTGTATGTACAAAAATAGCTCCTTCTGCACTAAACCATCCTCTGGGCAATACTGTAAGACACAGACCAATTGGGCAGTCACCAGCTGACTCCAAGAGGTAGGGGGGGGAGGGGGGTGTGTGTGTGATAAACGGTTTATTGAAGAAGTTTGCAGCCCAAAGGCTGAAAATATACATTGGACATAAATGACTTATTACATACATTGGTTGTTTAACAAAAGCCTTCATTAGAGAAAGGTGAAGGAACATACAGTGAACATACAGATTAATGTTTACAGTGGAGGTCACGTAGATCATGTGCGCTGAGGTGTTGAACAGCAGACACGTAGTGTAGTAACTCCCTCACAGATGACGTTATGAGGGGCATCACGTGGAGTACTAGTTCCCTCACAGATGGTGTTGTGAGGGGCTTGACGTGGTGTAGTAATTCCCTCACAGATGGTGTTACGAGGGGCCTGATGATATAGTAGTTACCTCACAGATGGTGTATGAGGGGCCTGATGATGTAGTAATTCCCTCACAGATGGTGTATGAGGGCCCTGATGTGGTGTAGTAATTCCCTCACAGATGGTGTTATGAGGGGCATCACATGATGCTGTAGCAACTCATTCACTATGTGGTGTCGTAGCATCATGGGGGGACCACTATGTCTGTTGTCACAGGACTTCACTCACTCAAGAGGATAAGGTGTGGTCCCAGGCCTCTCTATCGCGCGTGCGTGCGTGCGTGCGTGTGTGTGTGTGTGTGTGTGTGTGTGTGTGTGTGTGTGTGTGTGTGTGTGTGTGTGTGTGTGTGTGTGTGTGTGTGATAATAATAAACGGTTTATTAATAGAGTTGCAGCCGGTGGCTGAAAATATACAGACTTACATTTGATTTTGACATAATGATATAATATGCATTGAATACATTTACAGGGCTGTACAGTACATAAATCAGGAGTTGTTTATTATTTTAACAATAGATGGGATGGTGCTGTTCTTATATCTATCGGTGCGGGCTCTTATGGGCTGAATTTTGTTGTAGTGGCGGACTGCACGAGTTGGGTGGGGGGTGGCAGGAGGTGGCGATGACTAGGGTGGTGCAGTAGTCCACTGCCAAACCTTTCCAGTGCTTGGTGGTGGAGGTCACTGAGGGATGGCATTTCCAGGGTGGAGAGAGCGTTGGTGTAGCCTGAGTACTCTGCTCCGAGCATGATTCTGCAGGCCCTTTTCTGTACCTTCTCTAGCTGACGTTGTTGGGTGGAGTTGAGAGAAGACGACCAGGCTGGTGACACATACGTTAGTTTGGGGAGAATAAAGGCGTTGTAGATAGTCCTCAGCCCTGGCGTGGGTGTCCCAAGTGACCTAAGTCATCGTGGCATGTAGAGACGATATGAGGCTGCCTTGACTGTGTTATTTACATGGGCCTTCCAGTCAAGTTTGTTGTCTATGGTTACACCCAGGAGTTTGGCAGACTGCACCAGCTGGAGAGGATGGGCACCCACTGTGACTGCTGGGGCTTGCACTGGAGTGGTGGCGGTATTGATGTGCATGACTACGGTTTTGGTGTGGTTGATGGTGACCTTGTTCTCCATGGTCCATGCCTGTAGCCTGTCCACGGGGGTGGTGGTGTGTGTGTGTGTGTAATAATAATAATAATAATAATAATAATAATTAACGGTTTATTAATAGAGTTGCAGCCAGTGGCTGAAAATATACAGACTTACATTTGATTTAGACATAATGATATAATATGCATTGAATACATTTACAGGGCTGTACAGTACATAAATCAGGAGTTGTTTATTATTTTAACAATAGATGGGATGGTGCTGTTCTTATATCTATCGGTGCGGGCTCTTATGGGCTTAATTTTGTTGTAGTGGCGGACTGCGCGAGTTGGGTGGGGGGTTGCAGGTGGCAGGAGGTGGCGATGGTGAGGGTGGTGCAGTAGTCCCCTGCCAAACCTTTCCAGCTGCTTGGTGGTGGAGGTCACTAAGGGATGGCATTTCCAGGGTGGAGAGAGCGTTGGTGTAGCCGGAGTATTCTGCACCGAGCATGATTCTGCAGGCCCTTTTCTGTACCTTCTCTAGCTGACGTTGTTTTGTGTGTGTGTGCGTGCGTGCGTGCGTGCGTGCGTGAATAATTAACGGTTTATTGAAAGAGCTTGGCAGCCAGAGGGCTGAAAATATAGTTACATATTTGGGGAATGGGTTACGAATTACAAATAATATACAAGTAACATGAGTGACACAAATAAGACATATAATAACTAGATGGGGAAAAGCTCAAACTACTGTTCATTTCAACATAGTGACAGTGCAAGGAGTAGTGTTTACTGGGAGTGAATACACTGATTTATTACAAGTTATTGGTAATTTTTACAATGGTTGGGACTGTGTGTGTGTGTCGAGATTAAGACTCAGTGTCTTATTATATTTTCTTTATTTCTAAGCCACATTAGATTACAGTACTGTATTGCAATTGTATTGTAATTTTTATCCGTTTGCTTTGTCTTAGAGAAAACGGATTTACCAGGGTAGACTATAATATCCTGTGTGATTTACGTCCCATGGGAAGTGCGTGTTTACATGTTTATAATAATAAATAATAATGGTTGCCCCTCGTCTAACAAGGAAAGCCGGCCCAATGGCCACCTAGGCGTGAATTTGTTTAACATGTAGAAGCTGTCGCCGACACAACAACCACGCCTTAAGTTAACGAGTTGCATGACCCAGTATCAAGGAAATAGTCAAAGAAGACCGGACAACTCACCAACTGCACCAGCTAACTGTTACCCCAGAACACGATCTGCAAATCGATTAACATCCAGGCCCCCAATTACTGCTGAGTAGACAGAGGCAAATGGCATACAAAAAACTTGCTCATAGTTCACACTTCCTGGGGATCAAACCCGGGTCCACTTGCTTGTGAGGCAAGCAGACGGACCATTACAACACAGGTCGCCATACATGTTTATATTTACATACTCAGACTTGAATTATATGTAGAGAAAACAAATACTGTGGTCCCTCGGTTAACGCACACAATTCGTTCCAGAAGGTCGTTTGTTAACTGAAACAATTGTTTCAATGGGATTTTGGGTAATTGGTTCCAGCTCACCGAAAATTACATATACAAAGTAAAAATAATGCAGTAAAATACACTTACTTTGAGGTGTGTATATAGAAGGCTCCTCGTTGATGCTGATGGGAATTAGAAGTGGGGTTGGAGGAGAAGGGAGAAGAGAAGGAAGTGGGGGTGGAAGCGAAATCACCCCATGCTTCATGCTGTTATTTCTCCCAAAAAATTTTAAGTTCACTAGGTGTAATTCAAGATTATGTTCTTTAAATCAATATGTAAAATAAATTTCAGAATGACAAATAATTGTACTGTAAAAATGTAAAAATAGTTTATGTTCAAGAGTCTCAAGCAAGATGTTACCTCTACTGACCAGAGATACAAACTGAGGCCTGTTTGGTGAGTTGAGCGATTGTTTGGCGCATTAAAAACTAGTTTCCTGTACTTCAATTATGTTAAATAATTGTTAAAATGACTAAAAATTTTAATATAACACTTGGAAAATTATTGAATAGTACAACCTTCTTGATATTTACTCAAATGGTAATGAATTTAAGTCCTAGAACCGATTACTATATTGGCGGACTAATATTCCAGCTGGTGAGCAAGCGAAATCATGTTGAGAGGAATTCGTAAGGAGTTCATTAACCGAATTTTTTCGTTAACCGAATTGAATATTCTTATGGAAGGTAATTCGTTAACCGAAATTTCATTAACCGAGGCGTTCGTTAACTGAGGGACCACTGTATAGTATATATTTTTTTAATTATTACTTTTTACTATAAAAACCATCTCTGAAACATTTATCATTTCTAACCTAAATTATTATGACAACTATGATAATCTTGGTAGCCATAGTACCATGCCCTATTTTTTCCATAAGGAATTAAATTCAGTATTCACGAATTCACGATTGCGATTATTTCCAATCCGGACGCAAGCTGGGGAATGAATTGAACTGAGCAGCACTGTTGTTGTTGTTGTGGGACCTTCACTGTCTTGTAGCAACCACCTAGAATCCACACGAAATAAATTTTAAAATTTCTGTAACCTGAGTTTCCGTGGCCCGCGGGATGCCTGCATAATTTACCAATATCCAATACTATGCAGTACTTATATGTTACATTCTTTCCACACACACACTTTTTCACATTTACCTTCTCTTTTCTTATTTTGGACAACCATTAAATTCATTCACCACCTTTGCAATTATATCATTACTTGTCCTTATATTTATTGTTGTAGGTTAAAGAAGATTCACTGCCATATTATTAAACAACATCTTCCCTTGAAGAATATCTTCATGTCGAAAGCCGTATTTTTAAATGCGAAGAACCTTTTAGTGCAGCGCACGAAAGAGTGTGGTGTCAGGAAAACGAACTAATTGCACCTAACTTTGAAGAGGTAGCTATGAGCTGCTTTTCGTCACCCTCTTCATAATTATTTTGTTAGTTTTATTGAATATTTAGTGTCAATACGATTAACGTATAAAGAAACACGTATTGGTAATGTTACAAATGAAATTTTTTTTACATTATTGGTTTTACTTCCCATATTATGACAGTGCAAAAGCTGTGTCCCCTGTCATATTACGCATTTTGTAAAAGCTGTGCTGCCTGTCAATTTGTTATTGCCAAAGGCAAGCTGCTGGAGTCATCCCATCTTACTAACGCTAGTATTAATCTGGTAAGCCGCATTTACTGTCAGGAAAATATAAACTAGTGACGTTTTTGCCTAGAAATATTCCAATGGATAGAGGCAAATTTCACTGGGAGAAAATCATCTCAAAACTTTATGTTGCATATATTAATAAATTAAGTCCATTTAAGTTACTTAATGCAACTTTTTAGCTGTTTTATAAGTGAGTTTCTATCTTGAAAATATAAACTGGCGTCGTTCTTGCCTATAAATATTAATATGGATAGAGGCAAATTTCACTGGGAGAAAATCACCTCAAACCTTTATGTTGCATATATTAATAAATTAAGTCCATTTAAGTTACTTAATACAACTTTTTAGCAGTTTTATAAGTGAGTTTCCATCTGGAAAATATAAACGGGGGAGGTTTATGCCTAAAAATATCAAAATGGATAGAGGCAAATTTCACTGGGAGGGCATTATCACAAGGATGGTAATATTACATACAAAAACACCTTTTATACAGTGGATCATGATATAATATGTGAAATACTGCAGGCTCTAATTTTTCATCACCAATTACATTATTTCATTTTGGTAAACTTACATTTGGCTGAATTAGGTGCATAATAAAATAAGTTCACTGAAAGCTGGAGTTTGATTATATATTTAATGAGAATGTGCCTTAAGCATATATGATACAATATTTTGGCTAATATAGAGGACTTCACAGTAGCTACCCCGTCTCAGTAATAGTAAGTTCGCCCACGCCAAATTAGAAGTCTCTACCTCCCATATAACTGAATTAAGTTAGTTGTCTCAGAGATTATAGTCATCTGCACCCTCTTTAATCTAACCTACTAAACTACTCAGCTACAATATATATATATATATATATATATATATATATATATATATATATATATATATATATATATATATATATATATATATATATATATATATATATATATATATATATATATATATATATATATATTTACTTTATTTTAATGCGTTCCCAAATCTTCTTCAACTGTTCTTCTGATCGCCGAGGTCCATATCCCTCACCATTTAAACATGTTGCAATTTGTAACCATGCTTGTTTCTTTAATGTAACAAGCTTCCCACAAGTACTTTTATTTTGCAAAATTTTTTCCTCCCCAATCAAATAAACTAAGAAATCCCGGGAGACTTTGGAGGAAAAAATATCCATGACGAGAGCTGCTACAATACTAAATTTGGCTCCAACGAAAGTAAACAAACACACACAGGACCCATAATGCATCAGCGAAAAGATGACCATAATGCATCAGCGAAAAGATGACCATAATGCATCAACGAAGAGGACAGTATGACCAGACCTAAAAAAATCATCCCGCACGAAGTGGAAGAGGTTCGAGCATTTAAAAAAACCGCTTGAAGGAACAATACCTTCGAAAAGATTCTTCGTCGGAAGGGGTAGATGTTGTTTAATGATATGGCCGTCAGGCTTGTCTTCGATTTAAACCCAATTACTCAGTAATTTTGTTTGTCTGCAGGTTGTTGAAGATGGATACGAATTCTTTGCTAAGAGGCAGTTAGTTACTTTGTTCTCTGCCCCCAATTACTGTGGAGAGTTTGATAATGCTGGAGGGATGATGTCTGTGGATGAAACGTTGCTCTGCTCCTTTCAGGTAAAGTATCATTATCTCTTACAGTAGGTTGGGAGGCTATTGTGAGGCCTCCACATTAGGTAACCCTTTAATCTTTAAGAACCTTGTCTCAAAGTTAAGGAGAAAAGCTTTATTAGATGCCTGTGTTGCTATTTTAAAAGTAGCCCATTTTCTTTTATAAGGGCATCATTAAATGAGTTATCCCATTGTAAACATATAGAAAAGTGAATTAAAGACAGAAAAAGACTTCATCAAATATTCTATAACACACTCCCTTCCTTGCTTAGTCCCAACACCTTTAACAACTGCAGTTTCATATCTGTCAGAAGGTCTTAAGGTTGAATCCAGTGGAGCATTTCTTGTACCTATTCTCACTTTGGACATTTGTTGTCTTCATGTCATGTAAATATTGTCGGAGAAGTTTTGTAAACTACATTATCAACAGGAGACTGAGATCAAGGTGGACTGAATTCTCTGTTGAGAAATTAACATAAATTGGTGAATATTATCTGTCATTTTCACCAGGGTTACCCAAGTTCTTAATTAAACCTTACCACCTTCTCAGCCTCCCTCTCAGCTTGGTATAATGTTAATAGACTCAGCCTCCCTCTCAGCATGGTATAATGTTAATAGACTCAGCCTCCCTCTCAGCTTGGTATAATGTTAATAGACTCAGCCTCCCTCTCAGCTTGGTATAATGTTAATAGACTCAGCCTCCCTCTCAGCATGGTATAATGTTAATAGACTCAGCCTCCCTCTCAGCATGGTATAATGTTAATAGACTCAGCCTCCCTCTCAGCATGGTATAATGTTAATAGACTCAGACATCCTCTCAGCTTGGTATAATGTTAGTAGACTCAGATATCTTCTCAGCTTGGTATAATATTAGTAGACTCAGACATCCTCTCAGCCTGGTATAATGTTAATAGACTCAGACATCCTCTCAGCTTGGTATAATGTTAGTAGACTCAGATATCTTCTCAGCTTGGTATAATGTTAGTAGACTCAGACATCCTCTCAGCATGGTATAATGTTAATAGACTCAGACATCCTCTCAGCTTGGTATAATGTTAGTAGACTCAGATATCTTCTCAGCTTGGTATAATGTTAATAGACTCAGCCTCCCTCTCAGCATGGTATAATGTTAATAGACTCAGACATCCTCTCAGCTTGGTATAATGTTAGTAGACTCAGATATCTTCTCAGCTTGGTATAATGTTAGTAGACTCAGATATCCTCTCAGCATGGTATAATGTTAATAGACTCAGCCTCCCTCTCAGCATGGTATAATGTTAATAGACTCAGACATCCTCTCAGCTTGGTATAATGTTAGTAGACTCAGATATCTTCTTAGCTTGGTGTAATGTTAGTAGACTCAGTCATCCTCTCAGCCTGGTATAATGTTAATAGATTCAGACATCCTCTCAGCTTGGTATAATGTTAATAGATTCAGTCATCCTCTCAGCTTGGTATAATGTTAGTAGACTCAGACATCCTCTCAGCTTGGTATAATGTTAATAGATTCAGACATCTTCTCAGCTTGGTATAATGTTAATAGACTCAGTCATCCTCTCAGCTTGGTATAATGTTAGTAGACTCAGACATCCTCTCAGTTTGGTATAATGTTAATAGACTCAGTCATCCTCTCAGCTTGGTATAATGTTACTAGACTCAGCCTCCCTCTCAGCTTGGTATAATGTTAATAGATTCTCAGCTCAGTCCCTCTCAGCTTGGTATAATGTTAGTAGACTCAGCTGTCCTCTCAGCTTGGTATAATGTTAATAGACTCAGCCATCCTCTCAGCTTGGTATAATGTTAGTAGACTCAGCCTCCCTCTCAGCTTGGTATAATGTTAATAGATTCAGACATCCTCTCAGCTTGGTATAATGTTAATAGACTCAGTCATCCTCTCAGCTTGGTATAATGTTAGTAGACTCAGCTGTCCTCTCAGCTTGGTATAATGTTAATAGACTCAGCCATCCTCTCAGCTTGGTATAATGTTAGTAGACTCAGCCATCCTCTCAGCTTGGTATAATGTTAGTAGACTCAGACATCCTCTCAGCTTGGTATAATGTTAGTAGACTCAGCCTCCCTCTCAGCTTGGTATAATGTTAATAGATTCAGACATCCTCTCAGCTTGGTATAATGTTAATAGACTCAGTCATCCTCTCAGCTTGGTATAATGTTAGTAGACTCAGCCTCCCTCTCAGCTTGGTATAATGTTAATAGACTCAGCCATCCTCTCAGCTTGGTATAATGTTAATAGACTCAGCCATCCTCTCAGCTTGGTATAATGTTAATAGACTCAGCCATCCTCTCAGCTTGGTATAATGTTAATAGACTCAGCCATCCTCTCAGCTTGGTATAATGTTAATAGACTCAGACATCCTCTCAGCTTGGTATAATGTTAATAGACTCAGTCATCCTCTCAGCTTGGTATAATGTTAATAGACTCAGACATCCTCTCAGCTTGGTATAATGTTAATAGACTCAGTCATCCTCTCAGCTTGGTATAATGTTAGTAGACTCAGCCTCCCTCTCAGCTTGGTATAATGTTAATAGACTCAGACATCCTCTCAGCTTGTTATAATGTTAGTAGACTCAGCCTCCCTCTCAGCTTGGTATAATGTTAGTAAACTCAGCCTCCCTCTCAGCATGGTATAATTTTAATAGACTCAGCCATCCTCTCAGCTTGGTATAATGTTAATAGACTCAGACATCCTCTCAGCTTGGTATAATGTTAGTAGACTCAGACATCCTCTCAGCTTGGTATAATGTTAATAGACTCAGACATCCTCTCAGCTTGGCATAATGTTAATAGACTCAGTCATCCTCTCAGCTTGGTATAATGTTAGTAGACTCAGCCATCCTCTCAGCTTGGTATAATGTTAATAGACTCAGACATCCTCTCAGCTTGTTATAATGTTAATAGACTCAGACATCCTCTCAGCTTGGTATAATGTTAATAGACTCAGACATCCTCTCAGCTTGGTATAATGTTAATAGACTCAGACATCCTCTCAGCTTGGCATAATGTTAATAGACTCAGTCATCCTCTCAGCTTGGTATAATGTTAATAGACTCAGTCATCTTCTCAGCTTGGTATAATGTTAATAAACTCAGCCTTCTCCTCAGCTTGCTGTAATTTTAATAGATTGACATTTGTTAGGATTTCAGTTAAAAAATTTAGCATTAGCTTTGTTTTTTTTTCTACTTGTTTTAAGCTTATATCCTTTCATGATAGCAATATGAATATTTTGGAAAAATATTTGTGAGTACAAGTAGTCCCCAGAATACATAAAAGTTACGTTCCTGTGGACGCTAAGTTGAAACATACCCAATGTGCTTACTGTACTTATAGAACAATGTTTAAAATCCCACTATATCATAGCCTAAGTCCTTATATACATCTAAAGAGAAAAAAGAAATAGAATGACAAATTACAGTAGTCATCAGGTAAAGTTAGTAGGTAGTAGGCAGCTATCAACAGTAAGGTACTGCTGCCTGGGAAGATTTGGGAAGCATAATGTGTTGTCTTATGTGCCTGGGTGGGCTATTCCCCATAAAAAAAACATTAAGTTTAACTATGGGACCTCATTCATATCGGCGGGTGTTAGTAAGTCGGATGTTTGTAAGAGAAGTACATTACAGTAAAGCCTCGAATAACGACGGTAATGTGTCATCCAATATTGCAGTGTAAGGTGAATCATCGTATCGCGAATCATTAAATACCATTATAATAAAGCAATAATAATGAGATGTGTTCCCAAGTGTGACCTTTTCATATCTTTTGTGTGGCTTTTTACCCTCTTTTCCCCCCCAAAACAATATAATTAATGAAAATTGCAAACTATATTCTTTAAAAAATGTTTCTGAATGCACCTTATACAATATAAATGAATAATGATATGGTCACACTAGAGGAGATGGGACACCATTGTTTTCGTTTGTGTTTACAGCCGAGAGTCCGGGACGATAGTTCTACACGAGAAAATTAAGAAAATAAGACCCTGGTTGTAGCTGTAGTAAAATTAATGTACAAAAATGAATATATATATGTTTTAAGTAACGTTGTTTAATGTTAATAATTGGAACAATAGAAATGGCTAACCACTAATGGCAAAGAGAAAAAAAGAGAGGGATTGGGAACGCCAACATATACGTGCGCATTTAAGGATATCGCGTCATTTATCGTTTTAAGAATATGTCCAAAAGATTCATTATTGTTTATTACTGAATATGTATTTGATTGAATTAATCTTTATATATGCGAAATGAACAATACAATTCATTAATAATTCGCAGAATATTAAAACACACAAGAGGATAAGAGACCGCATTGTTGTCAGTGTTTACACTCATAATGTCAGTTATCCACCTGAAACTGAAGAAAATAAGACTGGTTGTTGTTGTTGTAAAGTTAATGTACAAAATATGTACATTTTAATTACAGTTGTACCCCGCTTAACGCGGTTTCACTTAACGCGATTTCTCATATACGTGGTGCCTCGCCAGAACCGAACTTTCACTTAACGCGGTTCATCTACTCATATACGTGGGAAGCGGCGCGGGCACGATGCGCACAAGGTCGCCCAGTCATCAAAACATTACCGAGTTCTTCACCCGCCACCCACCACAGCCGGCCCAAGTCAGTGATAGTGATAATTATAGTGAGGATATGGACTTATATGGACTTTGAGGGTTTGACAAAGAGGCCCTGCAAGCCTCTGTGGTGGATAGTGATACAATTGATACAAGTGATACAGGTGAGGGCCAATAATCTGCCCTCTGCCTCGGAACCAACCCCCATCCCCGTGTGCCCAGCCATCTTTTCTACTAATGTAAGTGTTAAGAAACCTAATATTATTGATATTTCTCTTAATTATTAATTGTGTGTGCATACCATCATAAAGTTAAGATAATATTTTTACTACAACATAGTTGTGTGTCGTCAAAAAGTGGAGTTTGGGGGTCGGGCCAGTCTCTATTGGAATTAATCCCATATGTTCTGTTGTTCACTTAACGCGGTTTTCACTTAACGCGGTACCCTGTGGGTTCAATTGACCGCGTTAAGCGGGGTACAACTGTAATGTTATTTAATGTACAGTAGAAGTAACCACTGATATTAAAGAAAAACGTGAGACTGATAGTGGAACGTCAATGTATACGTGCGCACTCAAGGAAACATAGTCATTTATCTTAAGATTTATTATTGTTTATTACTGAATATGTATTTGATTGAATTAATGTTTATATATGTGAAATGAACAATGCAATTCATTAATAATACGTAGAATATTAAAACACACACAAGGGGACAAGACGGCATTGTTTTCGTGAGTGACGATGGTTCTACATAAGAAACAGAAGAAAATAAAACCCTGCTTGTAGCTGTAGTGAACTTAATTTAAAAAAAATTGAATACCGTATTTTTCGGCTTAACAAACGCACTTTTTATGACAAAAATATGCCTAAAAAATTACAATGCGTCTTCCAGGACACTAGTCGATGAGTTGTAGCAGAGGTTTTTTAAATCAGCCCCTTACCAAGACTGTTACCTCATTACAGTACTTAACAATTACAAGTATTCTCTATACAGTACTATAAAACTATGATTTAACTAATATTGTTGATATATTGCAAAAAAAAAATAATAAACCCTTGCTGCTGTGTGGTTTGTTACTAATGGCAGTGGTGTGGCAGCGCCATCTATTGAGGAGTTGCTAAAGGTTGTCTGCTGGTCTCAAATGCAGGAATGTTTGTTTCTTTATATGTAGGCTCTCATATTTGGACACCTATTTACAGTAGGCTCTCATATTTGGATACCTATTTAGACTGTAAAAACCCCACAAAATTAAAATCTTCCAAATTCAAATATAACTTCGTCATCCAAGTAAAAACACACACACAACAACATTGGCTGTCCTTGTGTTTTCAACTTTACTACCACTGGTGGGTAGAATTTTTTTTTAATTCAGAAACATTAATTGAAATATATATGAACAGTAAATAAGTGTTGCTTTCATATTCTTATGTAGAGTAATGATGATAGTTTACACATGTGCTCACTTACATACGTGATCTCACTTTTTTTACTCTTAATTGTTAGCTACTTCCATTGTTCCATTTATTAACATTAAATAACATTACTAAAAACAACCATATTAATTTTACGACAGCTACAACCAGGGTCTTATTTTCTTCAGTTTTATATGTAAATCCAATCAGTCACTGGTTTTGTAAACAACAAAAACAATGACGTCTTGTCTCATGTGTTTTAATATTCTTCGTATTATTAATGAATTGTATTGTTCAGTTTGCACACACAAACAATAATTCAATAAAAAAGAAATTCAGAAACATTAATTAAAACATATATGACCAGTATATAAGTGTTGCTTTCATATTCTTATGTAGAGTAATGACGATATGTTTACACGTGTGCGCACTTACATACGCGATCTCACTTTTTTTACCCTTAATTGTTAGCTACTTCCATTGTTCCATTTATTAACATTAAATAACATTACTTAAAACAACCATATTAATTTTTCTACATTAATTTTAATACAGCTACAATGGAGGACTTATTTTCTTCAGTTTTATAATTATGTAGAACCAATCAGTCACTAGTTTTGCAAAAAACGAGTTGCTTCTTTACTTTTATTTTGTTTTTAAATAAAGATTTTTTGTTTTATATAGACGTTGATATACATGTTTACATTTGCTTACCTTCTACTGTTGGAAAATATTTCCCGTCGTTGTCATACCGACAAAAACAAGAGAAAGAATGTAAACACTACAGTCCCTAAGATGTGGAGGTGACCAGGTGTATAAAATGAGTGCTGTATTAAAGACTTCACCTTCTTATAAAGATTTTTTTTTTAAATTGATGAAAATGACGACTGATAAGCAGTTCTAAGTGATGATATTCAAAGAGGTGTGTGTACTTGTGCCAAAAGGGCTGTATATCAAGCAACGGCTTCACTGGTGTAGGTAGTAGGCAGCTAATGTACCAAACAAGGAGGTACTACCGTCTGGGAAGATATTGGAAGCATAATGTATTGTCTAATGGTAGACCCTGCTCCTATGTGACCAAGTCCCAGGTTGATGATCTGACTTTCTGCAGGGTCTCAATGGTTTCTCTTACTTTGACAACACAACATACATACAGGTACAGTCGACCCTCGTTAATTCGGACTAATAGGGGGGGAAGGGTGTCTGTTTTAGCCGATTGTCCGAATTAACCGATTTAGGGGTTAATATTGCATTATATTTCAAAGTCATTGTTTTCGTCACGATTTTATCCCACTTTCCACTGTAGTACGTACGTCATTTCAGCAAAAATATTACATTTCCGTGAATGCATTATATCAAGCACAGTATGAATAGAATACCATTGTAATATAACAGTATTTTAACTAAAAACTATTAAAAAAACGAGTAACTTCTCTTGAACATCGGAAGGTTAGGTAAAATCTTTTGTTTTCGTCATGTATTTTGTCCTATTTTACATTAAAATACATCAAGTTTCAGCAAAACTACTATTTATTTCCGAGACTATATTCATTCAGGCGCAGTTTAGGTAAAATATACATGTGATGTAACAGTTTTTTAACTGAAAACGATTCAAAAAACACGTACCCTCTAGCCCTGTTCAAGGAGAGGACTGGGAGAAGCTGCTAGGTGCTGCAGACGATGACAAGGAAAATGATTTGGATGGATTTTAATGAAAATATTCAGAAATATGGTATCGTAGTATTTATTCAAGTCAATTAGGATAGAATATTATTGTAATACAACAGTTTTTTAACTGAAAACCAATCGAAAAGCGATTACAAAGTCATTGTTTTCGTCACGATTTTATCCCACTTTCCACTGTAATACGTACGTCATTTCAGCAAAAATATTACATTTCCGTGTAATGCATTATATCAAGCACAGTATGAATAGAATATCATTGTAATATAACAGTATTTTAACCAAAAACTATTAAAAAAACGAGTAACTTCTCTTGAACATCGGAAGGTTAGGTAAAATCTTTTGTTTTCATCATGTATTTTATCCTATTTTACATTAAAATACATCACGTTTCAGCAAAACTACTATTTATTTCCGAGAATATATTCATTCAGGCACAGTTAAGGTAAAATATACTTGTGATGTAACAGTTTTTTAACTGAAAACGATTCGAAAAACACTTGTACCGTCTAGCGCTCTAGCCGATACTCAACAGCTGGTGGTGCGTCATGCGTCGTTGTAAACAATAGGAGGTTGAAGTAGATTACTGGGTAGTATATTAAATGTGAAATATCGAAAAGGTTTTTATCACTGGTATTTTTTGTAGATCAATGAGAACTGTGATACCGTATATGATATGATAAGTTAGCCTGTGCTAAGAACTTCAACATAGACTACTGAAAACACATTGTAAGGTAATTTAGCCTATTGTAAGTTGGTGAGCTTCATTTGCTGAAGGAACTGCACAACTTTTCATAACTAATTGGTACATATTTTACGTTTCCATTGTTTACTGGCAGTAAATGGTGAATATTTTTCATGTCTGAAGCTAAAAGTTGCATCCTCCCCCAACACTAGTGGTGGAGATGTTACATTTAACCAAAAAGACGCTGGTGTTTTATCCCAGCAGTGGGTGGACCAGCATTTTAGCTTAAGGTCCGCGTAGGTAATATTCCTACAAATCTATATAAAAAAAAAAAAAAAAAGAAAAAGAAATTCGTTCAGATTTTGTCCGAATTATCCAAAATCCGGATTAAAGGGGTCCGAATTAACGAGGGTCGACTGTATATTGTTTCTCACTCTTGATATTTTTTTTCATTTTTGTATTTCTTTATTATTATTATTATTATTATTATTATTATTATTATTATTATTATTATTATTATTATTATTATTACATTTTCGCCCCCTAGGACCCAATGTGGGTCAGTGACCTGTGCCCAGGTGGGCTAAAACCCGTAATTTTTTTTTTTAGAATTTCATTTCCAAAATCAGGGTGCGTCTTCCACGATGCAGCTTCTTCCAAGCCGAAAAATACGGTACCTGTATGTACAGTATGTTTTAAGTAATGTTATTTAATGTTAATAAATGGAACACTAGAAGTAGCGAACTACTAATGGTAAAGAAATAAAGCGAGACGATTGGGAACGCCAACGTATGAACAGTAAGTGCGTACATGTGAAAACATATCGTCATTTCTCTACAAATGAATATGAAAACAACACTTATTTACTGTTCATGTATGTTTTAAATAATATTTACGAATGTAAAACAAAAATTCTACTCTCCAATGGTGATAAAGTCTAAAACATAAGGACAGCCAATGAATATTGTGCGAGTTTTTATTCAGATGACCAAGTCATCAGGTTCAATTCTGGCTGAACTGTAGTTTTCCATAAAGCTGTTGCTGAAACTGTTACTGAACCTGAAGTTGATGTTAAAGCTGCTTATGATGCTGAATTTGATGGTGTAGCTGAAGTTGATGGTTTAGGCCTTCGAATAATAAAGCTGTCGAAAGAACCTTGCACAGATGCTCCCTTTCCTCATTATACATCTTCATGTAGAGGTCATATGCATTTATTTAAATTTTAATGTTTTGTTCTGGTAATGGATCCACATCAGAAAATATGGTCATTGCTTGCTCCATATAATCTCTACAGACCTCTCACCTCTTTCATATCGTTTTAACACATCTAGTTTCTCGGCTAAGCTTTTACACTTTCTATTAGCTTTTGAAACAACATTACCATCACTTGCTCTCTTGCTCATGTTGAATAGGGATGCAAAAACGCTTTGAGAAACCTGAGAAAGTTTTTCTCTTGTTCCTGTTCGGATGCGTGAAAACAATGGGACCGCCAAGCTCCGACTGTTGTTTACTGGCGATGCGCATTACCATTCATTAGCGAGGCAGCTTCTTTGCGCAAGGCGCTCTTCATTTTTTTACAGTAATTTTTTTTTTTTTTTTAATAATACATAAATGGATTTAGTTATTAGTTATATGAAAATTTAATTTTATTTTATTTTTATTATATATTGGTCATAAATACGAATGAAATAAGGACATATATTGAATTGGGTCCTAAATTAACTAGGGTCTTAAATTTGAAAAGTTGTTGGTCGTTGTTATCGGAGGCTTTGCTGTATAGTATATACTGTACTTGTAATTAAAAGCTGGTAAGTAAAGAAAGAAGGGAGAGAAAATATTTTGTTATTCATGAAACAATGTTAAGTTAATACCATAATGTAGTTGAGATATGTGATGGAGATAGTAAGTGAAATATTGGTATTATGAAATTGGGAAATGTATGTACCTTTATATTGCTCCCAATTTTCTTTTGGAGGTAGACTAAGGGACACAGAAGTCTTAAAAGAAAAGTTGGATATAATTTGAGAGAGAGAATGATGCAGGACTAATATGGAAAGTGGCAGGAGCACAGAAATTTTGAAAGAAAAGTTGGAAGTTACATGAGAGGGAGAAAGTGTGTGGTGTAAAACAAATATGGAAAGTAACAGTAAAGGGCCAAGATAGCAGGTATATTGTACTGTATTGATGTTCTACTTACCGGGTAATTTTTATTTTTTTTTCCAACCAACAGATTTTAAAACCATCAGAGAAAAAAGCCAAATACCAGTACAGTGGACTCGCCCAGAACCGTCCCAACCCACCTAACCGGCAACAGCGACCACAGCAGAAAAAATAAAGCTCACAGTATGAAAATTGAAAAAGCAGGTGAGCCCGGGTGGTTTTTGTAATACCAGCATTGAAAGTTGTTGCCACTTACAATTGGTCAAGTTGCTAATTCTGCTCTTTAATTGAAGGTCGTCTTCAAGGAGAGAGCCGTTCCTTCACAGTCGAGAGATAACTCAAAATACTAGACTATCGAAGCAGAATATTTTCCTCCATAGTATTATAAGTTGCAAATAATCAGCATTGTAAAATTTGCAATGCTGGTAATTTGCACAAGTGTATAAAATGATTTAACGTTGCATTTATGTAATGTAATTTTAGGTAATGAATGTCTTTTGTGTTGCAACTGTCTTGATTTAATATTTGTTTGTTTTTCATCCAATTTCACTTTCTAATTCAAGTCTCTCCTTATTGGAAATTACCCTTTTTCATAAATTCTGAAATAATAACGATTCCTTAACGTACCATTAAGCAACCTTCATGTCCTGTCTATATGTACATTATTTTTTCCAAAGTATGAAATTATATTTTTAAGGCTAGTCCAGAGAAGTCATTTTGTGGATGGCTCATTACATATGTGCAAAGTTAGGCATTCATATTGTGAACTAGGATGGGGCTCATAGCCATTCAGGGCAGGTATGGCTCTTAAACCCATATTTAGGAGTGGTACATCAGTCAAGAAACAGACCGTACATGATGCTTCTATCAATTCCACTGTTACTATAATCTAGTTTTACAATGTAATATTATGGGATATGCTATACAGGGGTATTTTAAGTAGCATCATTATGTTATTAGGGTTCTGTTTTTGGTATATGTCCTGAGCATGGGTTTGTAGATCCCCCAAAAAACACTTCTTGGGTTTAAATTATGAAATCTGATGTTAACAATACAGGTGATTCATTATATAGTTTAATTCTTTATTTACGGACATTCATTAAATGACTATGTTTGGGTAGTTCTTGTCACTGTGTTTTATGAATTATTTCAGTCATATAAAACAATAATGTGGTTGAGATAGGGAATTGGTCATCATATTTTCAATGTGGCAGCTAATATTCGGCCACAGTACCTGTGTTTGCAAATCATGCTTGTATTTAAGGAGCTACAAATTTGTCCTCTTGTATTTAAGGGGACCTCCTGCAGCATACAATATGGGCCCTGAAGAAAATAGTCTTGTCTTCCCCTGTACCATTTTCCTGATATGTATGTAGATATAGATTCAGCAGATTGAGTTGTAGCCTTGTTCCAGCAGAGGTCAAAGGCCATACCATTATATACAAATTGGTGAATAACTGTAAATTGCAGACTAAGAGTAAGCTGGAAATTCTTGCACCACCATTGCACAGGTGATTATTTCTGATGACAGTGGTTGTATAAGATAATAGAGGAAGGTGCTGAGATTTTATCCAAACTGGAAAACTTCTCTGTTTTGTTTTCCAGGACTGAGTTTTGTCAGCACCAGCCAAAGAAATGTATTTAATTTACTGTGGTATACTTGTTTGTGGTATAATGGTGTGCGTGTTTTTAACCCTGTGCTAAACTTTCTCAGATGCAACCAATCTGAAGGGAGTATTCCTTGTCTGACAAACTTAATATGGTACTTAGTACAGACTTGGATTCACATTATTCCCAATGCCAATGATGTTACTACATTTTCAGAAAACTATTATTTACTTGCATGTGGTGCAAGGAAAATGTTCCTCTACATGTGACAATACATTTATCTTCTGTGTAGACAACTGTAGTGGGTGAAGGCAGGAACAAATATTTTATTGTGAAAAATCAAAAAGTATTTATTGCACAAAAACATGTAATCAGAAAACAATTCCACCCCAGAAAAGTTATTATTACACTATTGAAATGTGCCTCATGTAGTTATCAGATTGAATATGTCTTTCAGTAAAATAACAAGTAGTTCAAGTCTATTAATATACGTATATAGATATATATTCTAGTTCATGCTAATCAGTACTGGAATTCAGTGTTAAAAGAGGAGTACTTTTTTTTTTTTAATCAGTGTTTCAGTTTCTGTGGTCTTTTGTTCACAGTAATAATGGGAGTGTCCTCTCAATTGGCATTTTGTTTCAAGATACCATAAAAAGTATTTTGGGGACCTATTCCTCATCAAGACAAATTTACAGTTGTCCAGTATTAAGAACAGTTATATGAGAGTTGAGGGTGATCATCTATCCATCCCCTTTAGCAAGTTCAACTCTTACAGACCTTAAGGAATATAGCATATTTTAAAAGAAATGAAGAGTTGTCTTCGTCTATAACTCCACTTGACAGCTTCATATGTATATATATATATATTTTTTTTTTTTCCTGTCATCTGGCATATGGGCTACAAGAAGGGACAGTAATTTGGTTCCCAGTTATGAAATCCTCGATGATATAGCTGTCTGAATTTTGATCCTATAGCTATCTGATCCTTGATGCTATAGCTGTCTTATATTTGATACTATGGCTGTTTGATCCTTGATACTATAGCTGTCTGATCCTTGATACTATAGCTGTCTGATCCTTGATACTATAGCTGTCTATGCACAATGCAACACCAGATAGCATTCTTATTCTGGGTGTTTGTTAAATTTCAATCAAGTTTTGTACCTTCGAAATTTACTCAGGAGTGCACATCATCACACCTCATGGTATTAAGATCAGTTTTCATGGAAGCAACTGTGAAGTCTCATCAGTATGTACATGGGACCAGTGTTAGGGAACCATTCCTTACATCATGCTACAAGTACACTGTTGCTTTTTGGTAGCTTCCTCTCAAGATTAAAAAAATATGAATGGTACCAGTTTATATACAATATCAGTATGCCAATTGGTTCTTGAAAATGCGTGAAAGGGTATAAAAAGATACTATACTCTTAATTTGTAGTAACAATATAAAAAGTAGGACATAATGTTCTGGAAACCCAATTAAAGGACTGAATCTGTGTCCCAAGAAGTTGACGGTCAAAATTTGATAGAATCCCAGCCACATATAATGTTTCCTATTTACTGTAAGACAAGTTCAAACCTTACTAGATTACTCTTATAAATGTAGAAAATGGCCAGGCTGTACAGCTTGTTTAAATTCTTAAATACAGAGAAATAGCTTATAATTGACAGGTGCATCTTCAGACTATCTCTCAGGTACTGCTGTCAGTATGGTGTTCAGAACCAACCAGGCCTCAGATTACATTACAAGTTGATTACATGTCCATGATTCATCAACAGGCATTTAATCCAAGTTATACAATATTTCCCCCAAGGTCTTTTGTACATTATTATAATTCCAAGTCATTGAGATATACCACATTAAAAGCTTAGCAGTCAAACAATGATGCTTTGTTCTATGCATTAGGTATAAGATGAAATCCTTGTAGTTAAATTTGATATCACTATATGTTGCCTTAATGTGTTAGTGTATATAGTGTGTGTATATTACCCCATGTACAGAAAACTAATTTTTCTAGGAGTGCGACTGGACAGGGTGGTGGATGAGCTTGTAAATGTCACTTGTTTAAATAGTCATTATACTATGATACAAACTCTTATTTAACATTTGTTTTCTTCTTATAAGTTTTTCAATATATTATTTTTATTTTATTTTGCAAAGAGAAATACTTTGGTTCATTTTTTTACAAGCTCAACCTTGATTTGGAGAATGTCCATCAATAAGCTTGGGCAAAAAGTAGAGTTTGATAAAATATATGAATAGTCAGGTTATTAGAAATCTTTATAGGTCATATTTTTCATTATGTATGAGAAAAGTCAAGAAATAGATTTTCACAAAGAATGTGTATAATATCCTTGTAAGATGCAAGTTTTTTCTTCACTGTGAATAAACAGATATGAGTAATATTAAAAAACAAGATAAATATTTTGAATTGCATATACATATAATTATGGCCACATTCAAGCTACAGTACACCGGATAGTTTTTATTTAAGGGAAAATAATATATAAAATATCTTGCAACAATTAAATTCTAAACAAAACTGTGAGGAGCTGAGAAAGTTTTATACTGTCTATATACTGTACTGTATATCCTGTATATTATAGTTTTTCTCCAACTCCTCAGTCTTGTTCATGATTTTACAGCTTCAAAATATTTTATACGGTACTATCACACTGAGCAAGAATGTTAAGGTACAGCTTCTAGGTGATTGAAGACTGAAAAAAATTAGTGCCTCTAGTTTTATTATTATTATTGATGAAAGATGATGTTTGTTGATGGTTTATATATGAAGATGTACACTTATAGACAAAAAGAACTTGGCAGGGAGGGAAGTGGCCTACGGGAGGGTAGAGGTTTAGGTGGAGACTTGGCATCGTAACATTGGAATGGCAGTGAAAAGTCTCCTCAAACAAAAAAAATACAGCATTTTTGTGGGGTTTTAGTGTATTAAGTTATTTACACTTCCAAGTCTCCATCTACCCCTATCCTCTCATACACCACCTTCATCCTTCCCTGGCAAATTATTTTTTGTCCATAACTATATCTCACATGTTAATCTGTAAATATCATGAGTGGATACTTGAGGAATTTGTCATAGTTCAAGTTTGTGTACAATGGGAACAAAGTATATCTAAAGTGTACAAGGTAAAAGAGTGTAGAGAATGTGTCCTGCCTCGCAAAGCAAGAAGAGTTCAACCAAGATTTTATAAAAGTGATTTAGTGATTTTAATGAGAAAGAGAGAATGAGAATATTTCCAGTGTCATTGATGGGTCTAAAGGATATACAGTACTGTAGAATGTTAGTAAAGGATGAAAAATATTCTTTCTAAATCTACCTTCTAGTACACTACACTACAGTACAGTACAGTAGGTTCTCAGAGTGCACTGGGGTTACATTCCTGTGTTCCCTGCATTACTGCTAATTCATATATATATTCGGGTCCCTCCCCCCGTGTATATACGTATAACCCCTTTTTTCACTTAGGTAACCAATGTGCAACTCAAAGTTCAATACACCACTCCATAGTAAGTCCAATATCTTGAATTTTTCTTCAAAAGTTCTCACAGTATGCACTTTTTTCTTTTTCTCACACTCACTGCCACTAATTTTCCTCTTAGGGTGCCATTATTGCAGTAAAATTCACCAGTAAAGAAAAAACTTTACCAGCGCTAACACCTGAGAGATATTCATGGAACCAGTGCAAGAAAGAGAAGGAAGCTAGAGCTAGTAAGGCTGAGTGTGAGTTATGTTATGGTTAATTTTAAACTCATAATTTGGGGTAGATTTGTTATTACTACTCTTACATGCACTTACAATCTTTCATACAGCTGTGTAAAAAATTCAATTATCATAAGGTAAAAACATAAAGGGGGATAAACATTTTGTGTGCAGGAGTTAGTTTTATATTACATTTTCTTTATTTCTAAGCCACATTAGGGTATTGTAATGATTTTTTCTCTCAAATGAGCACAGACAAGCAATAAACAAGGTGAGCTTGTGAGAGGTGCTTACTCAAGAACGAGACCCAAGCGCAATGGCGGTTCAGGGGTGACATACTCTGCGATCCTACTGTACGTATGAGGCTGAGGCCTTGCCAAAGTATTGGGATTTTTCTGTATATGGTGTAAGGTCTGGGAATATTGACTAGCCCTGACTTTATTTTAGTGTAAAGAATTTTTTAAAAGGACTACCCCTAAAATTTTTACTTTTTCCCATTATTATTCATGAAAACTATGGAGTAGCAATGATCCTTATGAGAAAGATTAGACCAAATTAGGAAATTTCAGCATATTGCAGCGTTCAAGCTACTGCCCAGCAGTTACCTTACACTATATATTTTCTGGAGGATATATTAGGGAGGACTTTAATTGAGGTAATGTTCCAGTTTGCAGAACTTGCTGTTACCATGCTCAGGGTTGATTTACAATACCGGGAGTTCTCATTATTCGTACAAATCGCTATACTTAAACAGTACTCACTTATTCATATAGCAGTTTTTACCACCAAAATTCATCATTTGTATACAATACTTGGACATACAAATACAGTCAACCCTCACTTTACGCGGTTAATGTAACCCACAGGGTACCGCGGAAAGTGAGAAACGTGTAAAGTGAATAACATAACATATGGGATTAAATGAAATAGAGACCAGCTGACCCCCAAACTCCACTTTTTCCAACACAATACCTATGTTCTAGTAAAAATAACATCTTAACTTTATGATGGTACATGCACACAATTAATACTTAAGAGAAATAGAGAAATACAGTCGCCAAGTTAATGTCCATTCAAATAATGGACTCCACTCCCTCCCCCTCTTCTCACACTACACTCACTGGCTCTTCCCTCTGAGAAATTTTGGGGGGAAAATCAGGTATAGTAATAAATAATACCTCAAACTAAAGTTAGGATAATATAATTGACATTGCTGGATTCCTTGTAAGACCAGGAATATTTTGAATATAAATGTCATATATTTTGCACAAAAGATAACATATTTACTCAGAGTAAACATTATATCTAAAATTTGTATGTCTAATGCAAAATCTATGATGTTTATATTCAAAATGATCATCAAATTGTAAGAATTCCAGCAATGTAAATTATATTCTGGCCGGATAATTTGTATGAATTTTATGAGCTAAATAAAAAAATTATACTTCACCCGTGTAAAGGGGTACACCCACCGCGGAATGTGAGCATCCTGGGTTCTGGCAGGGCACCGCGTAAACGTGGAAACGCGGAATGTGGGACCGCGTAAAGTGAGGGTTGACTGTACAGTAAAACCTGGAATTAACGGGCTGATAAGGGAGGAGGGTTGTCCTTTAATGCCACCAGTCTTTTAAATCTAGACATTTACTTCACTGTTTACAAAATATATTAAATAATGATCATGTCTGATAACATTATACAATATATTGAGCACCATTAATAGTACAGTAATCCATGGTCATTCACTTATTACGTATTTGTGCCCTCAACTGTTTGCAGGAAGCAATAAAATATTAAATATTAATACTGTATGCAGTATAATATCTTCTAGCAGCCAACATGCCACTTGTGTTTATTTATTGAGGGTAGAAAACCTCATTTTCATCAGGTGATAGACTGTCTTCATTGGATATTTATTTATCACACCTTTAAAAACTTATTTAGTGATATAGTACACTGTGTACAGTAAACCCTTGTTATTCACAGGGGCTAGGTTCCAAGAAATGGCACGAATAGGCAAAAACCACGAATTGCAACTTATACTACCTTAGTGCACTGTTGTACAGTGGTCCCTCCATTAACGAGATTTCAGCTAACGAGTTAGTTCCCGTAAGGACTTTCAGTTCGATTAACGAGTACAAATTCTATTAACGATAGCCTGACAAGAATCACGTTTTGGTTTACGCATCAGCTGATCGACTTGTACGCCAGAAATCAGTTCAATGTTCCCCTTTGTTTCCAGTGGAGTAAACATCGAGTATGTTGTGCTCTTGAATTTTTTTGCATTTTTACATTAAAATTATTGGTCATTCTGAAATTTAGTTAACACATTGATAATATACAGTGCAGTGTTGATTTAAATAAAATAATCTGTAATTACAGGTAGTGAACTTAAAATTTTATTGGTGAAATTATTATCGGTCTTCCTCTCCAAAAAGGACAGAGGATTTTCATGTTAGAGAATCTATCTCTCCAGAGGCTCCTGACATTATCCTCCTCCTTCACCTTTCAACTCAACCAGTAACACTACCGTACATACACACCTCAAATTAAGTGTTAAAATATCTTACTGTTTTTTATTTATTATTGTACAGTACAGTATACTGTACAGTATTGTATTTTGTTTATATTTAATGTTCTGTTAATTCTATTACCGGTATACAGTACTTTGTATGTACGTTTTCTGTGAGTTGGAACCAAATACCCAATATCCCATTGAAATAATAGATTCAGTTAACGAGTGACTCTGTGGAACCAATTGTGCTCGTTAATGGAGGGACCACTGTATACCTATCAACCGACCAGCCGCGGCAGCACTCATTCCCTCTTTTAACTTAAAAAATAATTCAGGGTCATCACTGACTTCTGCCTTTTACATTTCACTCCACTAGCAATCTTTTAGGGTCCATTTCACACAGAAACACTAAAGTTTTGAGCACAACACAAGATATGCTGCGTCTCATGCGCAAACAAGGGAGAGGAGAGTTGCGGGCAAATGAGGGCGACTCGTTGCACTGCGAGAGAGGCTCATAAGCTATCCACCACCTGCTTACCGCAAGTACAGTAGAACGTCGATATAGCGCAAGATACGTTCCAAGAGAGGTCGTTTTAAACCGAATTCTCACTAAATCTAAGTGATGTTTCAATGGAATAATTTAGTTTGGTACTTGAGAAACAAAATACTAAAAAGAGAGTCTACCCAGATGCACCTCAGCCCATCTCTTAGAATAAACAAAACATTGTTTTTTGTAGTATTATGTTAAAACAAACACTCATAAATCAACACCGCTAAAATTATGGGACATGAAATGGTCTGTTTACTGGCTGGGAAGATGGGGGGAGGTGAGGTGATATGTTTGACAGTTGATGCCAAGGTCTAGTGCTTATTTTTTAATCTGTCCTTAAGAGTGACTAAGTTTTTCTCTTATAAAATGTCACTAAACTGACGTGGGAGAATATAATTAACATTTCTGGAATTCTTATAAGATAGTGATTAGTTTGAATATAAACATGCTATAGTTTGCATTACACATACAAATTTTAGTTCTAACTAATTTTATTAACCCTTAGGCCCCGGGTGACGTTCCAGAACATCTGCCTATTTTTCCGCTTTTTTTTTTTTTTTTATAAAGTTTATTTGTTTCTCAATTTAACCCCGCAGGACCCTAACCCAGGGCTTGAGGGTTAAAAGGCTAAAAATTTTATCGTGCAAAATATATGACGTTTATCTTCAAATTATTCGCTGTCTTGCAAGGATTCTAGCAATGCAAATCATATTCTCCAAACTTTAGTCTGTGATATTATGCAAGATAAAAACTTGAAGCCTACTGTATAACCACCAAACCTTGGCTGGGAGGGGGGGAGGGAGGGAGAAAGGAAGGGGAGATGATCGTGACACGTTTGACAGTTGGCACCAAAGGTCTAGTGAAGTATTTATTTGTTTTATTTGTCCTTTAGATTGAGTTTTTGTTTTCTGTTTATAAAATGTCACAGAAGTGACCTGGGAAAATATAATTTACATTGCTGGAATTCTTATAAGATAGTGATTAATTTTAATATAATCATTCTATAGTTTGCACTAGACAAAAATTTTAGTAATCATTTAGTACATTATTTTGAGTACATGTACAGTACAGCTTTGCCCTAAGGACAGTGTAGCATGCCCAGAGAAACATTAGACACAAATTTTAAAATATGAGGCGCCAGATTGACTCGCACAAAATAGTAAAGATTTGCTTTAAATTAAAACATTGTCCTTAATTGTGGGTGTCGCTTTAAATCAATAATCTTAAATTGAATCGCCTTAAATCGATGTTCTACTGTAGTCGAAATCGCAAACCTGCGAATAACAAGAGTTTACCGTATTAAGAATATTGTATTTAAAATTTCTGTAGGAAATTAATGTTTAAGATATACAGTATATAATGTTCTTACACTGAAGGTGAAGAGGATTCCTTGAATTAAAAGCAAAACACATGAGGTAAGAAGATGCTCTATCACGGAATCCAGTCAACAACAGAATGGTACTGTGGATAGTCACGCAACGAGTGTTGGCAAAGGTGCAAAATGTATCCAAACAAAAAATTACTGTATACCTTAGTGGAGTCTTTTTGCAGGTTATGTACTAGAAAACATTGTGAATTATAAAATTATGAATTATAGTTTAATTGATTTAATGAAAATACTTGTAATCAGTTTGGTTCCATAGGCCAAGAAATTCCCATAAACTCTTCCAAAACTGCTTTAATAAACACTAAGCATTGTACATAATACATAAAATAAAGGCTGTAATGCATAGATATTGTACAAAAAGTACTTCTATATTACATAAATAACTCTTCCTTCTCATAATTTTGCGTGAGTTACACCAACACGGAGACAGGCAAGTGCTGGGCTGGTTATGACCACACTATATAAACAAAGAACCAGGAATATAACACTACACAATAACAAAAATTGGGTTGAGTTTGGATTTTTTTGCAAAAATTTATGACTATGATAATGTTTTACTGTATTAACCCAGTACCAAGTGGACCTAAATAATATGGAAGTTATGGTGAAATTGCATAATGTTGCATTTATGAGGTCAGAGGCGTGCGCTCAGTTCGGGGAAGGAAGGGAGGGGATGCTCAGTCCACTTACTGTACTAATTTTAATTTTTCTTATTTTGTAGTTTTATATTATATTTCTCTATTTCTAAGTTACTTTGGAGCATTGAAGTGGTATTCATATTATATTTTTTTTATTTCCAAAGCAAATTAGAACAATGAAATTATATTTCTACAACTTTTATGGTTTGTTATTTAAACAAACAGTTTGGAAGTCAGCGCACGACATGAATTATGAATATTTGACTGCAAAGTTTAAAAAAAGAAATAGTTACAGTAGTAATAGAGGTTCAGTACCCACGGATTTGTATTTATCTAATTATCGAGATTCCACTGTACAAATTGTATAATATGATTAGAATGTGTTTTACTCGTTGCTGCACAGTACAGTATTTATATGATTAGTATGTGTTTCTGTGTGTCATTTCTGGTTAACTAACCAAATATAACCTAACTTGACTGGCTAAGAATTGAATCCTCCCCCCCCCTGCCCTCCTTTTATTACATTGATTTATATGGGAGAAGTTGCTTTGTTATTTGTATAATTGTTATACGTATTGACTTTTAAGAATGGGACCCACGCAAGTAACGAATGCCCACTGTATATTGTTTGAAGAAAAAAAATGTGGCTAAGTTCATTTCCATAAGAATTGCCAATAAAGAAGTGTAGGCTTCCCTTACACAACTTTAGCAAGAGTTGGTGTGGAACATGTTAATACTAGTATAATATGCTCATTTTACATAATGGAAAGGCAAGATTTGATCCAAGGAAAGCTAAAAGAACACTGACATGAGATTAAAAAAGGAATACACATGTGAAAAGATTTACTTGAAGTATAGTTAAGGATTACAAGATATTTTGGGGGAAATTCACATGGAAAGAACACAAGAAATGTGAAACTTCATTTTTCATATTAAAGTTTAAGTTACCTCAATATTTATTTGTGCTGTTCCTTATAGAGAATCAGTGTACTGTACTGAAGTTTTTAATGCAGTTTGTGTTTATATTTTGATTGTATTGTGTATTTCTGTGGTTATTTTCTTATTTTAAAGGATTATAATTATGAAGACGCTTTTGGAAGTAGATGGGCTATTGACCATTTTAATTGCCAAGAATTATTACTAATACTGTACAGCAGTGGGTTAATTTATTTGAAATACTGTACTGTATTATGGAAAGGAAGACTTACTTTAAAACCTTACATCCACCCATAGAAATACATTATTTTGATAACTGTGAGTGTTATTTATTTCTTAGTTTTAATGAACTCCAAGTTAAAGAGGCGTCCATTAGGTATAACGAATACTGTGTGTTCCCACTTATTAAGTCATTAACAATGGAACATTCAAAGATTTTTATTTGTTTGACTCTTAATTGTAAGTTCAAAGGCACATTATATTTCATATAACCAAAATATAGCTACATGAAGGACATGCACATTAATTTTCTTTTGGATTTGTTTTCCATATAGTGACTGAAATATGTAGTCAGAATATTTTATTATGTTAACATTACAGGCATGTATGTTAATTTTTTAGATTTGCAAATGGTCATAAAATGGCAAAAATTATCATGCTTTCACACATCTTTGTTTTTCATTTAGTACTGTATCATTCATGCCTGAAACTTTATTATGGAGATGAAAATGTTTCCAAGAAGTAGAAGTATTGATTAACAAGATCCAATTAATATGTCTTTGGGTGATGCAACAAATGTGGGTTTCTCTATACTCTGCTGTACTAAAACCCCTTGAATCCAGACTGACTCATCCTCAAGGTGATCCTGATACATCAGAAGTCTAGATTAGGTCAACATCTGCTTTTAAATCCAGCTAATTTACCCCAAATTCTGAAAAAAAAAGCTTATAATTCAAGGTATCACCAGATATATTGAGAGATAATACAGTAGTGAGGCATTGTAGGGGCAGTGTGTTATTGATTGAATGATACATATGCCACTGGGAGGGGGCCACAGTGTACCATGCAAAATATGCAAGTTATTGTTAGTCTGAGAACTTAGAGTGTGAATGAAAACCTGTCAAATTTATATTGTACAGTATATTGTACAATAAATTCAACAACGGAGAGAATTCCACATCATAAAGTCAGGGTCACACGAGCACTTTTATGAAGCAAGAATTTTGGAGCAAGAAAATATGATCAATTTCTTCAAAATGCTGTCACACGGGTGTTTCTTGCTCCAGTTTCTACAGCAAGAATAAAACAAGTGAACACCGCCATGCGAGTCGATGGGAGACAAGAAGTCAAGCTGAATGCAGACGACACACCAGCTATCCTTGGTAATATATACTGTATATACAAATAAATCACTGTAGGCGCGCATGATCCATGGATATGCTGATAACCAGAAGGAAACAAGAAAACACAAAGTTCCCAAGTGCTTTCGTGTAATTCACATCTTCAGGGGTGAGTACAGACTAAGGAGTAATTATTGACAAGCCTAATTTATACAGTAAAGGAGAGTGAGATCAAGTCCCAAGGGACAGCAGGTGTTACCATATTCAGGTTTCAAATCTTGTTAATCACAAAATTGTCCAATTTGTACATGCCATTACTCAAATTCATGTTGACAGATTCGTTTTGTTTAATGAGACTATATTCTACAATGTTCCTACTGACAATTGAATTACAAGATAGTATTGAGGAGGCATTATCCCATTGGATTCCTGGCCTGTATTAACACTATATTTATGTTGTGTAAGTCTAGTTATAAAATCCCGTGTGGCCTAAGTAGAACATACTGTATTACATTCCCTGAAGATGTGAATTACATGAAAGCATTTGGGAACTTCGTGTTTTCTTGTTTCCTATGTAGTTATCGATATATATATTGCAATGTAAATAGAAACAACGTTTACGGAATCAATTTTCCCCATAAGAAATAGATGAAATACGGGAATTACATTCCTGAGCCTCCCTTTTGCCCCATTACATATGCAGAAGTTCAATGGCATTTTTATAAAAAAATAGTATTTATATACAGTATATATATAAATAAACTAAATCATTTTGTACTGTACTCACTGATGGGCAGAGGTGGTAGAGTGAGTGTGTGGTGGGTAGTGGAGCGGAGGAGGAGGAGGGTGGCTCCTCCCAGTTTAAAGCCTCCATTTTCATAGCGAGGCTAATGGTCTTACGTTGCTTCTTCACAACACTTGATGGGCGCTTGGGAGCCATTTCGAATTGTTAGAGTACAGCATTAAGAGAAAAATCACTTAAACACGCACGAACACTGTGGAACCCAACCAAAGACTGACGCCACTTGGGAATGCTGTAATGTTCAGCAAGTGAGAGGTAGCGCGCCAAGACGAGAGAGGGTGATGAGCCGTAATAAGTCGTCCATGACGACGCTAAAAACGACGTTATATTGAGTCGTCGGGACGTTAACCGAATTCTTGGTATCTAAAGAGTAGCGACGTTATAACAAAACAACGTTATCTGGGGCAACGTTAAGCGCCCCTCTGACTGATCTTGTCAGCCCAAAGAAAAACTTTGTGTGGTCTACTGCTTGTCAGACTGCCTTTGACAAGATCCGTTCCCTACTAGTATCGGCACCGGTTCCCCGTGCTCCGAATTTTCAGTGTCCCGTCATTTTACAAGTGATGTTGTGGCTGGTGCAGATTAGTACAGGCAGATGATAGTGAAGTTTTACATCCACTATGCTAAATGTCTGTAAAGTTTAAATCTCATCAACGTAATTACTCTACTATAGAAAAGAAGCTGTAGCTCTGCGTATGACATTGGAAAAGTTTAATGTATACCTTGGCAGCACTAATCAGAAATTTATATATATATATATATATATATATATATATATATATATATATATATATATATATATTGTATATATATATATATATATATATATATATATATATATATATATATATATACAGGTAGTTCTGCTATAACGCGATAATTGTGTTCTTGTAAAATATCGTGTTATAGAAAATCGCGTAATAGAAATAACAGGGCTTATGGAGAAAATAGGGTTAGGTGCAGATTACTCGAAATCGAAAAAATTTAGTAGTTAGCCTAACACAAAGGATAGCACAGTCTAAATAAATGTTACATTCATATCTAATAATGAAATCATACAGTAAATGTAACACTTTACTTGATGGGGGAGAAGGGTGATTTTGAGGTTGATAAAATCGAGCTTCTCTTCAAGTGTTATATCCTTTCTTTTACGATCATCACCGGGAATTCTATCACCAGAACGCTTCTTGATAGTAAGCAAAAATCGCGTTATAGCAAACAAGCGTTCGCGTTATACAAATATCGTTCCTAATTCATAAACCGCGTTAGAGCAAATTCGCGTTATCAAAACACGCGTTATAGCAGAACTCACTGTATATATATATAAAGCTTCAAAATCATTAAGAATTGACAATATCAAACTTCCAGTAAAACTGCTCCAAAAACTTGGACAAATTTCTGGAAATTGATTGAAATAACATTCAGTTCAGAAATTGCTCATAAAAGTCCTCGTGTGACTGTAGCTTAAGGCAAGCAGCTAAGTCATTCAACACTGGCCCTCAACAGCAAATTATGTGTACTGTTTACTCCTCACTTGCATGGGTGTATTCCAGACTTATGTTACCACAAACCAAAACTGGACCCAGGGGTCTTTCATCCTTTATGGTCCACTTTTAGGTAAGATTTGGATTAGAAGGGTCCAAAATCAAGGGGGTTTAGTGTAGTTATTTAATCCTAATAAATTTATCACTGCAAGGTGGAACCAGAAAAATAAGAGAATACAAAGAAAATCATGTGTGTGCATGCATGCGCAAGTGAGCTGTTGTGTGCGTATGAATTGTATGTGTATGAGCTGTTGTGTGTATGTGTGTTCTTTCTCCTCACAAGGATAAGTAGTGTATTGTACTTAAAAGGGATTGAATGACCTTAGATGAACAGTTATTCATCTCATAATATCTTATTGGTTAGAAATAAAGTACAGTGATCCCTCGGTTAACGAATTCTAACAAAATTTCGGTTAACGAATTACTTTCCATAAGATTCTTCACTTCGGTTAACGAATTCCGTACGAATTTTTCCCAACATGTTTTCGCCTGCTCACCAGCTGTAGTATTAGTCCGCCAATATAGGAATCGGTTTTAGGGCTTAAATTCGTTACCATTTGAGTAAATATCAAGAAAGTTGTACTATTCAATAATTTTCCAAGTCTTGTATTAAAGTTTTTAATCATTTTAACAATTATTTAACATAATTGAAGTACAGGGAACTAGTTTTTAGCACGCCAAACAGCCACTCAACACACCCAAAATGGTGTCAGTGTGTGTCCCTGCTCAGTGGAGGAAGCTTCTTGCTTCAGACTCTCTTGAACATAAACTATTTTTACAGTACAATTATTGGTCATTCTGAAGTTTATTTTACATATTGACAATATATAATGCAGTGCAGTGTTGATTTAAAGAAAATAATCTTAAATTACACCAAGTGAACTAAAATTTTATGGGTGAAATGGCAGCATGGGGTGACTTCTCTTCCACCCCAATGCCTTCTCTTCTCCCTTCTCCTCCACCCCCATTCTAATTTCCATCATCATCAACCAGGAGCCTTCTACATGCACACCTCAAAGTAAGTGTACTTTAATGCATTTATTTTTAGTTTGTATGTAATTTTCGGTGAGCTGGAACCAATTACCCAAAATCCCATTGAAACAATGGTTTCGGTTAACGAAATTTTTGGTTAACAAACGACCTTCTGGAACGAATTGTGTTCGTTAACCGAGGGATCACTGTACTGTACTAAGTTTATTCACTTTTAGAAAACTGTTCACAGGTTTTAGGATGCCATTTTCGGTCCTGTATTCACACTGATATGTTTCTACAATATTTAAGTGCACTTGTGTAAAGTTTTTAAAGTTTTGTTTCAAATGTTAATCTTCTTCTCGTTCAACATAGTGTTTCACACTTTCTTAGTATATTAATTTATCAATAGTTTGCCTGATATGATCTGTTTCTTCTTTAAGGAATATTGTAGTTGGTAAGTAAATTACACTTTGGTTTAATGTTGTGATTGGTAGAAAATTTACAGATTAACAACCCATCCATCCAAACAGTACTGGTAAATTTTGGTGATAGAAGTCATTGTAAGTTTCATTTAAGTGTAAACTCTAGAAATATGGATCAAATGTTATTCTTTTATGGTATTTTATGATATTGCCAAATAAAGAAATAGGCACTTGAAAGGGGTCATATTCTCAAGTCGTCATTTCATTAAGTAACACTCTGCAGGCATAAAACAAAGATATACTGTACACTGCTCAAGTTTGGCTAGAGCATTGGCTTAACTACACTCTGACTGGATTTTTCAATAACTTATGGAGTGAGAATTCGGCCAGGTAAAAATATGTAAAACTTTTATAACAAGTGGCCAATCAATAAAGAATTCTACACTGCCTTTTCTGCCTATCATTCTCCCAGTGTTTGTAGATGAGTTACCATTATCAATAGTCTCATAATCCAAGCAGGACACACATGATATGCCTCAACTATCTTCAGAAATTTGGAGAGGTATTACTTGAGACCAGATATGCAGCCATAGGGACACATTACACACATTATATTCTTGTACATTACAGTATTCTGTTCTCCCAGCCGGGGGTAAATATGGTGCAGTCCACCTCCAGTTTTAACCTCGTGTATGAGGTTCCCTCTGAGCTGAGTAGAATCGTCTGGTGTTAGCTAAATTAAGCATTAAAAGTGGAATCCCTGTAGAACTGTGTACATATAAGTGTACAGCGTAAAAGTATACAGTGATATTCCTGTTAGTTGGAACAATCGGTGCAGAAGTACCTCCAGGGATGAGAGCTTTCTGGGTAACCAGACGACTTTCTCAAACCCGGAAAAGTTTCTTATCCCCGGAATCTTTTGCAGTTAGTACTGTACAGTACTGGGGAAAGTTTCCAAGTGTCTAAACTAGACATCTTGCACTCACAGACACTAGCCCACTTCCCCAGAACGTTCCTGGGTGCTGGGATGTTTTCCGGAGTGTAAACTACCAGAGTCCGTAAATGCAGTTCTAATTAAGTTAGAAACTCCATTTCTTTACTTTAGTATAATAATCGAGAATAGTTTATCGAAAAGTTTGGTTAAATAAATATATTTAAAAACTATAAATCTATATGATTAGTGGTCTCATATTACTGACCTGATGGAATGTCAGGTCACCCTTTCTTGAGTGGGGGATTAGTGGTTCTCATGACCTGAAGATGTCTTGAATAAAGATGAAAACTAAAGTATTTTTAGGGAGATTGTGATAAGTATAAGTATATATGAGCAAAGTTGTATCCCTTCAACATTACATTACATAACATTTTAAAATAAGGAGTGAGAAGGCAGAATGGTGTGGGTAATTAGAGAGATGGAGTGGTAACATGCACCCTGTGTTGCCTGTGTTGCCAAGCACTCGTCAACGGCTGATGTTTATCTCGCCACCAGGCAGTCACACAACAAGGCCTTAATGAACAAGAATTCACAGATGCCATTGCTCTACAGAACGGTAGGCCAGTAGAAGGTGCAAGAAAGGGGGCTTCGTATGCATGAAGCATGACGAAGCAAGGGATCTCACAGCGAATATGTTGATGGAAATCTGCCATGGATATCAGGGTAGAACCGACCCTTCTTCCACTGGACGGTGAGAATTTCCATCACAGGACTTCAAACACATCCAACAAAGCCCATGTGGACATCAGTGCTCGAGGATTCTGGACGCCGGGACAGCAAACCTTCTTTGACGTCATGATATTCAACCCCGTGGCCGCATGTCACCGTAACCTAGCTCTCAATGCTGCACACAGGAGGAACGAGAATGACAAGATCAGGGCGTATGAGGAGAGAATTCTGAATGTTGATCAGGGCAGCTTCACTCCTCTGGTGTTCACAACCTCTTGTGGGATCAACCGCAAGATGTTTCTACGCTAGACTCGCGGAGGTGTTATCTGAACGGAAGCAGCAGTCCAGACGTTACGTTACAGCCTGGTTGAGATGTCGACTCCTTCTCTCTGCTTAGGCAGGGATAGAAATTCGCCTTTTTTTTCAGGTAACCAGCCGGGCTAATAGAACTGAATAGTTACAAGCCCTTCCCAAAGTTTATTAGCCCTTCTTAAATTTTACAAGACATTAAAAAAAGCATTCAAATTTCAATAGTAGACATATAGTGGGTAGGCCTATATAGATAGTTGTTTACTTTGACACTTTATTTAACTTAATAGCAAAAGATAAATTATATTCAAATTGCAAACACTGGCATGTACAACATATTATTATAATATGGATAGTCTGTTTCCTTGTTTACTTTATATCATTAGCTAAAATTTATAAATAATTTTAGATCCTCTTAAAAAACAACTGTACAGTATTACCCCGCCTAACGCGGTTTCACTTAGCGCGTTTTACCGTATACGCGGTGCCTCGCCAGAGCTGAACTTTCACTTAACGCGGGTTTTTTCCACATATACGCGATGAGTGTCCGGCTCGAGACGCTATTTTTAGATTTGCGCCACCCTGCCTGACTGCCTGTTTTAGCTCATAAAATTCATACAAATTACCCGGCCAGAATATAATTTACATTGCTGGAATTCTTACAATATGATGATCATTTTGAATATAAACATCATAGATTTTGCATTAGACATAAAAATTTTAGATATAATGTTTACTCTGAGTAAATATGTTATTTTTTGTGCAAAATATATGACATTTGTATTCAAAATATTCCTGGTCTTACAAGGAATCCAGCAATGTCAATTATATTATCCTAACTTTAGTTTGAGGTATTATTTATTACTAAAAAGTTAAATATTCTGGTTTTCCCACACATCTCCTTGGGACGGTTGGTGGGGGGTGGGGGGGAGGGAGGGACCGACCGACCATCTGTTACCCTGTGAAGAATATTTTTTTTTTTATTAACTGAAGATATTTGTTTTAGCTCATAAAATTCATACAAATTACCCGGTCAGAATATAATTTACATTGCTGGAATTCTTATAATTTGATGATCATTTTGAATATAAACATCATAGATTTTGCATTAGACATACAAATTTTAGATAAAATGTTTACTCTGAGTAAATATGTTATCTTTTGTGCAAAATATATGACATTTATATTCAAAATATTCCTGGTCTTACAAGGAATCCAGCAATGTCAATTGTATTATCCTAACTTTAGTTTGAGGTATTATTTATTAAAATTTAGTGGTTTTCCCCCAAAAATTTCTCAGAGAGGGAAGAGCCAGCAGTGTAGTGTGAGAAGAGGGGGAGGGAGTTGAGTCCATTATTTGAATGGACATTAACTTGGCGACTGTATTTCTCTATTTCTCTTAAGTATTAATTGTGTGCATGTACCATCATAAAATTAAGATGTTATTTTTACTACAACATAGTTATGTGTCGTCAAAAAGTGGAGTTTGGGGGTCGGGCCGGTTTCTATTGGAATTAATCCCATATGTTCTGTTGTTCACTTAACGCGGTTTTCACTTAACACGGTACCCTCTGGGTTTTATTGACCGCGTTAAGTGGGGTACAACTGTACTGTATGTATACAGTGACCCCTCGTTTAACGAACACCTCGGTTAACGTAATTTCGATTAACGAACTGCCTTCCATAAGGATCTTCAATTCGGTTAACGAAGTTCTTACGAACCGACCTCAACATGTTTTCGCTTGCACTGACCGGGCAACCAGCTTTAGTATCAGTCCGCCAATACATTAATCGGTTCTAGGGCTTAAATTCCTTACTATTTTAGTAAATATCAAGAAGTTTATACTATTCAATAATTTTAAAAGTTTAATATTCAATTTTTTAGCCATTTTAACAATTATTGAATATAATTGAAGGTAAAGTGACTAGTTTAATGCTCGGCATCCAGCCTCTTAACACAGCAAACAGGAGTTAGTCTCTCTCTGTTTTCACTGGAGGTAACATCTTGCTTGAGACTCTCTCCAACTAAACGCTTTTTTTCTGTGTTTCCAAGCAAATTATTGGTCATTTTGAAATATATTTTATATATTGCAGTGCAGTGTTGATTTAAAGAAAATAATCTTGAATTACACCAAGAGAGCTAAAATTTTATGGGTGAAATGGCGCCATGGGGTGACTTCTCTTCCACCCCAATGCCTTCTCTTCTTCCTTCTCCTCCACCCCCATTCTAAATCCCATCATCATCATCATCATCATCATCCAGGAGCCTTCTACATACACACCTCAAAGTAAGTGAACTTTTCTACCATTTTTGTTGAATTTAGGAAATTTTCGGTGAGCTGGAACCAATTACCCAAAAACCCATTGAAACAATGGTTTCGGTTAACGAACTTTTCGGTTTACGAACGACCTTCTGGAACGGATTGACTTCGTTAACGGAGGGGTCACTGTATATAACTGCAAGTAACTGAGGGTTTTTTCTTCACTGGATTTGGTCAGTAAGTTTCTGCATATGCCCCTCGTCCAATTCTTCGATATCGTCCAGCACTTCCTCTGTGCTGCAGCCATCTGTGTGATTAAACCCATCAACATGACGGGCCCCAGTTGTTAAAAATCTGTTGAAGGCTTGCTCTGGATTGAAGTTGCAAACACATTCTGACTGCAACTGGACAACAAGGAGATCTGTCAAGTGGTCATCGGTGAGACGACTGCGCCAGTCTGTCTTCATGAGCTTGATCTGACTGAAGCCACATTCAGCATCAGCAGAACCAGTTGGAATGGACAACAGAAGGTCAACTAAACAGAGAAAGGAGCCACACTTTTCTCTGTATGATTCATTTATTTGCTGCCAGGACAGTTTTGAAACAGATGATATCTTACTCATTTTGTAGATAACATTTGAGTACTGCCCATTCATCCTCCAGCTTGGTTGGATCTACTTCTGCCTCCCTTAGTGTTTTCTCAAGAGAATAAAACAGCGCTACCACATTGGTGCCTCTGAAACCTTCATTCCCTGTGTATTCTGCAGGCTGCAGCTTGAAATCCAGAATCCATGAATTTTGCAGAACTGTACTGGCCATGTCAATAAACCTTTTCTTTAGACATGTAATCAGAGATGTAAGCATATCATCCCTTGCAGCCATGAAGGCGCTATTTCTATCACTCGGCTTCTCTCCTTGGAATATGATAGTGTCACCTTCCAAAATCTTCCTCAGACTGGGTCCTGGGCTTGTCAAATATTTATTGAGTGAGTAGACTGAGGCCTGAATTTCAGTCATGATAGTAGAAACATTGGTTTGTCTGTGTTGAAACTGCTCTGAAAGGCGCCCAAGGCAACGCAAGATATCCAGGAGGAGGTGGATGTACTTGATTATATCAAGAAGCATTAGATAGTTCTTAGCTTTTCTGGATGAGTCCTTGTGGTATGCTGGGTCATTAGGGTTCTGTATCTGCTGCATGTGAAGTACAATAGCCTTGCAACTCTTTTGTAAATGTTATAAAGCCTGCAGCATATGAGGGAGCCACCTTGTACTACCCACACATGTTGAAACCAAAAATGGTAGAAGACATTTCATGAAGCCGCTTCAACATGCTCCTGTTGAGAGAACTCTTTTCATAGAATAGGTATATTCCTCGCAGCAGTAGGTCAACCTCCTTGGCAACTGGTACATCCTTCACTGCATCCTTATAAGCCAGTTCAAGCTTATGTGCAGTGTAGTGAATACCTTCCAACTTTGGCCATTCTAAATTTCCTCTCAACTGAGCTACCAAGCCATTTTTGCAACCTGTACCAATACCAAAAAGCTTCTTCCTCCAAGTGTCACCATAATATGAATCTAATGTACTATTGGTTGTTCATATTGGCGCTGCTGCTCCAACTTTTCTTCTTTGTTTTTTTTTTGCTTTTTGTTTGGTGGTGGATTAACATTCTTGCACATATCAAACAATCCCCTTTTGCATCTCATGATGATTAATAATAATGTCTGCGTTAGTAAGACATCATGTCAATACTGTACGGAGGTATTAGTTGCACTGAGATCGCGGACTCCTTGGGACCAGCAGGGCGCAACGACCAAGTGCGCAGGTTCGCGCGTACAACACACGTTTGCTCTTGCAATGCTTTTAACAAACTGGGCACTGAGCACTTCATGGTAAAGCATACTGTCAAAAATATAAATTTCTGTTCAAAACTACTGGATAGCTCCTACATACTTCAAGTCTAAACATGCTAGTCACCTGCCTTGCGATTAAAAAACAAAAAATTTCTAAGATCTCGCCCTTCTGATATTTTGGTCGCCTTGGTCGGCCAGGCGTATATGAATGTCTACCCATTAGGTCTGCATCCCTTTACCTCAGGGGAACGAGATCGTTTGCCCCAAAGCCGACAACAGTCACAGATATTGACTATGAGGCAACAGTCACTGAATGCTGCATAGATCTGCAGCTTAACTAACTCAACACAGCTAGGGTAGCTACTTTTGTATTAGGATATTTAATTTTAAGACAATAAAATGGCGGTGTAGGTGTGGCTATTGGAAGAGGCTGGAGGCCACATTTAAAAAAAATAGTAGTAGTAGTAATGGTGTGTGTGTGGCGACCTTTGGTATAATGGTCAGCAGGCTCGCCTCACAAGCGAACGGTCTCGGGTTCGATTCCCGGGCAGGGTGAAACTAAGGGCAAGTTTCTTTACGCCATTTGCTTCTGTCTACCCAGCAGTAATTGGGAACCTGGATGTTAATCAATTTGCAGATCGTATTCTGTGTAATGGTTAGCCAGTGCAGTTGGCGAGTTGCCCGGTGTTCTTGGACTATTCCTTGACACTGGCTCATGCAACTCGTTAACTCAGGGTGTGGTTATTGTGTTGGCAACAGCTTTTACACCTTTAACAAATTCACGCCTAGGTGGCCTTTGGTCCGGCCAACCTCGTTACACGAGGAGCAACCGTTATTTTATTTTTATTATTTGTGTGCATATTACATGAAAGCACTTACTAATGACATGTACAAATCGTACAATTTTGTGATTAAGAAGATTATTAACCAGGTGAAAGGGTTGGGTCACTACCTAATGGCCTGAATAATGACCTGCTGTCCCTAGGGACTTGGTCTCACTCTCCTTTACTGTATACAGTCAACCCTCACTTTACGCAGTCCCACATTCCGCGTTTTCGCGGTGCCCTGCCGGAACCAAGGATGCTCACATTCCGCAGTGCGTGTACCCCTTTACGCGTAGAGTGTCCGGCTCAACGCTATTTTTAGATTCGCCCCACCCGCCTGCTCCCGCCTCCTCCCTCCTCCGCCTGGCCAAGCCGCGCGGTAAGGTTGCGCAGTGCATGTCTCTGTTGCGTTATCACTGACGTCATATGACGTATCGGACTGTGATTGGCCATGCATCCCTACCTCCCTCCGCTGCTAGCTGTAATTGGTTTAAAGTAATATGACGTGTCCACCCAGGGGACGGAGGGAGGGAGGGAGGAAAGACGACGCTTGACCTAGCCGCGGCAGTTTCATCCCTCCAGGCCACACCGTGTAATCGTGCATCCATTGTTCTGTAAAATGGCTTCCGCCGGACCACCACCCCCAGAGAGAAACCTTTCCTTGCCTGGACCCAGCCGCCCTAAGCCCAAGAAGACACGACGTTCCTTAAGCTACGAGGTGAAGTACAAGATCATCCGGACGATAAAGAAGGATGCAGCCAAGATAAAGGAGCACATGAAGATCACAAAGTCTACAGGTGCTTCTATGATCAAGTATTTTCACAACCAGGTGCTTCTCAAGACAGAAAAATTACTTGTGAGCTACTTGGTGCGTCAGGCGCGACGGAACATGGCGGTCGACACGCGCTCTGTTAAGGAGTACGCACGTGAACTGTATGCTGCAGTGTCACGAAAGATGGAAATTACAGAGCCCAAACCTTTTAATGCTTCCTCTGGGTGGTTACAGAGGTTTAAGATGCGGAACAAGATTACCAATATAAACATTGGTGGTGAAGAGACGAGTGCTGACCGTGCTGCAGCTAGGGAATTTCCTCCGTTTTTACGTGAGATTATGGAAGGACAGTACACCGACGACCAGGTGTTTAACATGGACGAATCTGGTCTTTTTTGGAAAAAGCTACCTTCCAAGACCTTCGTTGTGAAGAATGCCAGCAAGATTCGGGGCCGGAAGATGCAGAAGGAGCGCATCACCGTCCTGTTTACCACCAATGCCTCCGGTACCTGTAAGCTCAAGTTATCGGTGATCCACACAGCCCGCAAGCCACACGCCTACAAGAGCATGGACTTGACCAAGCTAAATGTTCACTGACTGACCGCACGTAAGGCATGGATGTTCTCTACACTGTCCGTCTCCTGGTTTGATGACTGTTTCGTTCCCGATGTAAAGAAATTCTGTGAGCAACAGAATGTGCCATTCAAGATTTTGTTGCTGCTGGAAAACACACCAGGACACTCGCCCCTACTGTTAGATCGTCACCCCAACGTAAAAGTGGTCTTCCTTCCTCCCAACACTACGTCTATATTACAGCCCATATAACAAGAGTTAATCTGTAATGTAAAAGCTGCATTCTCAACAAAAAAATTCCAGCTCTTGAACAACTACACCAACACCAGGGAAGAGTTGCGTAACCTGAGTGACACCGCCACTGATAGCAAGAGCGAAGAAGACGAGGATCAACAATTGGCAGAGCAAAAAATACTTTTCAAACAATTCTGGAGAATATTTAACATCAAGAAAGCTGTAGACTTCTTGGTGGAGGCATGGGATCAGCTGTCTGTAGCAACTGTTCGTCATGCATGGAGACATGTGTTGCAAGGCATTCCGGGCGTAAGGCAGAGGCAATCTGTGACTGGTGAGGTTCAGACTGTTGCAGTAGCAGTGAACCTTGCCAGAGAAGCTGCGCAGAGTGTTACAGCTGCAGGCTTCTCCGAGACCACCAATGACGACATCCTGGAGGTGATAAGGGATCCTGATGTGACTACCGACGAGATGGTAGATGATGATGACGTCAGTGAAGAGGCAGGTGGTGCATCATCCCAAGAAGAACACCGCTTATCCCATAGTAATGTTAGGGGTGCCATCGAGTGTGTCGAGAAAATCAAGCTCCTCCTTTCCGACGACCATGACGCAAACAGGTATGAAATCTTCACTACCCAGCTGTTGCAGACTATGGAGCCCTACTTCAAGGTTTGTCACGACAACATAAACACCAGCCGTCAGCAAAGCATAACAGAGTTCTTTGTCCGCAACCCACCACAGCCAGCCCACAGCCAGCCCAAGCCAGTGATAGTGACAGAGGTAGAGACAGTGAAGATGACTTTGAGGGATTTGTCAGGGAGGCCCTGACAAGTGTGGATGACAGTGATGGTGACTCACCTGAGGGCCAGTAGCCTGCCCTCTGCCTCGGAACCAGCCTCCATCCCCGTACGCCGACCCATCTCTTCTACTAACTTAAGTGTTCAACCTAACTTTTAGTTTTCCTAACCTAACCTTTATTTTTCCTAACTTAACCTTTATTTTTCCTAACCTAACCTCTTCTATATTACTTGTTTGTGCATACCATCATAAAGTTAAGATAAAATTTTTACTACAACATAGTTGTGTGTCGTCAAAAAGTGGAGTTTGGGGGGTCGGCCTGGTCTCTATTTCAATTAATCCATATGTTATGTTGTTCACTTTACGCGTTTCTCACTTTCCGCGGTACCCTGTGGGTTATATTAACCGCGTAAAGTGAGGGTTGACTGTACATTAGCCTTGTCAATAATTACTCCTTAGTCTGTACTCACCACTGAAGATGTGAATTACACAAAAGCACTTGGGAACTTTGTGTTTTCTTGTTTCCTATGTGGTTATCAGTGTGGTGATGGGTTGTCAGACCACAGCTTACATCTCAGAAACAGTCTAGACCTGACCCGACATTAGGGGGGTCAAGTATAAGGGTACCCCTCATGGCCGCTCAAGGGGGTTACAAATCAACCAGCACCCCTCCCCATGTCACAGGGCCCCAACAAATATGTAAGAGACACACAGTCAGAAGGAGCCACCTGCCAACCCTCCCCCCCCAATTTACACAATAACCTACAGTACATCTCAGACAAGGTCCAGATCTGACCCCTCGCAGCCCAAGTCAAGGGGCCACAAATCAACCAGCACCCCCCTCATATCACATGACCCCACCAACGATGTTCAACACGCACCCAGTCATCAGAAGATTCCTCCAAAATATACAACAACTTATAGCTCCGAAAAAGTCCAGACCTGACTTTACATTAGCGAGGTGAAATGTAAGGAGACCCTTCACCCCCCCCACCGATCAGCTCAACCTGAGAGGGAGTCGACGGAGGGGAGTCAGAGAGACAGAGTCGGGGAGAGACAGACACACAGAGGGATCAGAAGAAGAGGTCCACCACAGCCCAGTCCTGCTCACGGGAGGAGAGTCACGCAAGACTTCCCTCCCGACACACCGGTGCCCAGCTAAGCAGTCTCCCATAGAGACAACCCAGGACCACCTGCTAGGCCTCCCCCAGGTCATGTGAGTTTTTGTCAGAGCTTTCCATGGGATGAGTTACTTACGTGGGAAGTGTATTCTTTTCATGTTAGTGTCCGAGAATCAGAGTGTCTAGTAACGTAATATGATCTCCTAGTAACGTAAATATAGTGTCCTAGTAACTTCGATAGAAGGTGTTATTAATGTGTCCATGTCATTGTCGTAATTAATAAACAGTTGTAACAAAGCAGTGTTTGAGAAGTCATCCTTAAGAACGTAATAGATGTGTGTTGATGTACAAGATAAGAAAAGTGTATTGACAGACTAAATAACTAACACGGCCACGCTACCAAATTCTTCCTCTTACTCTCTTACTAAATATTCTTTCTATACCTTCTACTCTAAAACCCCTCATTATATCAGCATTATATATATATATATATATATATATATATATATATATATATATATATATATATATATATATATATATATATATATATATATATATATATATATATATATATATATATATATATATATATATATATATATATATATATATATATATATATATACAGTACTTCATTTTTAGTCCATATAACATGCGGACTTTGAACATATAATCAACGACCTCACCAGCCAGGACTCAAACCCTCGACCTACTGTGTGGGACCAGGGAACGCTACCGACCATGCCACAAAGACACTAAAAGCAGTTCTAGACTATGTTATATTTCACACAAAGTCTGTTCATCGAGCTGATGGCGCCGTGAACCTCTCATTGGGAACTGCTCGTGCCATTTATGTGGTTGTCAGTAGCACAGTAGGTCGAGGGTTCGAGTCCTGGCTGGTAAGGTCATTGATTATATATACAGTGGGGTATGCTATAACGAACGGATCCTACTACGAATATTCCTATAACGAACGGTTTTACCTATAAAATTGAGAATGCTATAACGAACGAAACTTCTACAACGAACATTATTAAAAAAAAAAAATCTTTTTTTTGACTAATTTATTGTTTTTTATTACAAGTATTAATGATACTCTTTATTTCAGGGGTTTAGATGCATATTTATGCACTTTTTTTACAATTTTATATTTATATTTTTCAGTGTTAAGTGGTTGTATTTGGGGGCCTGGAACGGATTAATCCTATAACGAACGAATGCTATAACGAACAAGGTTCTAGAACCAATTAGATTCGTTATAGCATACCCCACTGTGTATATATATATATATATATATATGTAAAATAAATTTCAAAATGACCAATAATTTGCTTGCAAACACAGAAAAAAGCATTTAGTTGAAGAGAGTCTCAAGCAAGATGTTACCTCCACTGAAAAGACACAAAGACTGATGCCTGTATGGTGTGTTGGCAGGCTGGATGGCGTGCATGAAACTAGTGACCTTACATTCAATTATGTTCAATAATTGTTAAAATGACTAAAAAATTTAATATTAACTTTTTAAAATTTATGAATAGTATAACTTCTTGATATTTACTAAAATGGTAAGGAATTTAAGCCCTAGAACAGATTACTGTATTGGCGGACTAATACTACAGCTGGTGGAACGCCAAATGCAAGCGAAAACATGTTCAGGTCGGCTCGTAAGAAACTCGTTAATCGAGGGATTGCTCGTTAACCGAAGTTAAGAATCTTATGGAAGGTAACTCGTTAACCGAAATCTCGTTAACCGAGGCGCTCGTTAACCGAGGGACCACTGTATATTAAGGGCCGATTATATATATATATATATATATATATATATATATATATATATATATATATATATATATATATATATATATATATATATATATATATATATATATATATATATATATATATATATATATATATATAGGCTATATTATATATATATTATATATATATATATATATACTATTGTATATATTTATATATATATATATATATATATATATATATATATATATATATCAGTATATATATATATATATATATATATATATATATATATATATATATATATATATATATATATATATATATATATATATATATATATATATATATATATATATATATATATATATGTTGTATATATATATATATATATATATATATATATATATATATATATATATAGGTGAACCCAGAGGGTCCCGCGTTAAGTGAAAACCGCGTTAAGTGAATAACAGAACATATGGGATTAATTCCAATAGAACCCAGCCTGACCCCCAAACTCCACTTTTTGACGACAAATAACTATGTTGTAGTAAAAATTCTATCTTAACTTTATGGTGGCATGAAAAACAAGTAATATAGAAGAGGTTAGGTTAGGAAAGATAAAGGTTAACATAGGAAAAATAAAGAATAGGTTAAAAAACGAAAAGGTTTAAGGAACACTCACGGTAGTAGAAGAGATGGGTCGGCATACGGGGATGGAGGCTGGTTCCGAGGCAGAGGGCAGATTACTGCCCCTCAGGTGAATCACCATTACTAGGTGAATCACCATTACTAGGTGAATCACCATTACTAGGTGAATCAATATCACTGTCACTTACAGTTGTCATGGCTTCCCTGACAAATCCCTCAAAATCACCTTCACTATCACTATCACTGCCTTGGGCTGGCTGTGGTGGGTTGCGGGCGAAGAACTCGGTTATGCTTTGCTGACGGCTGGCTTTGATGTTTTCATGATACACCGTGATGTACGGCTCCATAGCCTGCACCAGTCGGTTATGGAAGACGTCATGGCGTTCATCGTCAGTGTCGCGGGAAACGATGGACTTAATTTTTTCTGTTAACTCTATGACACACTTAATATCACTATGACTTAAACTAGGTTCTTCGGAGAATAACGCACCTTCTTCCTCCTCTTCACTGGCGGGTTCTTCTTCCAACATCTCGTCGGCAGTCACTTCAGGATCTCTGATCACCTCCATGATGTCTTCGTTGGTGGTCTCGGAGAAGCCTTCAGCTGTAATATTGAGCGCAGCTTCTCTGGCAAGGTCCACTGCTACTGCAACAGTCTGAACCTGACCTGACCAGTCACAGGTTCACTCCTCCTCTCACCTGGTATGCCATGCAACACATGTCTCTATGCGTGACGAATCGTAGCAATAGACAGCAGATTCCATGCCTCCACCAAGAAGTCTACAGCTTGTTTGACGTTAAACTTCTTCCAAAATTGTTTGACGAGAAGTTCTTGAGTCGCCGCCTCTTGTTCCTTGTCCTCGTCGCTTTTACTCTCGCTGTCGGTGTCACCCAGCTTACGCAACTCATCCTTGGTGTTGGTAGAGTCGTTCAGGAGCTTGAATTTCTTTGCCGAGTATGCAGCTTTAACGTTGCAGATTAACTCCTGGTCCATAGGCTGGATTAATGACGTAGTGTTGGGAGGAAGGAAGACCACTTTTACGTTGGGGTGACGATCCATAAGTAGGGGCGAGTGTCCAGGTGCGTTGTCAAGGAGCAACAAAATGTTGAATGGAACATTCTGTTGCTCGCAGAATTTCTGCACGTCAGGAACAAAAAAGTTGTCAAACCAGAAGAGGGACAGAGAAGAGGACATCCACGCCTTACGTGCGGTTAGCCAGTGGACATTAAGCTTGTTCATGTCCATATTCTTGTAGGCGTGCGGCTTGCGGGCTTTGTGAATCACCGATAACTTTGGTTTACAGGTACCGGAGGCATTGGTGGTAAACAGGACGGTGATGCGTTCCTTCTGCATCTTCCGGCCCCTTACCTTGCTCGCAGACTGGACAACGAAGGTCTTGGAAGGTAACTTTTTCCAGAAAAGACCAGATTCGTCCATGTTAAACACCTGGTCGTCACTGTACTGTCCTTCCTCCATAATCTCACGTAAAAACGGAGGAAAATCTCTAGCCGCCGCACGGTCAGCACTCGCTTCCTCACCAACAATGCTGATGTTGGTGACCTTGTTCCTCCTCTTAAACCTATGCAGCCAACCATGGGAAGCATTGAAGGGTTTGGGCTCTGCAATTCCCAGTTTACGTGTCACTGCTGCGTATAGCTCACGTGCGTACTCCTGCACTGAGCGCGTGTCCACCGCCATGTTGCGTCGCGCCTGACGCACCAAATAACTCACCAGCAAAGTTTCCACTTTTGCCAGCACCCTGTTCTGGCAATACCTGATAGCTGAAGCACCTGCAGACTTTGTGAGCTTCATGTGCTCCTTTATCTTGGCTGCATCCTTCTTTATTGTACGAATCGTAGATTCGTTGACGCCATGCTGGCGCGCGAGATCAACTTGGCGTCTTCCTTTCTCCAAATCTTGAACAATTTGGTACTTCAGCTCGTAGCTTAATGAACGTCGTGTCTTCTTTGGTTTAGTGCCGCTGGGTCCAGGTAAGGAAAGGTTTCTCTCTGGGGGTGGTGGTCCGGCGGAAGCCATTTTACGGAACAATGGATGCGCGTTAACACGGCGTGGCCTTGAGGGATGAAACTGCCGCGGCTAGGTCAAGCGTCGTCTCTCCTCCCTCCCTCCCTCCCCGGGGTAGTCACGTCATAATACTTTAAGCCAATTACAGCTAGCAGCAGAGGGGGGTAGGGCTGCATGGCCAATCACAGTCCGAGACGTCATATGACGTCAGTGATAACGCAACAAAGACACACACTGCGCAACCTTACCGCGCCGCTTGCCCAAGCGGAGGGAGGAGGAGGGAGAGGCAGGCAGGCAGGCAGGAGGGCGGGCGGGCGGGTGGCGCGTGGTCAAAATCTAAAAATAGCATCCGAGCCGGACACTCACCGCGTTGCTGTGGAAAAATCCGCGTTAAGTGAAAGTTCAGCTTTGGCAAGGCACCGCGTATATGCGAAAACGCGTTAAGTGTCCGGCTCGAGACGCTATTTTTAGATTTGCCCCACCCGCCACCCTGCCTGTTTTAGCTCATAAAATTCATACAAATTACCCGGCCAGAATATAATTTACATTGCTGGAATTCTTATAATTTGGTGATCATTTTGAATATAAACATCATATATTTTGCATTAGACATACAAATTTTAGATAAAAATTTTTCTCAGAGTAACTATGTTATCTTTTGTGCAAAATATATGACATTTATATTCAAAATATTCCTGGTCTTACAAGGAATCCAGCAATGTCAATTATATTATCCTAACTTTAGTTTGAGGTATTATTTATTAAAATTTAGTGGTTATCCCACACATCTCCTTGGGACGGTTGGTGGGGGGTGGGGGGGAGGGAGGGACCGACCGACCATCTGTTACCCTGTGAAGAATTATTATTTTTTTTTATTAACTGAAGATATTTGTTTTAGCTCATAAAATTCATACAAATTACCCGGTCTGAATATAATTTACATTGCTGGAATTCTTATAATTTGATGATCATTTTGAATATAAACATCATATTTTTGCATTAGACATACAAATTTTAGATAAAAATTTTTCTCAAATTAACTATGTTATCTTTTGTGCAAAATATATGACATTTATATTCAAAATATTCCTGGTCTTACAAGGAATCCAGCAATGTCAATTATATTATCCTAACTTTAATCTGAGGTATTATTTAATACTAAATGTTAAAAACCCTGGAAGGGAGGATTGGTGGGGGGTGGGGGGGAGGGTTGGGACTGACCGCGCGGTTGGAAGAGGGGGGGAGGCAAGGTGGGGTACTTTGATTGACAGATAGTGTCGTGAAGATTATTTTTTTTTTATTAACTGAAGATATTTGTTTTAGCTCATAAAATTCATACAAATTACCCGGTCAGAATATAATTTACATTGCTGGAATTCTTATAATTTGGTGATCATTTTGAATATAAACATCATATATTTTGCATTAAACATACAAATTTTAGATAAAAAATTTTTCTCTAGGTAACTATGTTATCTTTTGTGCAAAATATATGACATTTATATTCAAAATATTCCTGGTCTTACAAGGAATCCAGCAATGTCAATTGTATTATCCTAACTTTAGTTTGAGGTATTATTTATTAAAATTTAGTGGTTTTCCCCAAAAAATTTCTCTGAGAGGGAAGAGCCGGCAGTGTAGTGTGAGAGGGGGAGGGAGTTGAGTCCATTATTTGAATGGACATTAACTTGGCGACTGTATTTCTCTATTTCTCTTAAGTATTAATTGTGTGCATGTACCATCATAAAATTAAGATGTTATTTTTACTACAACATAGGTATGTGCCTTCAAAAAGTGGAGTTTGGGGGTCGGGCCGGTTTCTATTGGAATTAATCCCATATGTTCTGTTGTTCACTTAACGCGGATTTCACTTAACGCGGGACCCTCTGGGTTCAATTGACCGCGTTAAGTGGGGTACAACTGTATATATATATATATATATATATATATATATATATATATATATATATATATATGTGTGTGTGTGTGTGTACATACAGTCAACCTTTACTTTACGCGGTCCCACATTCCGCGTTTCCACGTTTACGCGGTACCCTGCCGGAACCCGGGATGCTCACATTCCGCGGTGCGTGTACCCCTTTATGCGGGTGAAGTATAATTTTTTTATTTAGCTCATAAAATTCATACAAATTATCCGGCCAGAATATAATTTACATTGCTGGAATTCTTATAATTTCATGATCATTTTGAATACAGTTAACCCTCACTTTACGCGGTCCCGCATTCCGCGTTTCCACGTTAACGCGGTGCCTTGCCAGAACCTCACGTGCTCACATTACGCGGTACGTGAACCACCATTACGCGGAGAGTGTCCGGCGCGACGCTATTTTTAGATTCGCCCCACCCGCCACCCGCCCGCCTGCCTGCCTGCCTCTCCCTCCTCCTCCCTCCGCTTGGGCAAGCGGCGCGGTAAGGTTGCGCAGTGTGTGTCTGTGTTGCGTTATCACTGACGTCATATGACGTATCAGACCTGTGATTGGCCATGCATCCCTACCCCCCTCTGCTGCTAGCTGTAATTGGCTTAAAGTATTATGACGTGTCCACCCGGGGGAGGGAGGGAGGGAGGAAAGACGACGCTTGACCTAGCCGCGGCAGTTTCATCCCTCAAGGCCACTCCGTGTAAACGCGCATCCATTGTTCCGTAAAATGGCTTCCGCCGGACCACCACCCCCAGAGAGAAACCTTTCCTTACCTGGACCCAGCGGCACTAAACCAAAGAAGACACGACGTTCCTTAAGCTACGAGGTGAAGTATAGCATCATCCAAGAGTTGGAGAAAGGAACAAGGCAGGTTGATTTGGCGCGCCAGCATGGCGTGAACGAATCTACGATCCGGACTATAAAGAAGGATTCAGCCAAGATAAAGGAGCACATGAAGATCACAAAGTCTACAGGTGCTTCTATGATCAAGTATTTTCACAACCAGGTGCTTCTCAAGACAGAAAAATTACTTGTGAGGTACTTGGTGCATCAGGCGCGACGGAACATGGCGGTCGACACGCGCTCTGTTAAGGACTACGCACGTGAACTGTACATGGCAGTGGCACGAAAGATGGGAACTTCAGAGTCCAAACCCTTTAATGCTTCCTCTGGGTGGTTACAGAGGTTTTAGATCCGGAACAAGATCACCAATATAAACATTGGTGGTGAAGAAGCGAGTGCTGATCGTGCTGCGGCTCGGGAATTTCCTCCGTTTTTACGTGAGATTATGGAGGAAGGACAGTACAGTGACGACCAGGTGTTTAACATGGACGAATCTGGTCTTTTCTGGAAAAAGCTACCTTCCAAGTCCTTCGTTGTGAAGAATGCCAGCAGGATTCGGGGCCGGAAAATGCAGAAGGAATGCATCACCGTCCTGTTTACCACCAATGTCTCCGGTACCTGTAAGCTCAAGTTATCGGTGATCCACACAGCCCGCAAGCCGCACGCCTACAAGAGCATGGACATGACCAAGCTAAATGTCCACTGGCTGACCGCACGTAAGGCATGGATGTTCTCTACACTGTCCGTCTCCTGGTTTGATGACTGTTTTGTTCACGATGTAAAGAAATTCTGTGAGCGACAGAATGTCCCATTTAATATTTTGTTGCTGCTGGACAACGCACCAGGACACTCGCCCCTACTGTTAGATCGTCACCCCAACGTAAAAGTGGTCTTCCTTCCTCCCAACACTACGTCTTTAATCCAGCCCATGGACCAGGAGTTGATTTGCAATGTGAAAGCTGCATTCTCAACAAAAAAATTCCAGCTCCTGAACGACTACACCAACACCAGGGAAGAGTTGCGTAACCTGAGTGACACCACCACCGATAGCAAGAGCGAAGAAGATGAGGATCAACAGTTAGAACAGCAAAAAATACTCTTCAAACAATTCTGGAGAGTATTTAACATCAAGAAAGCTGTGGACTTCTTGGTGGAGTCATGGGATCAGCTGTCTATTGCTACAATTCGTCACGCATGGAGACATGTGTTGCATGGAATACCAGGTGAGAGGAGGAGTCAATCTGTGACTGGTGAGGTTCAGAATGTTGCAGTAGCAGTGGACCTTGCCAGAGAAGCTGCGCAGACTGTTACAGTTCCAGGCTTCTCCGAGACCACCAACGACGACATCCTGGAGGTGATCAGAGATCCTGAAGTGACTGCCGACGAGATGTTGGAAGAAGAACACGTCAGTGAAGAGGAGGAAGAAGGTGCGTCATTCTCCGAAGAACACAATTTAAGTCATAGTGATATTAAGGGTGCCATGGAGTGTGCAGAGAAGATGAAGTCCTTCCTTTCCCGCGACAATGACGATGACCGCTATGAAGTCTTCCATACCCGGCTGGTGCAGGCTATGGAGCCGTACATCAAGGTGTATCACGACAACATCAACGCCAGCCGTCAGCAAAGCATAACAGATTTCTTCGCCCGCAACCCACCACAGCCAGCCCAAGCCAGTGATAGTGGCAGTGAAGATGACTTTGAGGGATTTGTCAGGGAAGCCCTGACAACTGTAAGTGACAGTGATGGTGATTCACCTAGTAATGGTGATTCACCTGAGGGCCAGTAATCTGCCCTCTGCCTCGGAACCAGCCTCCATCCCCGTATGCCGACCCATCTCTTCTACTACCGTGAGTGTTACACCTAATTTTTAGTTTTCTAACCTAACCTTTATTTTTCCTATGTTAACCTTTATCTTTCCTAACCTAACCTCTTCTATATTACTTGTTTTTTCATACCATCATAAAGTTAAGATAAAATTTTTACTACAACATAGTTGTGTGTCGTCAAAAAGTGGAGTTTGGGGATCGGCCCGGACTCCATTTCAATTAATCCCATATGTTATGTTATTCACTTTACGCGTTCCTCACTTTACGCGGGACCCTCCGGGTTACATTAACCGCGTAAAGTGAGGGTTAACTGTATATGCTGATAACCACAAGGAAAGAAGAAAACACGAAGTTCCCAAGCGCTTTCGTGTAATTCACATCTTCAGGGGTGAGTACAGACTAGAGAGAGAAATACAAACCAAGGTGTATATATACAGAGGAGGGTGAGACCAGGTCCACAATGGTCAGGTATTAGGTAATGACCCTACTAATCTTTAAATAGCACACAACGGTTGGTGGTCAGGTCAGATGGTCAGGTGACCCGGCCTTCTCACCTGGTTACAAATCTTCTTAATTACAAAATTGTCCAGCTTGTACATGCCGTTACTCAAATTCATGTTGAATGCTTCGGTATGTTTAATAAGACTAGATTCTATGATGTTCCTACTATCAATTGAATTACATGGTAATATTGAGGAGGCATTATCCCAGTCAATGCAATGCAATGCTTGTTATTCCAAAAATTTGGTATGGCAATGGGTAATCCACTCTCACCTGTATTAAGCAACCTATATATGGAATTCTTTGAAAAGAAACTATTAAGTAATATTTTACCACCCTCAGCAGTCTGGTTTAGATATGTTGATGATGTATTATGTCTCTGGCCATGTAATGAGGACCTAAAAGCTTTCCTGCCACAACTTAACAACTTAGCCCCCTCGATCAAATTCACTGTGGAATTAGAGCAAGACTGTAAATTGCCATTCCTAGACTGTCTGATACACAGAATAGGTAACACTTTTAAGTTCAGTATTTATAGAAAACCAACTAATGTGTGTTCATACATTCATTATTATTCTGCCCACCATAATAAAGTCAAACAGTCAGTATTTTCAACAATGTTTTTACGTGCCTTGAGAATTTGCAGTCCGGAATTCATCGATGAGGAATACAAATATATATATAATATTGGCTCAAACCTTAAATACCCTAGATCTTTCATAGACAAATGCCTAAACATTACTAAGAAAACTTTTTATAGAACTGATCCCAAGCCCACCCATGACCATAAGAATATCTTAATATTACCATTTCACAAAAATTTCTCACACATTCCTTCACAACTAAAAACCTGGAACGTCAATGTGGCATTTAAAAACTCATGCACTGTTAAACAAATGTTAATCAAGAACTCCCCCAACAACACAATTGGTTGCATTTATAAAGTTCCTTGCAAGGAATGTAATATGTTTTACTTAGGCCAGACAGGTAAAGATCTTGCAACTAGAATTAAACAACACAAATACAGTGTTAGGACAGGCCAGGAATCCAATGCTCTGTTTGTTCATTTGAGGGATAACAAGCATTGCATTGACTGGGATAATGCCTCCTCAATATTACCATGTAATTCAATTGATAGTAGGAACATCATAGAATCTAGTCTTATTAAACATACCGAAGCATTCAACATGAATTTGAGTAACGGCATGTACAAGCTGGACAATTTTGTAATTAAGAAGATTTGTGAACCAGGTGAGAAGGCCGGGTCACCTGACCATCTGACCTGACCACCAACCGTTGTGTGCTATTTAAAGATTAGTAGGGTCATTACCTAATACCTGACCATTGTGGACCTGGTCTCACCCTCCTCTGTATATATACACCTTGATTTGTATTTCTTTCTCTAGTCTGTACTCACCCCTGAAGATGTGAATTACACGAAGCGCTTGGGAACTTCGTGTTTTCTTCTTTCCTTGTGGTTATCAGCATATATATATATATATATATATATATATATATATATATATATATATATATATATATATATATATATATATATATATATATATATATATATATATATATATATACGTATATATATATATATATACAGCTAGACCCCGACTTATGACGGGGTTAGGGACCCAAATCCAGGTCGTAAGTCCGAATGGTCGTAAGTCCGACATAGATAAAAAAAAATTTTTTTTTTTTTAATAAAAAATCTACAATGATATACAGTACAGTAAAAGTAATAAATAATGAGTAATGGATACAGTACAGTGAAAGTAATAAATAATGAGGAATGGATACAGTGTGACTTGAATGCACATGGGGCCCCCATAATTTTCTAATTATACATGGAGACTACATTAACTGGAAACGTTTCGGTATAGAAAATGCGTGCGTCATTTGGAAGAAAAAAAAAAATGGTCACAACTGCGGCGGTCGTAAGTCCCGACGGCGTAAGTCGAAGCAGTCGTAAGTCGGGGTCTAGCTGTGTGTGTGTATATATATACAGTGGGGTATGCTATAACGAACGGATCCTACTACGAATATTCATATAACGAACGGTTTTACCTATAAAATTGAGAATGCTATAACGAACGAAACTCCTACAACGAACATTATTTAAAAAAACATTTTTTTTTTTTACTAATTTATTGTTTTTTTATTACAAGTATTAATGATATTGGTTATTTCAGGGGTTTAGATGCATATTTATGCACTTTTTTACAATTTTTACAATTTTATATTATATTTTTCAGTGTTAAGTGGTTGTATTTGGTGGCCTGGAACGGATTAATCCTATAAATAACAAGGTTTGTGAACCAGGATTCATATATATATATATATATATATATATAT